>NC_066585.1:27466083-28066083 GCF_024323335.1 Lathyrus oleraceus | reverse complement strand
AAAGCGGTAATGAAAACAAAAAACAAAATTATTTGACTGAATATGCATTTTATTGATTGAAAAAGGTGGCTCACAACTGAGCGATACAAAGGAAGCAATTCTTGAAAAGAGGTAATTGCGCACAAAAGGAAAATCTATCCTAATGGCAATGTGAACCCGTGATCTCATCGAGTTCCAACTCGGTTACACCCCATATGTCCTCAAGACTCTCCGTACTTTCTGCCTTCTGAACAAGACGCTTCCGACTGATCTCCGCCGGTGATTATCCATGTGTCATAACCAAAGCATAAACGATCATGCCTGACGCAGTTGTTCGTTTCAATCCCTTTTTTGCCTGGACCGCCCTTTCGGGTTTTCAGTCCACCGGGATACCCTTTTTTGCCCAAGCCGCCCTTGTGGGGTTTTCGACTTGCCGGGTGTACAAATTTTCTTTTTATCCCTAATTTTTGCCCGAACCTTTCATTTTTTCTGGTTCGCCGGGATGCCCTTTTTTGCCTGGACTATTTTATTCTTTTCGTCCAGCGGGTCTCTTATACGAAGTATTTTTTAACTGCGTCCGCATTCACAGGGGATGGAAAATCCTCGCCATCCATGGTCGTCAACAACAAGGCTCCGCCAGAGAAAACCTTCTTGACCACGAATGGACCTTCATAATTGGGTGTCCACTTGCCCCTACGATCGTTTTGAGGAGGAAGGATCCTTTTCAACACCAGATCTCCCACATGATACACACGAGGTCGTACCTTTCGGTCAAAAGCACGCTTCATCCGTTGTTGGTACACCTGCCCATGACAAATGGCCGCCAGCCTCTTTTCCTCGATCAGGCTCAACTCTTCATACCGAGTCCTTACCCATTCAGCCTCTTGCAATTTCACGTCCATCAAGACTCTCATCAAAGGAATCTGAACCTCAACCGGTAGCACGGCTTCCATCCCATACACAAGAGAGAAAGGCGTCGCCCCAGTAGATGTACGCACCGAGGTTCGATACCCATGCAATGCAAACGGCAACATCTCGTGCCAATCCTTATAGGTCACAACCATCTTCTGCACAATCTTCTTTATATTCTTATTAGCTGCCTTGACCGCCCCATTCATCTTCGGACGATAAGGAGAAAAATTGTGATGCTCGATCTTGAACTCCCAGCACAGTTCTGCCATCATTTTGTTATTGAGATTAGAACCATTATCAGTAATGATTGTTTCAGGAACCCCATATCTACAAATGATGTCTCTTTTCAGGAACCTGGCGACGACCTGCTTCGTCACGTTGGCATAAGAGGCTGCTTCCACCCACTTGGTGAAGTAATCAATAGCCACTAATATGAACCGATGCCCATTCGAAGCCGTAGGCTCAATCTTTCCAATCATGTCAATGCCCCACATAGCAAACGGCCACTGAGACGACATTAAACTCAAAGGATTTGGAGGCACGTGCACCTTATCAGCATAAATCTGGCATTTATGACACTTCCGCACGAAATTGAAACATTGGGCCTCCATCGTCATCCAATAATACCCAGCTCTTAACAGCTTCTTCACCATTGCATTCCCACTGGCATGGGTACCAAACGGCCCCTCGTGCACCTCTTTCATCAATTGGCTTGCTTCTTTACCATTAACACATCTGAGCAAAACCCAATCGAAATTTCTCTTGTACAAAACCCCATCCTTGTTCAGATAAAACACCATGGCCAACCTCCTCAGAGTCTTTCGGTCCTTCTTGGATGCTCCTTCAGGATATTCTTGGGTTTCCAGATAGCGTTTAATGTCATAGTACTACGGCTTTTCATCATCAGGCGCTGTTTCAACAACAAACACATAAGCCGGTCTATCCAGACGTCCCACCTCAACACTAGGGAATTGATTCCACCACTGCACCTTAATCAAGGCAGCCAGAGTAGCTAAAGCATCTGCCAAAGGATTCTCCTCTCTCGGTACATGATGTAATTTCACCTTGGTGAAGAACGTCAACAACCTCCTCGTATAATCCCGATATGGAATTAAATGAGATTGATGCGTATACCATTTTCTGTTAACCTGATTTACAACCAAAGCTGAATCCCCATATATAACAAGGTTCTTGATCCGCAAATCAATCGCCTCTTCAATCCCCAAGATACAAGCTTCGTATTCAGCCACGTTGTTGGTGCACTCAAATGTTAGCCGGGCAGCAAAAGGAATGTGGGATCCTTTCGGCGTAACCAAAACATCACCAACACCGCTACCATTCACGTTAATGGCCCCATCAAACATCAGAATCCATTCGGATTCAGGGTCAGGCCCCTCCTCCGGGATCGGCTCCGCACAATCTTTCGATTTGAGAACCTCGATGTCCTCATCAGGGAATTCAAACTTCATCGGTCAATAATCCTCAATGGGTTGCTGGGCAATGTAATTAGACAATACACTCCCCTTTATCGCCTTTCTGAAAGGTATATTAAACATCGTATTCTGTCAAAATCATCTGCCAACGAGCAACCCGTCTGGTCAATGCTGGCTTCTCAATGCTGGCTTCTCAGATACATACTTGATCGGATCCATCTTGGAAATCCACAAAGTGGTATGAACCAGCATATACTGTCTCAGTCGGCGAGCAGCCTATGCCAAAGTACATCAAATTTTCTCGAGCAGTGAATATTTTGTTTCACAGTCGGTAAACTTTTTGCTAAGGCAAATTGCATGCTCTTTTCGACCAGACTCGTCATGCTGCCCCAGTACACACCCCATAGACCCCTCGAGGACTTGTCAAGTATGGGGTTTACGGTCTCCCTCAACAGGGAGGCAACAGAATCGGAGGCTCCTGCAACTTATTCTTTTATTTCTCAATGCCCATTGGCAATCATTATTTCACCTGACCGTTTGATCTTTTTTTTCTCAACAGCTTGAGTGGGTTCCCATGTGGCTGTTAGATGAGATGTGAACCGTGAAATGCAGTTCAATCTACCTAAGAAACCACGAACCTCTTTTTTTGTTCTCGGTTTAGGCATTTTCTCGTATTGCTTTTACTTTTTCTCTTTTTTCTTTTCCTTTTTTTTTCTTTTTTAGCAGGATCAACCTCGATTCCTCTTTCCCGCTCACAATAAGCCTCAGCAACTTACCGGACCGCACTTCGAAAGTGCACTCATTCGAATTCAACCTTAGTCTGAATTGTCTCAACCGGTCAAATAACGTGTCCCGGTCTACCGGATGCCCCTCTCCTGTTTGGGACTTTGCTATCATGTCCTCAACATAGCATTCGATTCCACGGTGAATCATATCATGAAACAAAGTCACCATGGCTCTTTGATACGTGGCACCGGCGTTCTTGAGACCGAATGGCATCACCTCTGCTCTTGACACTCGCCTCCAAGGCGGCCCCAACCTTTACTTCCTTTCATACCTCCTCGGTACCCAGGTTAACAAGCTCAACTCGCTCCTCATGCGGTTGAATCACCTTCTCCTCTTGTTTCAACAACCTGGCTAATTCCTCCGGCAGTTCACAATCTTTTTCGCCTTCCTCTTCGGCATGATAGATCGGATTGTCGAAGTCATATGAGGGTGTAACAGGATTGTTATCAATGAGATCCGGAGAATACGAAAGTCGAAACGAAGCCAATCAAAAGGAATGAAAAATGAAAATAAACATTGCCATTTTTTATGTTTGTTTTAAACTGCCAAAAATAAATGAAAAACAGGGAGCACCGCTTTTACTACAAAAACATCCATTCATTAATGATGCAAAATGTTGCAAAATGAAACACATGAGGTGGCCCTTACAATGGACCATTACGTTTCGGGCAAAACGTATGGCTTTCATGCAAACAGAATTGAAAAACATAAATATTACTCTTCACGATGAGTGACAGTGATGATCTTAGAGGCCTTCCAATTCCCTGGTACGCACGATTTTATCCACGAGTCAAGTTCGCAGTCACTGTCAATCTCTTCACCCACCGCACAAGCGTGACCTGGATCCAGCATTCCAGCATTGATGAATGTGAACGGTTGACGACGTCCTCTGTTTTGCCCAAACGAGTCTTGGCTTTCCTGATAACCAATCCCGAACATATCTGCTTTTACCACAATGTCTATGATCTTTCCCCAGCCTAGGGCTTCTCCGTTCTTCACCACCTCCATGGTCTGTTTGTAAGAAGAAATGGACAACTTCTTCTTTTTCTCAGCACAGATGGCCTTCTCCACCTTGACGGTTTCAACTTCCTGACATGGTGTTTCAAATTTTTCACCATCCATTTCCACCTCCATCATTCTCTGAGTCGTTTCCCTCATCATTACACACTCGTTTGTGGCGACAGCCGCACAACAATTATCACAACCAGGGAAAGCTCCACTCTTCATCAGATGTCTCTGGACCACAGACCTTGGAGTTTTTAACCGATCCCCATTCATCAGCCCAATCGTCCTCCTATGCTCAGAAATTGCATTCACCCCCATTTGACCATGCGCGGGCATGGGATTAGCATTAACATTTGGAGATTGTGCAAAATTGATGGCCTTGGAATCCACTAGGTCCTAGACAACATGCTTAAAAGCTTTACAATTCTCCATATTGTGTCCAGGGGCACCAGAGTGGAATTCGCACTTGGCGTTCTCATCATAATTGGCAGGCCTCTGGTCAGGTCTCAACGGAGCCAACATCCTTGGCTGCACCAATCCAAGATCCTTCAACCTCTTCAACAGAAGAGCATACATCATGGGTGGCTTATCAAACTGCCGATCTGTCTTCCTTTTTCTCACTTGGCACCCGGCTTTCTGTACTCTCTGTTGAGGTGGCTGTTGTTGCTGTAGTACAGATGAATTACCAGCAGGAATAGTCACTGCAGCAGCATACGGGTGGTAACGATCCTTACCCCTTTTGGCATGCACATCACTTGATTCAACCTCCTTCTTGTGCTGACTATTGCCAGAGGGCTTCCTTACTCCAGACGACGGAGCATTTCCCTGTATTTCCCCCATTCTCAGCCAGTTTTCAATCCTCTCCAACCTCTCAGCGATTGCTTTCTGCCCCACGGAGAGCCCTTGCATGATGTTGAACAACTCACCCATCTCCAAACTCTTTCAGGTCGAGAATGTCGGCGTTGGGCGGATTCATCATTCCTGCGTCAGTCAAACATGTTAGAAACTGACACCTGCAAAATAGAAGACAAGTTATAATGACTCACGCATGCATGCAATGTCTATCCATATGAGGAACACTCCGTCCTTCGATCCTGGTTTCATCGAGACAGATAATAATCCGGCAGCAATATTCTGACATCAATCATCTGGTTTCACCATACAGAGCAGAGAATTATGATTTAGCAAAGATATCACCCAACCATGTGTGTGCTATGTGAGTGCATACAGGAAAGCAAATAAAGCTTAAAGATCAATCACTGAATGATAACAACCACTGTATATCAAAAGTGCACTACACATGCCAGAGTCATATATCAAGTCTGATACAACTCAAATTACAATTCTCCAGAATTAGAAAGAAAATACAAGCAAGTAAATTCCGTCAACAAGCCTGACGGTAATCCAACACCATAACAACAAAAGTCTACACCGAAGAAGGTCCCTCAGACGGCTCTGCATCAGCAACCATCCTGGTAAACTTCACGGCAAACCTGAGCTCAGTGTTCTCCTGCTGAAGTCTTCCTATCTCCTTCTGGTGAATCTTCATCTGACGGAAATAATGATCCCTCTCAGCAAGATAATGATCTCTCTCAGCAATAATCCTCGCTTTCTCTTCTTCCTTGACCTTCAACTTTTCTTCCCACTCGGCGATAAGGACTTTGACTTTGGCTTCCCTCTGAGTCTTCACAAGGATCTGCCTCCTCTTCTCATCTTCAATGACCTTCAAAGCTCTAGCCAACTTCTCCTTGGTAATGTCGTGCTCCTTTGTAGATGACTCCAAAGCTTGGTTGATCTTGCGGTAATAAACGGTGTCTATCTCAAAGCGCTTCACCTCAATGGCATGTCTCTTATCCTGGTCTTCTATTTTCCCTTTGATTTCCTGATTAGCCATCTGGATCCTAGCAACACTCATCTCTAACTCAGTCTTCTCCGCTTGCAGCTGATCTCTGGCTTTCTTCATCTCAAGGAACTCTTCCATGCTGACAGAAGAACATGGCCCCTCAATCAATGGACAACAAGGATCACCCCTAGGAAATGGTAGATGTGTGAGCTCAATCCTCTTCCTGAGCCAATCATCAAATAGAGGAAAAGACATACTATTAACCCTACCAAAAGGAACCTTGCCCTTCCTCTAAATGTCACGCCACTCATCAGACACTTGCCTCAACTTTGGTTGATTACCCTCAATTGGGAAGTAGAAAGACTCCTGAATCTCTCGCCCAAGGGGAGCACCCTCCACAACAAACCCCATTTGTCTCCTAAGAAGCACCGGGTTGTAATTAATGCAACCTTGAACTCCTATAAGAGGCACATTGGGAATACTCCCACAACTGTCAATGAAATCTTGTCCAGCCATACCGTTGTGAGTCCAAGTTATGTCCTTGGCTCGCAAACCCATCAACCTGATTGACCATTTGACAGTAGGATCAAGAAAGACAAATGCACCTCTGGAAGGCAAATACCCCATGAACCATTTGTACAACAGCTGAGCACAACATCGGATCAATCCCCCACGCCGCTTCTCGTTCCGATTATGGACCGAGTAATAAACATCCCCAACCAGGGTAGGAATAGGATTCCTCTGCACAAACAACCTGATGGTATTAATGTCCACAAAGTTCTTCTGGTTAGGGAACATGATGATTCCATAGATGCTCACAGCAAGCAAAGCACAAACGGTCTTCCAATTAGCCAAAACAGCATGCTCTTTGGCTTTAGCCTCCAAGAAACTCAGATGAAAACCGGGTAACTTTCCCTTCTCCTTCAAACCCCCCTTAGTCACTTCTGGGCTCGAATAAAGAGCACGAGAATCTCAGTAACATCAGGTTCCCCCTTAGTGACATAGAAAGGAATCTGATCTCTGATATGAATCCCCAGGATGCTGGTATAGTCCTCCATCAAAGGCCCCAACAAGTAATCCGAGAAAACAAAGCACCTCAAGCCCGGGTCATAAAACTGGAGAAGAGTATGGATGGCACTCCTATCTGTATCGGAGAGCCTGAAAACCAACTTCAGAATACCACCGTATGCCTCACGGAACATCCCCACATGGGAAGGTGTAATCAATGTTATCATATCCTTCAGCACATCAATCTCTGGATTAAAGAAACTGTAGACGACGTCATCTTTCAAGCCGGTCCTCATGTCTGAAACAAAGAAGTCTCTCAACCAGGATCTCGATCAAGAATGTCCCCTGCATATGGATAAACATGAGTTAGATGCAGATAAATGCAAAATGTGAATGATGTTGATATATGAATGCAATGCACTGTGCCATCCTCCAAGTCATCTGAACATCCCCTGCACTGAGTTACGGCCTCTGAACTGATCACAACCATATGAGATACTGAGTAACCATAAATCCAACTCGGGAGTTCCGAAATAAACGGAACCGGAGAATACATCACCATCATCACTGGAAAGTCCTCTGAACAGGTAACCACAAGACCCTCTGAACCAGCCCAGGGAATCCTGAAATAAATGGATCCCCACTGATAAATACCACGGACAGAACTCCGGCGTCTCGGAAATAAATATCCATAAATTTGACTCATAAATAGAACTCAAATCAAGAACTGAACCAATAGTCACCATCAAAACATGCATCTGTAAGAATCAACCCTCCCCTCACATATGAATTCTAATCAGGTCATCCTAAGGCGGAGAATGGTCTCGCCAATCGGGCAAAGATACTCAACGGGTTTGCCCTTTCGAGTGTGCCGCTGCAGTTCTCATAAGATCGTCTAAACCAAAGATCCGGGAAAGAACGGTCACCAAAGTCAAAAGCTCTAAAGAGATAACCCAACCAAAGTGGAATACTCCACCCGAAAGAGCTCACTCAGAAGAACCTCGTTCGGCTTGTGGTATGTCACGTCGCAACAACATACTGATCCAACATGTGAGGAGACGTGAGACCACGCTAATCCTAGGTGTATACTCAGGCCTGGGTTTTAGCCCCACTCAGAACACCCATCCCAAATCAGAGGAACCAACCTGTACAGAAGACAGCACCATGATAGTATGATGCATGCAAACATATATGCAAATATATACACAGTATAATAATCATAAATGAAATAAATAAAGCAGTAAAAGCAACCCAAAACTACTCTAAAGAGCGCTAGGATTGACTCGCTTAGGGAAAATGGACCAGCAAGAGGTCAACTTCTATGTCCCCAGCAGAGTCGCCAGCTGTCGCATCCACGAAAAACAACCGGCGGGAAAAACAAACAAACAGAGCCGCCACCGTGCGTTATTTATCCCAAAGGAAGGAAAGGAAACGCTCGAAGTAAACCTGTAAAGGAAATGGTCTTACGACCGGAGATTGCAAGGATCGGGAGTCGGTTACACAAGGGTAAGGTATTAACACCCCTCACGTCCGTCGTACTCGACGGGATCCACGCTCAGAAAGAATAGAATAAGGTTGTTGAATGACTGCTCAAAGAATGCACGCACACTAGAATAAAACACAGATGGAAGAAGAGGGGAACGGGCTCGCTAGGATATCGCATCCTATGCCTACGTATCTCATCTGGAATGAGAATTAGAGCTACCGTAGTTCGGCTAACGCACGCCGAAACAAAACACAACACAGAGACACTGAGACGTCAAAGCAAACACGCAAATGGAAACAGACTGCCAATGGCTGGTCTTACGTCTGACTCCAAACAACAAACCCAAACAAGGAAACCGAATGCCAATCGCTGGACTTACATCAGACTCCAAGCACACAAACACAAACAGGAAACCGACTGCCAGTCGCTGGACTTACGTCAGACTCCAAGCACACAAACACAAACAGGAAACCGACTGCCAATCGCTGGACTTACGTCAGACTCCACACAAACAAACACCCAAACGGGAAATCGAATGCCAATCGTTGGACTTACATCAGACTCCACACCTACTCACAAGAGGGTATCAAACAGACATGCTAATAGGGAGTCTGGAACTCGAGCCTAATAACTGTCAAGCAAACACACGCAAAAAAGGAAAAGGGTGAACACACAGACTAGAAGGGAGTCGGGAACTCGAACCAAATAGCTGTCAAGCAAAACACACTCAAAAAAAGAAAAAGGGCGCCCGGAGAGATCTTGCACGATCTCCTGCCTACGTACCTCATCTGGTATGAGGATCAGGGCAACGTAGTTCCCCTTAACAGGGGAGAAACTTTCTCCTAACTAGAGACCGGGGAATAACAAACTAAAAGGGAGACTGACTCGAGCCTAATAGTTGTCAAGCAATCCACAATAGTCATAGGTTGAGGTTTCTAACAAAACCTAACTCGCACAGGAAGCAAGCTAGCCTAAACATCAAGTAAGCAAACACAAGCACGGGAGAGCAAGCACACACACTATATGCAAACAAGTGGCTCATACAAGGCTGGGCTTTAGTCAAGGGGTCAAATCAACCTCGACAAACAAGTCAGTTCTGTTATGGGTGTTTTGAGCTCTTAACCCTAACATTGAGAGTTAGGGTGAAGTATATGAAAAGGTAATGAGGGTAAGACCTCATAGCTCTTAACCTGGGCCTGGGTGAGCTTGAATTAATGAAGGTGTGGGAGTCCAGAAAGGGGAACTCTACTCCACATGACGGACACTACATACAAGATTTTGGGTGTTTATTCAAAATGCATCAGCACGTAGTGCGAGCAAGATGAATGACTCAACTGAATAGCAGGGGATGGATTGCACATCCCTTCTACCTGCCAATGCCTCTTCACTTAGGAGGTCTTTACATGTACAAGGCACAAAGATAAACAAGCACAAACATTGTCTCTTAAGGAGGGCTTCAGACAGGTGCCTGCCAAAAACAGCAGGTCTTCCAGACTACATGGAGATCAAGAGATTACCTAAGTGGTATGCCAACCACAAGCAAAGCAACTCAAACAATGAGTTAAGGCAGCTAAAGTACCTGTGTAAACAACCAAACAATCAGTATAGTATTCAGACAAACTATTAACAGACAAACAGACAGTGGTTCCAATAGACACAACAAGTCAAGCCAACAAGTAAACAACTCAAACGAGTTCATCTCCAAGGAACCTACAACACAACAAATGTTAGTGGAACAACATCATTTTGCATCTCAATTTATGAGATCAACATCAACCATCAAGACTAGAAGCTTGAACCTGAAATGCACAACTCAAATGTGAGTTCAAACCACTAGCACCAAGGCTTGGGTCAAAGGTGAATCAAAAAGTCAAAACAGAACTTGATATTCAACATGAAGCAACTACATTCAATCAAGAACATATCCTAAAAAGGACCAAGTCAAAAGCATCAGGCAAGACCATTTCATGAGCATGAGAAGGCAAGGGCAATTTCAAAGCATACAATTGATCATTAAGAATGAAAATTCCACATTAAAACAGAAATGATTCAAATGATCCTGGAAATTTTTATATGCATACAACATGTCAAATATAATCATCATGCCAAAAATCAAAATCATAAGAGCTTAATTGGCATGGCAATGAAAATGAATAAGATCAACATCAAATTGTGTGACACACATTGTCACACCATACAATCACATGCATAAAACAGAAATGAAAAATGGTAAAAATGCATAACCAAGCCTCAAAAATCCATCAACATGTTAGGAATCAATGTACCAAATTTCAAGTCAATTGGCCAATGTATGAGCATTTCACAATAGAATGAATGAAGCATGTCACATTTTGCATCATACTCAAGTAATTCCACACAATTAAAATTCCAGAAGTGGTAAAATCAGGAAATCACATCATAAATGTGAAAAAAAATGGCATTCAATTTGGATTAATTTCCTATTTGTTATGATTTTTTGAAGTTGGATAACAATGTTTGAAATAAATGAACATGCATAGGAAATTATGGAGGGAAATTTGAAAAAGGTTGAGAAATTTGAAAAAAGCGCCAGAGATGGGAATCGAAGTGAGGATGCGCGCTAGGCTTGAAACGACGCCGTTTTTGGCTTTGGAAATTAAAAGGTGAAAAAAACAATCGCTGGGAAGAATCGAACTAGGGAGGTTAAGGTTATTAGCCCTAAGATGAACCAGCACGCCATCACATTATTCATGCACAGAGGCGGTCACTGTTCCAGGTGGAGGTTTCCACCGTCTTCCTCATGAAGACGGTGGTTGCTACAGTAACTTCCAAAAAAAAAAATCCAGAATTTTAAATGGCATACATCATTGGAATCGTCTCGACGAGTAGATCACAAATATCACAAAACCAAAGCCTAATTCTCACTATATTTTACGAATCGAAGGAAATAAGAATGGATCTACAAACTTTAAATCAACATAACTTCTTCGTTTTTCATCCAAATTTCATGAAATTTATATCAGAATAACCAGTGATGAAAGCTCTACAAGTTTATGTACATAAAATCAAGATTTATGAGATTCGAATTTCTAACCTCTTGAAGATCAATCAATGGCAGCAGCGTGTTCAAGGCCTTGCAAGCTCCAGAATCACTCCTATATTGATGTTATGAAGTCTGAAGTTGAAATTGAAGCTTGAAACGAACTAGATCTTGATTAATTTGCCATTTCCATCTTCATGTTCATGTATGGAGTATGCACAATTCTTCACCAATTTCCACAAAAAATGACTGATTCATGCTCCAAATTCCATGCAGATGATGGATTTATCAAGAAAATGTGTGGTTGTGTGGAGAAAATTTGAATTCCAATGAGAGAAAAATTTGGAGGGAAGAGAAAATTCTAGATCTAGAAAATGTGTAAACTGAAAATTCTGTTATGATTTACTATTTATAGGCCATGTTAATTACCATGTTAATCCTAATTTGTAATGGTTAATTAGGATTAGTGATAATTGGAAAGGAATGCAAAAAATGGAAAATGATGTATCATGGCCATGCACCACGTGAATAGTAGCATGCAAATGCTCACATTCACTTAAAACCATCTCATAAACATAATGCAAGTGGAATTTTACTCATGTGATGCACCAAATTTGAATTTCTCAATTTCCCTCTAAAATGCACTTGAATTAGCACATGATCATATGATGAAATTTCATGCAATGCCATGAATGATTTGGAAAATATATGTCATGAGGAGAAAAGTGCAAAAAGAGGCACTCAATTTGGAGTTATGAGTCAAAAGTTATGGCATTTGAAGTTTCAAGCACACTTGGCAATGATTTGATCATATCTCCTCAATCATTCATCAAATGCTCATGATCTTGGACTTTTTGGAAATGAGAGAGAAAGATCTTCAACTTTCATGTTGGACAAAATTTCATTTGAAACTTCTTTGATGATGTAAGATCAAGTTGAATTTGGACCAAAACCTTTCCATTTTTGGAAACTTTCAATTACAGGTCACTTTCCATTTTTGGAAACTTTTGCACTGAGCTCAAATTCTTCAACATATGTGTTTGTAATGACCAATGAACCCCATTTGAACATGAATGAGATGTTGAAACTTATTTCTCCACCTCCTAGCCCTCAGTTGACTTTCCAGGTCCTCAAATGACCTAGCCATGCTCTGATCAGCTTGAGCCTCAACCACCTGAGGAAATGGCTCCAAAATGAACCCCTAGCTCTAATAATCTCAATATAATAGTCACATGATCTCCATCTCAAGGGAATGCCTCATGTCTTTGAGAAACCCTTACTGAAAGAATGCAACTGATTAGGGTTGATCAGAGGTCAAAACCCTAATCCCAAGGAATCTGAGCATGAATTATGAAACCTTTGCTAAGGACACAACCATGATGATGATGTACCCTTGCAATCAAGATAATACTCATCCTCCTTAAGAAACCAATAAAACCCTAATTGAAGAGCAACCCTCAGATGATTGATCATCAATTCAATAAGACCCTCAGGCATGAATCTCTTAACCTCTCTATCTTCTGAGAAAGACTTAGGAGGATGACTTGTTTATTTTCACATGATATGCAATATGAAAATGCCTAATGTCCTACAAAAATGAAATGCAATATGCTAAACTATTCCCAAGAGGAGGAGGGCAAATTTTGAGGTGTTACAACAGGCCATAAAGGAAGCAGAAGAAAAAGCAAGGCAAGAAGAAATTCAAAGGGTTAAGGAAGCTGAAGCCAAAGCTCTAGCTGACGCTGCTGCTGCTGAAGCTGAAGCAAAAGCTGCTGCTGCTGAAGCTGGAGCTCGCCGTGTTAAAGAACAGAATGCTCTGACTCAGGGGGAGTCCTCTACCTTTGTCCATCTGGTTCTCAAGACTCTTGAGGAACTTCAGAAGGAGCAGAAGGAAGTCCGAGCCAGATTGGATCAACAGGACACGGTCAACGCCAACATCCAGAATATGCTGACCCAACTGCTTCAGAGGATGCCTCCTCCTCCCAACCCTTAGGCACCTAGGATTTTTTTTGCTTGTTGCTATCTGTTTCTGCTTGCTTTGGCTTTCTGCTGTTTATGCTCAAATCTGAATATATATATATATATTTTCCTTTCCTTTATTTTTGATAAGTCTTTTTTATTCTAACAAAAAGGGGGAGAAATAAAAACAGCTCTGATGAAAACATATTTAAATCCTTCAGTACTCTGCAAACATGTTATTCAATAAAAATCTATCTAACCCTCTTTGACTCAGATATTTGCAGAAGAGTATCTAGAAACATCATTGCATGGAAGCTCTGGTAAGAACTTCTGAACTCCCAGGCTTATCTCAGGGGGAGTTCACTTCTATCTGATCTGATAAATTCCTATCTCTGAATGTTTCATCTATTAATTAAGATTATTTTGTCATCATCAAAAAGGGGGAGATTGTAAGTACAAAATTAGTTCTACAATAGATTCCAGGATTTTGATGATAACAAAGGATGAAACCAAAAATGGCACCCTAACGAATATTCTCTAAGTGTGCAGAACTCTGAACAAGACCAAAGGAATCTGATCGTTTTATCAGATACAGACTCTAATCAGATACAAGTACTAGAAGATTAGAAGCATCTAAAAAAGAAGTGCGCCCTAGAAGTTCTGACTCTGGGCAAAACCAAGACAGCAGAATACCATAAGCTCTAAACTTCCACTGGAATCAACTCTGATGAGCTAAAAAGACCAGGACTATCAGAAGCTCTGATGTAACTTCAACACAATCTCAGATTGACAGAGATAACGAAGATTCTGACGAAGGTTCTCCAAATCCAGAAAGAGTAACAGAAACTACAACTTCAAATGGAAAGAAAGTATATTTGGAAAGAAGTTATTCAGGGAGACAAATTGGTTATGGTAAGAAACACAGAAGTAATGGCATTAAACTCTCATCAAAGACAAATATTTTGCCATCACTACAATGGTCCTTTCACCACTATATAAAGGACGACATACTTCAGTGAGAGACACACCTGAACGCGCATAAATTCTTCTACCTTCTCTCTTAATTTTTCACGAGTTGTTGCTCATACGTGAAAACACTTGCTTGCTCTATTTGCTGTAATATTCGCTTGATCTTAGAAGCACTCTAGATTACAATTCCTTCTGTTAAATTGATTTTGTTCCTCAAGTGACTCTGCGTAGTCTGTATACTTGGGAGGACTAAGAGATTTTTCTCTTAGACGTTTGGTTGTAATAATCTTTCAAGATTAGTGGATTAAGTCCTTTTTGAAGGAAAAATCACCTTGGTCGGGTGGACTGGAGTAGCTTTGTGTTATAAGCGAACCAATATAAAATTCTGTGTGTTCTTATTTTACAAAAGCGCTTATTTTCCAAAACAATTCAAACCCCCCTTTCTTGTTTTTCTCACCTTCAGTTATTACTCTTTAACTATTTGAAGTTCTCAAAGAAACATCTTCTACTACATCAACGCCAACATTCAGAGAGTTTACACCTTGATCTTGGGTTGATAATTCAGAATCATTCTCATGGACTCCATGACCCTTAAGTGTTAAGTTGTCATCCCATTCGGCTTTGATGACGTTGCGGATTTATCCTCCGCTGCTTCACTAGAAGGGACCTTCTGCGGAGGACACTGACAAACTCCAATATCTTCAATCTATCGGTTGAGTTCCTGACAGAGCTGCAACAATTTCAAGTGAATCCGCAAAATCGTTGTTATCGTATGGTTCCTTTTTCTTTAATCAGGCATGTAGTGGAGCGAATGAGTTCTTTCAGAACTGAAACCGTGTTAGACACAACTGCAATGGCTATTTCAACAATTGTCACTGCGAGGTTCAAACTCTGTGTTTGAATTCATCTGTTAGACTTGGGTTCCTGAGTGGCCAACATGTTAACTTGACCGTGATGCCAAATCTCAACCAAAACAGTACCATCATCCACTGGGAGGGGCTATTTCCAAGTCTCCCTAGCAATCCTCATGTGTGTATGATCTGCCGCACTGTTGTGGCTGCAGAAGAGGTTGCTTCGTGTCTTAGCTACGCATTTCCACTTGCAGCTGAAGTGCATCCGTTTTGCTGTGTTGAACTCCATCGTTTTATTTAGTTACGTGGATTGGTCCAATTGCTTTGAAATGGAAGCACAAACTGTTAGTTTGTTGCTGTCAAATGATGCTTGGATTGGATTCCTGCTAGATGAAGCTTCACGATTGATCACTGGCATCTTTGAAGTGTTAGCCACAAGTGTTGTATGCTTCATGACAGGTTCCTCATGACCATTAGGAAGAGCTTGACTAATGACTGTACAACAAAAAGCTCCTGATGTAACGTATGTCCTACCAAGTACTGAGGCGAAAAGGGCATCAAGAACACGCTAACCCGTAAGGAGAGGAGCATCAACTACAAGTTTTGATGCAACAGACCTTGGTGTACGTACAAGCTAACTCTGAAGCATGTTGGACTTTCTTTTTAACACCTTGAAACTCCAACTCCAACTCCAACATAGTGTCCTTCAAGGCATATTGGCCTGCCGGTGCTACATAGGTAGCCTTTCCCATGGCATCAGGAGGAAGTGCCACACGGTGCTCTATCAAATTGTTCTTGAAAACAGTAGCATAAACAGAGACACCACGGGGAGTATAGACATCAGCAGGTATTCTTGCAATAGTTTTCAAAGGCCCTTGAATTCCACCCAAAATATTTCCCAATATTTCAGGTCCCGACTCCATAGACAGAGGCTTGGGTGCACGTACCACCGGATCATTAATCATCAACCCAACAGTTTCCTCATAAACTTGGATAGCGGCAGAATTTCCTTCCAAATGGATGATTTCACTATTAAGATTTTCTCAACCGCTACGCACCAGTTTGTACATAGCAGCCTCGTTCATGTCATCTGCAACCACGACGGGTCCAGATGCCTTGCGAACGTAACCGTATTCGCTCTCCTTCTCGGAGTCTTCGAAAGTTGTCATGCAACCTCCATGAACGGCAAACAATTATCCCAATCAACACGAGATGCTAAATTAGTATCCGTTGCTCCAATTAACTATCAGCTTTTTGTCTAGCACATGTCAGGAGCAGTTCGTGACTTGACTTCATCTGCTATGGATGAATTACGCACTTTCAGTGAAGCAATAAAGGCTCTTCTTACTACGTCTGCTAATGGTGTTTCGATTTTGAGGGTTTTGCAAGCCTTGAGTTCCTTTGTCACCTCATCGACTGAGAAAGAGAATGATGGAATTTCTCGGGTTCATTTGGAGTTTTCTGAAATCAATTCAGCATTAGAGCCCTTGTGGCATGAACTGAGCTGCTGCATAAGCAAGATAGAATCCTACTCTGAGCCAGCATCTGAGATTTCAATACCTTTCATTTCCATTTGGTCAGCACGACTTATCGTCATCAGCACCTCAATTCACAACCGTAGCCCTGCAAAGATCAAACCAAAACCGTGTCAAGCACATATAAAATCAGTCCAAATTCCAAAAAAAGAAGAGAAAACACATATTCAAGTGAGTTACAATGGTGAATTGTTTCCTTACCAACAGTGAAGTTTTGGAAATAAAGAGAATTGAGAAGGGGACCACAAGTTGAATATGGACAAAATTCAAAACATCTTCCGTACAGACACTTCCCACTACTCTGAGGAAAGACATCAACACAGCAGAGAGAGGAGGAGTCATATATAAAAAGCAGTCACTATTCACGAAAAACCCTAAGTTTGGATAGCCGCCACTGTTCACCCACAAGGAAGGGAGAATTCTGAAAAACACAAAGCGTTGTTACTGTTCACTAAGAGAAAGAGGAGTCGACGACAAGGAGAAAAGAAAGCCATAGTTTTTCTTGGTGGTGAAGAGCGGACAAGAAGGGGAAAACATTCAGGCGAAACGCTTACTCACATTTGTCGGTCGAGCTCGCCGCAACTGGTTAGCTTCCTTTCCGAGCTTTATTTCTATGTTTCGATTATGCTTTGCATCCTTCTGAGGGAACCATGGTTGTTGTTCCGATTTGAACTCCATGTTTGATTTAGCAATACTGTTGCCTGTTTGTTTTGATGTTAACTTCCTATTAAAATTTTGATGTTCAAAATGGAAAGAAACAGAATCTATGTGCGTTAAAGATGCACTTGTTTTGCTACTGTTTTTTCAACTTTGTATTTTATTTAAAAGGTTTGGTCCGTTTGTTTATCTTATGTATTAGTGCTTGAGATCATACAACAAGGATGCTTGTCTGGCGGAGTTGGTAAAGGGATGCTTTAGCAAGCCTTTGGTCTTGGGTTCGATACCCTTATGCTTCACTTTGGTTTTAGTTTTTTTCACTTTATTCAATTTTTAATCTTTGAATTGATTTAGGATCTGTTTTATTATTAATCATTTGGTTTTATTTTATTCTCACTTTTCAACTTTAGCTTTTATTCTTTCGCCGTTATTTTATTTTTATTTGTTAAACATCGATTTTAATTTATGGATTCAACAATTCCCATGTTGTTTATCCACGATTACTTTTATCGATACATTGATGGTATTTCGCCGCGTTTTGATTAATCACATATGACATTTCAATTATTGTCAATATGTGCAAACCGAATTTGAGCACATTATCTAGATTTCTCAGTTTCTTTTCAATTTCCATATGTCTTGCACGTCATTGCGTTATGCGACTTTGATTCGCATCCTCACATCCCGATTTTTATCCGTGCACGTCCCGATGTTGTTTCTTTCAACTTAATTTTTGAGTGTTGTGTAAATATAACTTGTTGTGTTATTTATTCACATGGTTTACTCTTGGGTCTTCTTACAATGAGACAGTTCCCTTGCACTTACACTCATACATTGCATTATTTGTTGTTTGGATCTGATTTAATTATTTTATTACTTTGAATCCCCATTTGACAAAATGTACCCCACTCCCCCGATGTGTAATAATTTTACTGCTTTATTTCTTTATTGCTTGACTGTTTAGTTAGCTACTAACACAAGAATAAAATCAACAATTTCAAAAGATCAAAAATAATGACTCGATCCAACGTCGAGTATTTTCTCAATAAACAAATCAATCCATTTCTTCCTCTCATTTTATTCCATTGCTTTCAAACCTTCATCAAATGCTTGATCCAACGTCAAGCCATTTTTCATAATAAAAAACTCAAAAAATATTAATTCATGTTCAAGACCTTTTCAATAAAGATGGAAATGGAACGTGGTGTATACCGCGCACTCCTGAGACTAGGATTCGAGACGGATGTCTCGCTCATCCTAGTTCTCGCCATCATCCAAATTTATCCACTTTGTTTTCTCTCAAACACTCATTCAAATCTTTCTCAATCGCTCATCAAATGCTTGATCTAATTTCAAGTCATTTTCATAACAAAAACTCAAAAATACTTAATTCCATTATTAAACACTTTTCAATAAAGATGGAAATGGAACATGGTGTATACCATGCACTCCTGATATTAAGATTCGAGGCGGATACCTCGCCTATCTTAGCTCTCGCCATCATTTTAAATTGTCAATGCGGTTTCTTCAAACCCTTTCTCAATCAAACCTCAAAATACTTAATTCTTATTAAACACCTTTTCAATAAAGATGGAAATAGAACATGGTGTATATTGTGCACTCCTGAGACTAGGATCCGAGATGGATATCTCGCTCATCCAAGTTCTCGCCATTACTCAAAATAAATCCAACCAATCAAACTCTTTCTCGCCGCCGTGCGATTAACCCTTCAAACCTTTTCTCAAACGAAAGGTACTTTGTTTCAAAACAATGCAAGGAAATGTTTTTCCACCTGTTTTGGGTAGTGCAACAATGTTTTCGTCGATTTGACACAAAGTAGCTTTCGCTAAAATCGAACAACAAACAAATATTTTTCTACCTAGAACTACGTAAGCCTTGATTTCTCTGTTGAGATACGTAGGAGCAGGATTTGTAAATCTTGTCAGGCCCACTAATAAAAAAACTTAGGTTTAGTCTTTTGTCGAAAATCCAAAAACATTCATCTCTCATCCTTTCTTTCTTTCCCACTTAATAACTTAAAGCCTAACATTTCAAACTAACACTAATGCACACAACTGACCTAATGGTTCCCGTTGAGTACAACGGACGTGAGGGGTGCTAATACCTTCCCCTTGCGTAACCGACTTCCGAACCCTTGATATTGGTTGCGATGACCAATAATCATTGTCGTTTTGTCTTGGGTTTTATCTATATTTCCCCTTTCCTTTTTAGGAATAAATAAAGTTCGGTGGCGACTCTGTTCGGTCCATCATTGCGAGCGTGCGATCGCGCTTCGCTTTAGGTCGTATTCCCATTTTCTCATAAGGTACGACACACTATCCCTTCTCTCACCATGAAATGACACTTCTCCCAATTCAGGATCAGATTGGTTTGTTGACATCTTTCCAGCACAAGTGACAGATTATACAGACAATTTTCAAAAGAAGTTCCGAATACAGAAAAATCATCCATAAATACCTCCATATTCTTTTCAAGCATATCGGAAAATATGGATGTCATGCACCTCTGAAATGTTGTTGGTGCGTTACACAATCCAAACGACATTCTTCTATAAGCAAAGATTCCATACGGACACGTGAACACCGTTTTCTCTTGATCTTCAGGTGCCACCGCAATTTGGTTGTACCCTGAATACCCATCCAGAAAACAATAAAAATCATGACCTGCCAATCTTTCCAACATCTGATCAATAAAAGGTAAGGGAAAATGGTCCTTCCTGGTTTCAGTGTTCAGTCTTCTGTAGTCAATGCAGACTCTCCAACCTGTTACAGTGCGGGTGGGGATCAACTCATTTTTCTCATTTTTTATCACAGTTGTTCCTCCCTTCTTCGGTACCACATGAACTGGGCTCACCCACGAACTGTCAGATATTGGGTAAATCAACCCCGCATCTAAAAATTTAACAACCTCCTTGCGAACGACTTCTTTCATAGCTGGGTTCAGTCTCTGTTGAGGTTGAACAATAGGTTTCTGATCATCCTCCATCAAAATCTTGTGCGTACACAGTGTTGGGCTGATTCCTTTCAAATCGTCCACCGCCCACCCAATAGCACTCTTGTATTTCTTGAGTACTTTGATTAGCTCTTCTTCTTGGATCTCTCTCAAACCTGAATTGATGATTGCTGGACATTTCTCTTCATTGTCAAGAAAGACATATTTGATATGTTCTGGTAATTGTTTCAACTCCATCCCCTTATTTATATCTTGCTTTTCTTTTGGAGATACTTTAGGTCGAAGCTCTTCCCACCGTTGTGGTCGAGAATGAATCCAAGGAGGTTGCGCATTTAACATAGACACAACTTCAAATTCTTTCTCATTTATTCCGTCAGTATCCTCAATGATAGATAAGCTTAAAACTATTTCTAAGGGAAGCTTTGGTGTTGTAATCTACATAGATTTAGCAAACACTGTATCCAGAACTTCAATACTTTTACTCGCACCTTCGTCATCCTTGAATTTCATAGTATCTCTCACATCAATTTTGAGCTTTTCATCATAGACTTTGAGGGTCATAGTTCCTTCCTTAATATCTATGATGCATCTTCTAGTTTCAAGAAAAGGTCTTCCCAAAATGAGAGGGATTTTCTCGTCTTCCGGTATCTCGAGTATCACAAAATCCACCGGGAAAACAAATTTATCAATCTTCACCAAAACATCTGTTGCTATACCATAGGGTCTCTTCATAGAATGATCAGCAAACTGCAGTGTCATGCAAATGTCTTGCACTTCTCCCAACTCCAGTTTTTTGTAAATCGAAAGGGGCATTAGACTAACACTTGCTCCCAAATCGATTAGTGCTTTTTTGAATGATCTATCTCCAATGGTGCAAGGAATAATGACAACACCTCTATCTTTTTTCTTCACCGGAATTTTTAGACCTTGCAAAATAGCACTACAAGTTTCAGTTAGCATAACCGGCTCGCCCTCGATCGACCTTTTCTTCGATATGATGTCTTTCATGAATTTGGCATAGATCGGCATTTGTTCTAAAGCTTCAGTAAAAGGTATGTTGATCTCGAGCTTCTTGAATAATTCTAAGAATTTCTCAAAAAAAAATTCATTGAGATCTTTCTTCTTTGTTCTCGTAGGGAAAGGAAGAATGATCTTTGGTTTTTGCTTCTCTTGCTGGCTTGCCGGCTTCACCACCACTTCTTCAGCTTGTTTTGGCTCTTCTCTAATCTCTAAATCAACTTCCAACAACCCATCTTCTTCGACCTGTTCGTCAACTTGTTGTTCATTAGCTTTTCCTTTTCTTGTGACCACTGCTTTAATGTGACTTTGATCACGTGGATTAACAACTGTTCCACTGGGAAGTGTGCCAGGTACCTGGGAATTGGAAGCTAAATGTTGAGCTATTTGACCCATCTGAATTTCAAGATTTTTTATGGATGTTGTAGTGTTCTTCTGATTATTTCTAGTCTCCTCTTAGAACTGGATGTTGTGAGCTGCCATCTTTTCAATTGCGATCTCCCAATCTACCTTCTTAGGGACTTGTTGTTGCTGTTGCTGATATTGGTTTTGATATTGACCTTGTACCTGTTGTTGCACATTCCCTTTTTGATCCTTCCATGCAAAGTTGGGATGATTCTTCCACCCCGGATTGTATGTGTTGGAGTAGGGATTATTTTGCTTTAAAAACTTGATATTTTCTATCTGCTGCGGTGTTGCAAAGCAATGAACAATATTCTGTGGTCCATTACAAATGCCACACACATCGTTTGGTGCCTGTTGCACTTGAGCCACTTTCTGAGCACCTATGTTTAGTGCTTTCAACCTTTTCTCTACCTCCGCAGCAACTGCTTCTTTAATTTTCACATGTTTGTTTGTTTCAAGCTTCAAGTCAATAACTACAGATTTGCTTGACACCCTATCATATAACTCCAAATGCTCATTCGAGGCAATTACTCCAATTATCTTCTTCATACCGGTGGTTGTTGCAAAGTTAGCTGAGCCACCAGCTGCTGAATCAAGGATTTGTCTCGTTTGAATTCGAAGACCATTAACAAACATTTGCATCTACTCAGTTTCATCCATGTTGTGAGTAGGACAAGCCACTAGGATTCTCTTGAATCTTTTATAGGCATCTCCTAGTGACTCACCCTCCTTCTGCTTGAAGTTTAGGATCTCGTATCTTTTTCTCAGTGACACAGATGCGGGAAAATATTCCTGCAAGAATGTTGTTTCCATCTGCTCCCATGTAGTGATACTGCCAGCAGGTAAGGAATAGAACCACTATTCGGCTTCATCTGCTAAAGTGAATGGGAACATACGAAGCCTTATTGCTTCTTCGTTATGTCCAGGCATTTTCAGCGTTGTGCTCATAGTTAAAAACCTTTGGAGATGCTTGTTGGCATCTTCATTCACTCTTCCAGAAAAGGACCGCCTTTCGAGTTGATTAATTGTGCTGGGATGCAGCTGAAATTGTTCTACATTAACCGGTTGGTTTACAATTGTCATCCGACCACCCGGAGTGTTGGTTCCGCCATAGTCACTGAGAAGTCTCTCTGGTGGTGGTGGATTTGCAGCCATGACTTCAGGAACTGTTTCCGCGTCTGAATCTGAATTCTCTGAGTGCACTGAAACAACTTCCTCCTCTGCTTTCTCTGCTAATTCTAGTTTTTCTCGCTTAGCTTGTCTCAGTCTAGCGCACAGAGTTCTTTCTGGATCTGCGTCAAAAGAAAAATCCGCTGAGGCCTTACCTCGCATAAACAAGTTAGACAAATATTAGAATGGAATAACAAGATTGTCACATATAAAATTTTGGTTGACGAGCAACAAAATTTCAATAGAATAAAAATTAAAATAGGTATTTTGGCAATCCCCCGCAACGGCGCCAAAAACTTGATCGGCAAAATAACAAGTGTACTATTTTTACCGATGTAGTAATAAGGAGTTTTATTGCCAAGTATCGATCTCAGGGATTGCGTAGGAAATACTTACTTTACTTCTGATTCTATTAGAACAAAAAGATAATGGTTTGGTTGGTTTTGGGAAATTATAACAAAAAACACAAAAAGATAGTAGAAATAATTGATTAAGATAAAATATGCTAGGGTGAGTGGTTGATTTAACTAGTTATGAATTCAGTCAAGATTTCCTTAATACACATGAAACATTCAATTACCTAACCTCAGAATGTTCTTCCTTAAGTCCTTAAAGAAGAAACTATTAAACTACCAATTCTTACTCAAATGTCCATTCAATTAATCATTGGTTTTAATCATAAACAATATCGAGGTTTATGGTGATTTACAAAAGTTCCTAGTCCTAGGTGATGCAATTGTAAACCCAATTGTGTGAAAACCCTATCAATCACAATCCTGTTATTGTTAGTCATAGATCTAATTGTATTTGTCCGATACAAAAGCATAATAACATTACACAATTGAATTGAAATACGTGACATGGTAATAAGGAAATCCAATATTCGAATTCATAACATACGATCAAATCAGGACCACCCCCCTAACATTGGGGGTTTAGCCTCTCATAGTATTCAAAGAAATCATAGTGTGAAAATTAAACATTACAAAGAATTAGGAGATTTTGATCTTCAATGGTTGATGCCCTTGAATCTCGCCGTCTCCAAATCCTCCGTAGTAGCTATCTTCTTCAGTGCAATGTTTTCTTTCGTACGTCAAAAAGTGTCTCTCTCTTTCTCTCCCAAGTATTCTAATAGCTTCAGATGGATTTTCTCCCAGCAAAAAGTCCAAAATACCCCTCATCAGCAGAATAGACCAACACGACAAAAAGTAAAGTTTCTCAGTCGCGCCCATCAACACGGGCCGTGTGGATTCACACGGGTGCCCGTGCGTGCTCTTCAACATTTGCATTTTCAGAGCAAGCTACAGAGGCATCAACACGGGCCGTGTGGATTCACACGGGTGCCCGTGTAAATGCTTTGTTTTAACTCTTTGAGCTCTCTTTTCCTAACAAACAACACGGGCCGTGTTGATGCACACGGGGGCCCGTGTTGACCTGCTTTATCTTCATATTTTTGCCTTTCTGAGCATCCAACAGTCAGCTATTAGTCCTTTTGAACCCATGCAACAACCTGTAACAATAACACTACCAAATCGAAGCATAAAAGAGACTTTTTGACAAAAACATGTAACAATATACAATGCGATAGTAAACTAACAAAACATGTTAAATGACTATAAAACAACTAAAAACAACCACAAATTTTACCAAAGTGATGAAAATATGTCGGATCAAAGGTGGGAATTCAATGGAAATGGTGATCGATCAGTAGGTATATTTTCTTTAGAAGCTTTGGACTCGCTCATTGCTGGGTTATGAGGCCCTTCGTATGTGGTCCCACTTCGTAATATGATAGCGTTAGCTTGCCCTTGAGGGTTGAGTTGAGGTTGTCCAGGGAATTGTCCTCTAGGTGTAGTTTGCAGGGCTTGGTTTTGTGCAACCTATGAGATCTGGGTTTCAAGCATCTTATTGTGAGTAATTATCTGATCAACCTTAGTCCCTAATTGCGTTATCAGTTCATTTACGTGAACGTTCTGGTTTAGGAATTCTTTATTTTGCTGAGTCTGGCCTAATATAAAGTTCTCCATGATCTTCTCAAGGTTAGGCTTCTTGGGCACAACTTGCATATGTTGATTTGGCTTTTGGGCTTGAAAACCTTGTGGTCTTTGAGGTGCATAGTTTTGGATAGGGTTCTGGTTTCTATAGGAAACATTCGGGTGATTCCTCCATCCAGGGTTGTAAGTATTTGAAAATTGGTTACCTTGGGTGTAATTCACTTGGTCGGTGTTCAGGTCGTTCAAAAGGTTACATTCCGCCAATTCGTGTCATTTAGATCCACAAAGTTCACACTCTGTGTGGGCTACCGTTGCGGTGTTAGAGTTTGTAGAAATATGTTCGACCTTAAGGGTTAAAGCGTCCATTTTCGCTTGCATCATGTCCGTAAAGCTTATCTCATGTATTCCACCTTGGGTCTCCTTTTTCTCTACTGATGCTCGTTCAGTTCCCCGTTGGTAATGGTTTTTGGCCATATCCTCAATTAGGTCACAAGCTTCAAGGTAAGGTTTGCTCATCAGCGCACCACCAGCGGCAGTGTCGATGCTCATCTTTGTGTTATAATGGAGTCCATTGTAGAAGGTATGAACGACCAGCCATTATTCTAGGCCATGGTAAGGACAAACTCTTAACAGCTCCTTGTATCTCTCCCAAGCTTCAAAAAGTAATTCTCCTTGGTTTTGAGTAAATCTAGCTATTTGGTTTCGAAGAACAACAGTCTTACTAGGGGGAAAATATCTAGCAAGGAATACTCTCCTAAGGTCTTCCCAGGTAGTTATTGAGTTAGCTGGAAGTGAATCTAACCACGAACGTGCTCTATCTCTGAGGGATAAAGGAAATAACCTTAAACGAATTGCATCAGGTGAAGCATCGTTGGATTTAAAGGTGTCGGCCAGTTGGATAAAGACTTTTAAATATTGATTTGGATTCTCAATAGCGAGACCCGTGAATTGGTTCTGTTGCACTAATTGCAGTAAAGATGGTTTTAGTTCGAAATTGTTGGTAGGAATGAGGGGGTTTAATATACTATAACTAAGTTCCTCGTCAGAGAGTTGGGAAAATTCCTTAAGAGGTCTCCGGTCGCGATTCTCGGCCATAACTTTCTTAATTCGGATGAGTAAGAGGCGTGTACGAGTGTAACATTCGGGTTCCGCTAAAGGATCTACTAAATTTCCGGTACTACGGGTTCTTCGTACTTACCGACTAATAATTCCTTAGTCTAGACGGTGTAACAACAGGGTATGGAATTTAACGAAGTTGGTCCCCGACAACGGCGCCAAAAACTTGATCGTTGTATTCGCAAGTGCACGAATCGCGTCAGAGTAATATAAAAGATTATCGATCCCACAGAGACCAAATCGTCAATCTATCGATTACTATTGTTACGATGTTTACCTAAGGCGGTACAAATGAGATATTGATGTCGCAAGATAACAGTAAGTAAAGAAAATGATAAATACAGTGCAGATAAAGATAGGCTTGAATGTATTTCACGTCAGTTAAACGATGCTTCGATTGTCTAAATAGAACTACTTATGGGGCAATGTTTTCTACTCTTGAAAAGAATCCATTTAACAGGAATTGTCGCTTTCGCGTATTCAGAACCGAGTTTACCCTTAAATTAAGGCCTTTTATTGTCACTTATAAAAGGTGCGCAGAATGCTAAAGTAGTAAACCTATTTTTAAGAAATAAGACTCGTAAGCTTAGTTGAAAAGTGATTTTGACTCGGAAAGTTTTACCTAAGAAGTTTCCTGATTTTAAATCTATCAACGCGTCCGAAAACAGTTTCAAAAATCATTTTTCCTTAAAGTGATAAAAATTCCTAGTTAACTAAGCCAGGGTGCTTTTCGTACTCCTTGAGTAGTTAAAATTAACCAAGTTTGTTTTAGAAAACTCGAATTAAGAATCAAAACAGTCCCTAAAGCATTTCTACAGATGCAATATGTGAAACATCTCTTTAACCGCGATCCTTACATTCTAACCTTTGAAAGATTTAGCCAGACATGGTAATACAAACAAACACAACGATATTGATCATGATGAAAAGTTGTTTAGAATATAAGGCGTAAAGAACAAGTAAAGCGTGTGAAACAATTAAAATGAGCAATAAAGATAATGTCGAGAAAATTAAATAAAGTAAAGACAATGACAGCAAATTAAATAAAGTAAGACAATGGCAAGGAATTAAATAAAGTAAAGCATGATAAGGTATTAAATAAAGTAAAGCATGGCAAGTAAAAGAAAAATGCGATTAAATTAAAACCTGCTCCAAACGGAGGCTTTAAATTTGGTACAAGGAAGTAAATAAACCTTTGACTTTGAAAATAAAGACGACAGCAAAATCAAAGTGCTTCAACTCAATTACACTAAGGTGCGACAACCCCTCGGTGTGATAGATTACCGCTTTTACAGATGATAATATAGTCTTAGTGTTGTAAACCAAGTTGGATAATTTGGAAATGAACTAGAACGGCCTGTTTATAAAGGAACTCAGCAGCATGCAAAGACCAGGATGCCCTTCAACTTCTCTTTAGTGGGAATGTGAAATACAAAGGTGGCGCCCGCCACCCCTCCATGGCGCCCTCCATGTGAGTAAATGGGGAAGTTCATGGGATTGTGGAAGTTTCCTCCTGGTTGAGGGCTGATGTGTCATGGCTTCTCCTATAGCGGTCGCCATGTAGAACGCCATGAGTACATTTTTTGCCGAAAACCCTAATTTTTTGGTCTTTTTGCTCCGTTTCTTCTAAAAAGGTCCTGAAAGAGCTAAATACCTAAAAACAATACAAAAGAAAGCATAACACAAGCAAAATGATAATGAAGACCTAAAAAACATGTGAAATCCGAGTCAAAAACACGGTGTGATTCAGTGTGGTCAACTGCACATCATGAACACATTGTTACTTCTTTAACATCAATGGACCTTAGCTCATCATATACTCTATTGATATCTTTTCACTCTCACCTTACACCAATTAGATCTGATTTAAAGGAGAAAAAACTGAACTTGTAATATTCATATATTATTTTCATCTTTACTCATGCTTAAATTAAAAAGATAGTTTATTACATAATCAATCTAAGTAACATTCACTCCCTATGGGTACGATATCCTTACTTTTGATCACTCGCTACTTTTAAACATACATGTATACTTGCATGTGACACATTTTCAAGTAACACTACCACGAGTTGCTTTCTCGAGCACCATGAGGTTGAGGCACAAAATACTTGAAAGAAATAACCAGTTGTGCTTATTCGATCTTCCTTATCTCCACACCAATCAACATCTGAATAACTAGTAACCATAACTTCTTTGCTTTCATAGTCTCGTTGAAATAGAACTCCATAGTTTATCGATCCTTTTAAGTATCACAGGATTCTTCTTGCAGCCTTCATGTGTGACGCCCTTGGTTCACTTATGTATCTGCTCGCTAATCTGACTGAGAAACCTATATCAGGTCTACTGTTGCACACATATCTCAGAGATCCAACAATTTGTTTGAACAAAGTTGCATCGACTTTGTTTTCTTCTTCATGCTTCCCCAACTTCAAGTTTGGTTCGACAGGTGAAGATGTAGGATTTGAATCATCCATCAGGAATCTCTTGAGTATATCTTTGAAATTCTTGTTTTGATGTAGCATCATACCATGCTTCGACATTTAAAATTCCATGCCTAGGAAATAAGACAAGTTTTCGAGATCTGACATTTCAAATTCCTTCTTCATCAGCTCTTTAAACTTCGACAAGTTCTCCAAGCTACTTCTAGTTACTAATAAGTTATTGACATATAAGCATATGATTGTTATGTTCAGTGCCACAACATGAACGTAGACACCATACTCACATTTGTATTTGACGAATCCCAATTCGACTAAGTATGAGTCGATCTTCTTGTTCCATGCTCTAGGTGTCTGGTTGAGGCCATATAGCGCTTTGTGCAACTTGTATACTTTCCTTGATTCATATTGAATCACAAACCCAAGAGGTTGTGTGACATATACCTCTTAATCTATAAGACCATTCAAAAATTATGATTTCACATCTAAGTGAAATTTTGACCAACCTTGATTGCATGCCAAGGCGACTACTAGTCGAACAATATCCAATCTTGCTACCGGTACATATACTTCAGAATAGTCAGCTCCCGCTTTCTGAAGAAAACCTCAAGCTACTAATCTCGCCCGTCTAATGTCTTGCTATTGACCCATTGTCATTGTGCTTCAACTTGAACATCCATTTCACTTCGATAGCTTTAGTATGTGCTGGCAATTTGAGTAACTCCCATATGTTATTTCTTTCGATTGCTTGTAACTCTTCGACCATAAATGACTTCAACTTTTTATCGTTTAAGGATTAACTATACTTGATTGGTTAAACACCTATAAGTAAAGCGACATGAACTAATTCTCCATTTGGCGTGACTTCATCTTCACCGGTCACTTCGTAATCTTGAAGTCTTGCTGGGCGAGATCTAGTTTTTTGAGGTCTTTTACTATTACTACCTACACCATCTTCGACTTCGACTGTGTCGGGCATGTCAGCAATTACTTCGATGTCGATTGGAATATTGACGATATCTTTGACTTCAACTCATTACTTACTTCGTTGAAATCACAACTCATCAATCGCTTGTCAGTTGCATCACTATACCAATCTCAGGTAGATTTTTCATCAATCATAATATGTCGAGTCATCACAATCTTCTGATTAATTGGATTGAACACTCTGTATGTACCCGTTTTATGATATCCTACCAGAATCATAGGTTACATCTTGTCATCAAGCTTCCTTCTTCTAGCATCAGGAAAATGCTTGTAATAAATAGATCCAAATACCTTCAGATGACTCACTGATGGTCGTTTGCCACTCCAAACTTCTTCAGGAACCTTGTTCTTCAGCTTATCAGTAGAGCACCTATTCAGAATATAAACAGCAATGGAAACAACTTCACCTATAAGGATTTTGGCAAAGTCTTATGCTTCAATATGCATCACGCCATGTCCAATATGATCCTATTTCTTATTTATGTTATTCCATTATGTTGAGGCGTGTAAGGAGCAATCACCTCATTATCAATACCGTGTTCTACACATAATTCTTCAAATATATTGGATGTGTATTCGCCATCTCCGTTTGTTTGTAGAACTTTGATCTTTTTTCTCACTCTGGTTTTCGATAAGCATCTTAAATCTCTTAAAGATTTAAAATACTTCATCCTTTCGCTTTATTATATAGATCCACAACTTTCGACTAAACTCATTGAAAAACGAAGCAAAATACTTGTTTCCTCTAATGGTATGTTCTTTAAAAGGTCCACATACATCTGAATGTATAACTTCAAGTATGCCGGAGGATCTCATTGCCATAGTCAAAACGAAATACTTTATGGATTTCTTTCCGACTAAATAACCTTCACAGAGTTTGTCGGGCATCTCCAGACTTGGTATACCAATTACCATATCTTGAGTAATCAGTTGATTGAGTGATCAGAAGTTCAAATGTCCAAACCTTATATGCTACAACCAACTATTTTTGTGGTCGACAACAGTTTTTAGACATTGTACTTCAATCGAACTGATCATGGTCTTGAATGTCCTGTTCTTGGACAAAGGAGATTTTGAGACTAAATTGTTCTGGGTGTCGAACAATTCTAACGCTCCATCTTTCATAATCATTGAGAAACCTTTTTCGACTAGTTCTCCAACACTTAGCAGGTTGCACTTCATTCCAGGTACATAAAGTACATCTTTGATCATAGCTTTTCCTCCATTGCTCCTTTGAAAAACTATGTTGCCAATACGTTCTGCTTGTAACGAGCTATTATCAGCAAGTTTGACCTTGCCCTTCTTCGACGAATTGAAATATGCTAACCACACTTTTAGACCAGTCATGTAATTCAAGCAACCCAAGTCGAGGAACTAGATCTTGGATTCGGCATGGTCATCTGCAACTGCAACCATAACTACCATGTCTTCATAATCATTTAAATCTTGGCGTGCAAGGTTCGCTCACTCCTCCTTGCCTTTTTGTCGATCCCTTATTTTTATTATACCAATAATTCTTGGCCACATGACCTAATTTTTACAGTTATATCACTGCACAACTTTTTTCTCTCTGTCTTTTTGATATTGTTCTTCCTTCTCTTTTCGAAGATTCAAAAGCCCTACCATCGACCTTTTGCTTTTAAGGGTTCGACCAAAATTTCCCGCTCTGAGTCTTGTCTCCTTTTCCTTTGAAATTGTCGGAACCACCGTGCTTCTTCCAGGTCTGAGCCTGCAGTGTTTGTATCGAATCTTGAATCCCCTTCCTTTCGACAATTCTAACCTCATACGCTTCCAACAAACCAACCAAATCTTCCAGTTTCATGACTTCAAGATTGTTGGATTCTTGAATAATTATGATAATGTGATCAAAGTGAGAGGTCAACGCACTCATTATCTTCTCAACTATCATCTTCTCAATTAGGGTTTTGCCACAACCCTTTATGAGATGGACAAGATTATGCACTTTCGACACATAGCCTGCAATATTTTCATCTTCTCCCATCTGCAACAATTCACACTGCCATCCCGAAGTCTACAATTTGACGACTTTGACTTTCTCATTTCCTTCATAGTACTTGATCAAAATATCCCATGCCTCATTCGCTGATTCAACATGAGAAATTTTGTCGAAATTCGCCGATTCTATCGTCGATTGAATGCAAAACACAGTCTTACAATCTTTCTTCTTGGCCTCTTTTTGTTGCGACTCTCTTAGTATTAGTTGCATTCTGAGCAAGCTCAGGGACGCCATTGGTAACCACTTTAAGGGTTTCATGAAAGTCAAACAGAAATTGCATTTGTTTTCTCCATCGAATCTAATTCTTGCAGTAAAAAATTGGAAGATAATTTGGAATGCCATTGGTGTCATTCATCTCTGCAGAAAACGCGATTAACAATCCACAATCCAGGAAGTACGATCACTAACGTGTGATTCTTGAAAACACGATCAAGAATCTAACTAGAGCTCTAGATATCAATTTGTTAGCGCGTGAGACACTTTTATTGATGAGAAAAAAGAGAGAATATGAAAATAAGGATTCTATTATTGAAGAATGATTGTGTTACAAACGGATTACATATGCATGTATTTATATACAAAGTTACTTGACTACTAAGTAACAAATATAACAAACTAAGTAACAAACCTTAAACTCTAATTAAAATTGGATTTAAGAATCATACATCTTAGATTATATCTTATATCTCAACAATCCGCACATAAGATTATTCTCATGACTTTGAATACATTAGGCTTGACTGTTATATATTTTATGATTGTAATTTATGACACTTGGTCCTTTCTATTTGAATCTTTCTTTTTATCGTTTGATTTAAAAAATAACATAATTTATACTCATATATATATATATATATATATATATATATATATATATATATATATATATATATATAATATATATATATATATATATATATATATATATATATATATATATATATATATATATATATCTTGATTCTAATTAATCCGGAACCTAACTCCCATATACTTTTGTGATTTAAGAATATTGGAATAAAAGAGAAAATGAGATATTTTCTTGCAATTGATTGGAGAAAATAAAGTTATATAAGTAGTCCTCTTCTATCTTAGGTAGTTTGAAGTATAGAAATTGAGTCACATCAAGACATTTAATACACTGTTGCTTTATTATAAAATGTTTCATGTGTTGTCGATCTTTAGTTGGATGTGCCCATATATAATGCGTTGGACTTGTGAGTTTTGACCATGCAAGATTTACTTTCTCCATTTGAGTAATAAGCACGTGACACCTTGCATGCATGCTGTGCTGCCATTCTTCTCTCCTACAAAGCAACCAACTACCAATCCAACGGTTGGCTTAATAAAAATGAAACACTAAGATTCACATTTTCATTTTAATCCTATAAAGCAACATTTATATAATCCCATAAGCTAACTTAAGTTGATAGCTTTACATGAATATTTTTTCTTTAAGAAAGTATCTCTACTGCAAAACTATTCTATTGAAGAAGTACAATGAAAAAAACAAAATACCATCTTATTTAAATATTCTTTTTACGAAGAAATGAATTTTAAATCATGATATTTAATTTATTCATTTTAAAAAGTAAATTTTTAATTATTAAACTACAAAACAAAAAAAAATTATATTTGAAAAAAGTATTTTTTACGTAAAGAATATTTTATTTTATTTTTAATTAAAAAATATTATTCCATATTTTACTATTATTTTAATACAAATTCAAACTTAATATTTTAAAATAGAGTAAATTAGCAAATAAGTCAAAAATGTTTTATTTAAAAATTAAAACTGCAATTAGAAGGTGATTGAAATCATTTAAAATCAAATTGATCGATCACTTTTAATTGTTAATAGCACACACGTAATAATATAATAAAATATAATAAAAAGAGATATTGGATAGAATATTCCTATAGAAAAAAGATAGTATTTGGATCTTTTCTTGCTAAGCAAGAGCTGGATGGGTGGGAACATTTAGAAGCATAGAGAAAAGGATTAAAAAAAGTTTGAAGGAGAGAGAGAAAAACAAAATATAAGTGGAAGGATGCTTCGCTTATGACTCATCGGATTCTTTATATCCATAAGAATATTATATCATATTTCCTTTAGAAAAATATATCATTATTTGAGTTTGAATTTCTTATTATTTTTGACAATAGATTATTATGATATATAAATTAAATTGTTTTTTAATTCAATAAATAATATATTTATGTAACTTATATATAGATTAAATATGATAAATTAAAAAAATTAAGTGTTTATTTTTATGATAAATTAAATTGGTAGTTTTTCTTTTAAATTTGTGGACGGGTATGAAAATATACAATATGAATAACAATAAAAAATTTAAAATCTTTTTCATTTAAATTATAATTAAATAAAATTTTATAATAAATTTGTCATATTTTATTTATATATTTTTATATTTACTTAAAAACTAAGACTTGTTTAAATAGTATTTATAAAGAAAAAGATATAACGTATTTAATCGATAATTCTATTTAATATATTTTCATAATAAAAAATAGAAATATTATAGTATTTCATTTTATTATAAATAATATTTTTAGAATAAAAATATTATAAAACAAATAGTTTATTTTAATTTTTAATATATTTTTTAATTACTTTTTTATTATTTTTATCATTCTTAATATTAATAAAAAATATCTTAATAAAAATATTATCTTTTTACATTATTTATTTATTTTTATTTTAATTTAGATAAATTATCGACCGATAAGGAGGAATAAGGTAAGATACATTTTTTATTATAATTATGATAGCACAATAAAATGATTATTTCTTCTCTATTATATGAATATAATAAAATATTTATGAATTTTTCTATTTTATATTAGATATTTTTTATAAATAAATAAAAAATATTTTTTTTAAAGGAAGAAAATATAAGTTATTGAGCAATATATAAGAATAAATTTTATTTACCAGTAATTAATATAAAGTCAAAATTAAGAAGAGAAGGCGTTTTGGAAAAGAAAACGAGATGCCTACTACTTAAAACGAGAATATTCTAAAATAAAATAAAAAAGAGTTTCGTGCAGCGTTACTACTTACCTCTGTTCGGTTTCTCTCTCTTGCCAGCCAGCCAGCCAGCTTACTTCTGTTTCTCTCTCATCAATGCCGCTCTTTCCTATCTGAATTCTCAACTCTAGAGAGAGAAACACAAACGTTTTCTAGAGAGAGAGAGAAGGGGTAGTAGGGTACACACTCTCTCTCGCACCAAACAACAATGGCTTCGTTGGATATCTTCCTCTTCTCTCTCAGCACAACCTTTTGTACTCCTTTCGCCGTTTACATTCAGATCCAGGTTTTTCACTTCTCTCTTTTCTTTTTCTTTTTTTCTATCAATCATCGTTCTTTATTTAGGGTAATTTCATTTCCAACCTATTTTTTACTGGAAATTCAGTTGAACTCGTACTTCTTTTTTTTCCTCTTTATATTCAATAATTATTGTTTAATTTTACTCTTGTTTGATTCTTGAAGTTTATCCATTAGTAAATTAAGTTTTGTTTATAGTTATAGATATTAGTACATTGTGAAATTTTTTCTTTTTTTTTTATCTCCTCTTTGCTTGGTTATGTTTATGATTAATTTGTGTTGTAGCATGTAATTTTTGCCTATGCTTAATTATGCGGTGAAAGAAATTAATTTTTAGTGAATTGATTATATAAAATTGATTCTGATTATATAAAATTGATTCTGGTTACGGGCGAGTTGTTAAATATAAAGTGATTTATGTTTGGATAATTTTATGTAAAATTGAGTTAAACAGTAAATTTCAATGTAAAAATCACAATTATACCTCTAGAATTGTTTTTGGCTCTTCCAAAAGTTAAACCAAACATGCACTTTATTTGTTACAAGGTTTTTGTTTTGGAGGGGAAAGGTTTACAAAGTGGTGACATAATTCGGTTTTGATTTCCGAATCAAGTAGTAAAAGGGGTACTTGGTTGGTGCTAGTGAAGCTTTTTTGTGGAGAATTTATGATTGTGCTTTTGGTTTAACAACTTGGGGTTGTTGGAAAGTACATTACTTTTGAATTTATTCTGGATTCATATTGATGTAACTGTTGCTTTCATGAAGAGGATTGAATGAATGGTTTGCTTTGTAGGATATGGATGGTATTTAGCTATCCTTAAATGCATGTGATTTAGATGTTCAATCTCTCCTTTTTTCCAGGGAACTTCTAAACTGATTTTATTCCCAATTTTTATTTTAAAGTTTGGGTTGTTTTGCTTCCTATCTGTCATGTCAGATTTGACATCCCTAATCCTTGTAGGATTTAATTCTAGTACATATAGAATATACTTGCAACACAAGAAACATTGTAGGGGAAGTTTCACATTGTTATAGGAGTTTTAGTGATAAGTTCTATATCAAATTGGAATTGTGAAATTGTATGATTATTGAATGAGATAGAATTAATTAAGAAGGTCGTGGAATCTCAAGGATCCTTCATGTAAACAAACCCCTTGCTTTTTTAGTGGTTGGATTGAGAAATCCCTATTAGTGGCAGCAATGTAGTCAAGATCTAGTGTTGGATCATAAGATTGTAAGATCTTTCGTGCCAAGGGTGCCTGAGAGTGCTATGATTAGAGAAAGATTGTTTTCGTCGCCGGTGTGGTCAAGATCGGGCTTTTTGAAGCAAGATCGTATAAAAAACATGCTGGACCTTTTTTTTGGGCCTGAATTTTAATTTGTATGTTTTTGTGTATGTGTGTATAAATATATATGAAATTACCATTTTTCCCTTCAGTAGGATCTTACGTGCCGTGCTAACGATATGAGTTTTACGATTTTTCACAAGCCGATCGATCCTACTTAAGATCTCGTGCTTGACTACATTGAGTGGCAGTGTTAAGTAAATATATATAGGTCTTGCGGTTTGATTGAACCATTGCATGATAATTATTAACATATGTTTTCTTGAAATCTTGGTTTGTATGTCACCACCTCTGTTACTTTAGAGAGATATCATGAGAAATAATCATAAACCTGAATGTTATGTTTGCTCTGCAGGGATGTTTCATTTGCTTAACACTTGCGCTTGGGTGGGCTCTTGCTTCTTATGTTAGGTACTATTACTCAATAGTGTCAGAGTCTGGAAACACTTTCATTGTCGTGTCTATGAGAAATAATGCAGTTTCCCCCTTACAGGAACAGAGAGATAAAACAAATGAAGGATGCTATGAAGAATGGGAATAGTTTATCTTTCCTTTGTCATGACATTAATGAACTTGAGCACTCCTATCAGGCCAATCTTCCAAGAGTAACAGTAGTTATGCCCCTGAAAGGGTTTGGGGAACACAATCTCCACAATTGGAGGAGTCAGGTAAAACTCATACCCCCCCGGAACTTATTTGATATTTCTGTTTTTCTTTTGGTTTACATGTGGTGCCTACCTTATTGGTTCTTCCATGAATAGTGCATTATGACTTGGAAAATTTTAATTTAATTTAGACTTATTTGTATGTGTATTTCACATACTTTCTCTTTCATATTCCTAAATTTTAAGTTCTAATTTAAATTGTATCATATATAGCAAAGATGAAGAAGTTGCCTTGGATGTGTGGTAAGACTATACGAAATAAGTTTAGAAATGACAATATTAGAGAAAGTGTTCTATCACATTTTGGGCCTACTATTGATTATTCATTTTTGTTGCATAGTTAACAACAGTCGGTTGTAATTGTGAACATCTTTTTAAGCTAATACTTGGACTTTGTATGTCAAATTTAATAGCGAAATTTCATTACGGTTCTGTTTCTTTATTTATTAATTTTTAAATGCAGATAACATCTCTTTATGGTGGCCCTATAGAGTTTCTTTTCGTGGTAGAAAGTACAGAAGATACTGCTTACCGTGCAGTATCACGGCTAATATCAGAATTCAAGGTATAAATAAGTCCACATTTCCCTCCACTTATACATTCATGTTTTGAATTATTTGCTATTAAGTTTTGCAATGTTAAACTTTCAGTATGGTTTTTATACCCTCGTTACCCTGTTGGAACCAGATAAACTTCTGTTTTGCAGTTTGATTCTGTTCCTTCCAAGTCATTACCTGAATATTTTTCTTTCTTGGGTACATATTCTAATCTTGTCCATATCTCACTAAATTGGATAAGTGTTTGATATATGCAGGATGATGTTGATGTTAAGGTTATCGTAGCTGGTTTATCAACAACTTGTAGTCAAAAAATTCACAATCAATTGGTATGTAAATTTACTGACATATTTTGATTGTTCTTTCAAATACAAAGTATAGCTTTATTGTTGACTAGTTCCCTACATTTATTGAAAGTCTATTTAAATCTATGTTGAAAATGGTGACAATCTTAGTTGTTTCATTGACTATAGTAGTTAGACATGATTTAATTTCCCAGCATAACACTTGATAGTTACAACAATACATGCATGCCAGACCTGAATTAACTTTTTTATAATTTGATATTGACACTTTGTTTGGGTCATTTACTAGTCTGTTAAACTGTCCTTGTTAGATTCATTTTGCTAACTACACTAGTATCACATGCTAATATTAGACTACTGGCAGGTTGGGGTGGAGAAAATGCACAAAGACAGCAAGTATGTATTATTTTTGGATGATGATGTTAGGATACATCCTGGATCAATTGGAGCACTCACTCGTGAGATGGAGAAAAACCCTCAGGTATTACTTAAACTTTGTTTCTTGTTCTATTTTTAGGTGCTAATGATAATTATTATAATTCTACTTATCTGAGTTTTTTTTTGTGATTTTAACCGTTTTGATGCTTCACAGATATTTATTCAAACTGGATATCCTCTTGATTTGCCATCTGGAAGTCTAGGGAGTTACTGCATCTATGAATATCATATGGTACACAATTACCTCTATCATTTATTCTCTGATCTTTGCAGCACACATCTGTGTATAAGATGGTTTTCCTTTTATTTTCCAGTCGTTTTGAAGAGTTTATGAATAAAGCTTAGTTTGCTAATTGAATTTGAATTAAGTCACTATTAATCAGACAACTTTTCATTTAGGCTTTTGATAATGTATCATTATTTAACGCTGATTCTACATTATGGACTCATCACGGATCTATTGCATGCCTTACCTTGCGTTTGCAAGGGGCTGATTCCACAACAACTTAAACCTGTGTCCTCCATTCACACAATATGTCAATATTTAATTATGTCATTTAACATTTTCTTTCCTAATCTTTTCTCCTTTTGTTTTATTATACAGCCTTGTTCGATGGGATTTGCCACTGGTGGGAGAACATTCTTTCTGTGGGGAGGCTGTATGATGGCAAGTAGCTTTTGCCTTTTCTTAGTTGCCGCTTTAAAGAAAAGCTTAATTTTAACTTGTTAGTTTTTCTCCAGATGCATGCTGATGACTTTAGGCAAGACCGTTATGGTGTAGTCTCGGGACTTAAAGATGGTGGATACTCCGATGATATGACTCTTGCAGCCATAGCTGGTACATCTTTGATTTTCTTATCAAAATTCTTGATGTAATTATCACTTCAATCATATAAAATTTAAACATATTCATCATCATATATAACTGCACTATATGTACCAATCATTGAAAAACAATTACCTGATGGTTGATCCTATTATTCTAACAATGACTACATTGCCATCTTTTTCAGGGGCTCATAAAAGACTTATTACTTCTCCCCCAGTTGCTGTCTTTCCTCACCCCCTTGCCAGTGATCTTAATTTTGGAAGGTTTGTGACTATCTCTCATCTGAAAAATATAGTTTCCTTCCATTTTTTATGATTTAGGTTTTAAAATTCTGTAGATACTGGAATTACTTGAGGAAACAAACATTTGTTTTGGAGTCATATACAACAACCGTTAACTGGGTGATGAATCGTGCATTGTTTGGTGTTCACTGCTATTTGTCATGGGGATTTGTAGCACCATTCTTTATGGCAACGATTCATCTTGCAGCAGCATTTAGATTTTATAGTTTGGGATACTCACTTGAAGAAGTGACCTATACTCCTGCTGGTGAGCATACTACTTTTCCTTTTGGCAGGTTGTTAATGTTGATTCATTCAAACATTTTGCCAGGGTTCTGATGCTAAATAAGGGATATTGTTCAACTTACTTGTAGTGTTGTCTGATTTTATATTCATGATTATGCTCTCAAGCTACATGTAGAAATTTGAAATTGCCGTGGGTTTATTTCATTCAGGAATAGCACTAGTGTGAACTTTTGTGTGATATGAAATTTGTAAATAAATACTTTGTATAATTTTAAATATGTTGTTATCTTAACACCTTCTGACCTTGTTTGTGGGATACTAAAATAAATTAGACAAATCCGGTCTGTCTGTAATATATGTGAATGTTTTTTTCTTTCTTTCAAACATGCACTTCTCACAAGTCAAATTTAATTCCAAAAATAACACTATCTTCTCCATTTTTACAAGTTATATCTCCACTTCTAACATTTTCAGTTCTTTCATTTTGATGCGTGCCTTTTCCCAGGGTTATCACTGGTGAGCTTCCTAGCCATATGCACTCTTGTGGAACTTCTTTCAATGTGGAACTTGACAAGGATAGAAGTTCAACTATGCAACATGCTGTCCCCAGAGGCACCACAGCTATCTCTTGCTGCCTATAATTGGTGTCTTGTAAGTATTTTTTTTCTTGTTTTTAATATGGTTAGATTTTAATACGTTTATCCTATTTAGTTCCTGCAAATAAATGGTTTTCCACTCTTGGCTCCTGCAAAATTTTCTGACTTTTAAAAAAACAATACATTTAAAAAAGCAATATATTTTTGCCGCTGTATTTTCTAGGTTATCTGGCAATGCCGTTGCTAATCGAAGTACATGTCACTGTATCAGCGTAGAATTAATAATGCCATGTGTATAAAATGGACACCAACTCACTATCAGAACTACTTCTTCAAGTCTCCCCTCTTCTTCAGCCTCTCACTATCCACACCCCATCTCACTCTCTATCTCGTCAACCTCCTACTATGGCGTTGGGTCAGTGAGAAAGAAAAATGAAACTGAGTTGGAGTCCACGTGACAGACATTATTAATCATACGCGGCAACAATGATGTGTATTTTCCTTCATTTAAGCGTGAAAAAGGGACGATTAATGGTGGAGACAAACAAATGATTTTGTAAATATTCGGGACCAATAAAGGACAAAATTGAGCAGATACTAAAAGTGAAAATTGAGCAGATAATATAAATAAAAATGTTATGCCATCAAAATATACTTGATTACTGATTGCTAAAGTTAGAAAGGGTGTTATTTTTTCGCAGGTGTTCATTGCATTGCTGGTGGACAACTTTCTATACCCTTTGTCTGCGATCAAGTCTCACTTTTCTCAATCTATCAATTGGTCTGGTATTTGGTACTATTTAAGAGATGGAAAAATTATCAAGGTATGTTTGTCAAGGGCTTTATGTCATCTCTGACTTGATTTCTTTTGCCGCTGTTTTCTTAAACAAAAAGTATTTGAATGTACACTCTGCAGATTGAAAGAACTGAAAGAGGCAAGGATATGACTCCGGTTTTCACAGACTTGGGAGGGAAACATTTATACGGAAAGAAAGGGATACCTGCCAAAGGTTCATTCCTCAGTTCTTTGTCCAGAAGTATTGCACAATGGCATCAACCCAAAAAATTTGATAACTAGGCAAAAGCTTCAAGCAGCTGTATCATTCTCTCTTTTGAAGCAAGGGTGTTGGTAGATCACATTGATCTCATTTATTGTTTGGTGCAATTCTTGATTGATTGTTTTAGATGATGGTAGGAGTCCTAGTTCCATTTTTTCATTACCCATTCAATCCATTATTATTTTTTACTGCAAGCTTTGCCCCTGGCTTCATTTTGTAATTGTAACTGCTATATGTGATATAATATATGGAACAGTACTAAAAAATTGCAAAGTTTAGAAACAAACAAGCAGTGATTCACATCATCTCATTCACGCCATAGCGTTTTCTTATTCAAGGACCAAACAAAGCACTCACAAGTCAGAATAATTGTTACCAAGAAAACAAAATTTGTTTCTGCTCACACAGCATGAATTAGTACAATGCAAACAATTTTTTTAACAAATTTCAAAGGTGAAAATTTCAAAATAGTTTTACTGTACAAAGTAGAATGTTGGTTTCAATAAAAGTCTTTGATTTCACACTGGGTTGAGTGCAAGCTGTAATGCTATTAGCTTATATATGACTATTATTACACTTTTTTCAATAAGCTCTCAATATTATTTCATTTTTCTTTATAATACATTCCACCGAAAGTCATATAAACTGGCACCATTCACTAGGAACAGAATAAAGCAAAGAACAAAAGAATCCATAGTAACAGAAATCTCCTTTTGGCCTTTACCTTTATCTAAAAAATTCTGCATTAACATTTCCACATCCACTCCAGAAAAAGAAAGAAGTGATATGGGGTGCTGCTTCCATGGCTCTACAGCTATGCCACCAATGGAAACCTCTCTACCAAGTAGTACTGTTGAAGACTATGCAGGACCCAAGAACCTCAAACAACAAATCCTGATACAAATACCAGGATGTAAAGTTCATCTGATGGATGAAGGAGAAGCTTTTGAACTTGCTCAAGGCCATTTCATGGTCATCAAAACATTGGAAGAGAATGTGTCTCTTGCAACAATTATTAACGTCGGAAATGAACTTCAGTGGCCTTTGACTAAAGATGAGCCTGTAGTGAAGCTAGATGCTCTCCATTACCTGTTTTCGTTGCCCGTGAAAGACGGCGAGCCTCTTAGCTATGGCGTAACCTTTTCGGAAGATAGTTATGGAAGTTTGAGTTTTCTAGATTCGTTTTTGAAAGAACAGTCTTGCTTTTCTGGCTTAAAGTTGAGTAACAAGAATGATCTTGATTGGAAGGAGTTTGCTCCGAGGGTCGAAGATTACAATCATTTTCTGTCCAAGCTTATTGCAGGAGGAACTGGTCAGATTGTGAAGGGTATCTTCATCTGCAGCAATGCTTATACAAACAAGGTTTTTTCTTCTTCTTTTTTTTCTATAAAAATATTAATAGAGACATCTTGTTTTAAGAAGCATGAAGCATATTGTAATTTCTCAGAGTCTACAAAGTGAAAACAATGTGTGTGTGACATAGTGATAACAATGACTTAGAACTTTTAGCTGAATGCAAAAACCACCAGGTTCAAAAAGGAGGAGAAAAGATCCTAAGTAGTCATGCAGACGAGAAAAACAGTGTTGTGGTCAAGGAAAGCATGAACAACAAGAGCGCGGAGGCCTCGAAGAAGAACAAAATCAATAAAAACCTCAAACGGTAAACGAAAATGACTCTGAGGTGCACACATACATAGCACATAATACTTAGTATGATGATAGTTGTGTTTTGTATTGCAATGTAGTGTGAGGAAGCTGTCTAAGATGACAGAAAAGTTGAGCAAATCTTTGCTTAATGGTGTTGGCATAGTTAGTGGAACAGTGATGGGTCCTTTGGTTAAATCCCAACCAGGAAAGGCATTTTTAAGGATGTTACCTGGAGAGGTGCTGTTGGCTTCATTTGATGCAGTCAGTAAGTAAAACCAAGTCAAAACACTTGATGAAAGAACCCTTTATGTTATGTTATGCTGGTTTCTTTCTTTTAAATAAGGAATAGTAACATCATCTTGACTTTTGTATTTCTCTTGTTATGTTATGTTATGCTGCAGACAAAGTTCTAGATGCAGCTGAAGCTGCTGAAAAACAAACTCTTTCTGCTACCTCAAAAGCCGCATCCAGAATGGTCTCTAACAGGTATGGGGAAAATGCTGGGGAAGCTACTGAGCATGTGTTTGCAACTGCTGGACATGCTGCTAACACTGCTTGGAATGTCTTTAAGATTAGAAAGGCCATCAATCCAACTTCATCAGCAACCAAGGGTGCACTGAAAAATGCTGTCAAAAATATAAGTTTTAAGCATTAAATTCCATTTAAGTTGCTTTATACTTGTTTGTCAAAAAAAGTGGTGCAATTGATTAGTACTTTTTGTATACATGTATTCATTTCAATAACTAGCTAAGCTTAGAGAGCACCAAAGGGAGTCCTCTACTTCTCCAAATTCAGAAGCTCAAACATCAGATACCATGGCTTATAATAGCCACAATAACAATATTAACAACAACGAATACATCAACAAAGGAAACAACATCTACGGTTTTACACGAAACATTTCAAAGTGGCTAGCTAATATACTAAAATATTACAATAATCAGAGGTAAACAAAGATCAAAACGGTTACATATTTTGTATGAAGATCTGAATTAACATATCAACTTTTGAGATAAGTGGATTGAATAATGCAAGTGAAATCCAAGATGTAACTATTGGTTGGAAGTGTTGGAGTTCAACAACGAATCTCCATTAACAATGAAGAAGATGAAAAAAATTAAAATATGTGTGTGTGAGAGAGAGAGAGAGAGAGAGAGAGAGAGAGAGAGAGAGAGAGAGAGAGAGAGAGAGAGAGAGAGAGAGAGAGAGAGAGAGAGAGAGAGAGAGAGATAGAGAGAGAGAAGAGAGAGAGAGAGAGAGAGAGAGAGAGAGAGAGAGAGAGAGAGAGAGAGAGAGAGAGAGAGAGAGAGATAGAGAGAGAGAGAGAGAGAGAGAGAGAGAGATAGATAGAGAGAGAGAGAGAGAGAGAGAGAGAGAGAGAGAGAGAGAGAGAGAGAGAGAGAGAGAAGAGAGAGAGAGAGAGAGAGGAGAGATAGAGAGAGAGAGAGAGAGAGAGAGAGAAGAGAGAGAGAGAGAGAGAGAGAGAGAGAGAGAGAGAGAGAGAGAGAGAGAGAGAGAGAGAGAGAGAGAGAGAGAGAGAGAGAGAGAGAGAGAGAGAGATCTAACTAACTTTATCAAAATATCAAATTATGTTACAAATTCACTTTGCTTGGGTTTATATATATTCACCCAAACTCAATGTGCACATTAATGCAAATTTAAATTTAAATGAAATTCAAAACTAAACTAAATTAAATGTTGAATTACATTCAACACCATCCTTTAATTTACATTCAAGTTAAAAATTCAACAATATCAATTTCATCCGTCAAATTGATGAAGTATTCAATTTTGATTGTCTTGGTAAGCACATCTGTAAGTTGCCTCTGAGTGCTGACACGAACTACCTTAAGTACTCCATTTTGAATCTAATTGTGCAGAAAATGGTACTTGGTATCAATGTGCTTGCTTCTTCCATGCAACACTGAATTCTTAGCAAGACTTATGGCAAATTTGTTGTCAATCATCAATCTGACTGGTTTGCTCACCTTAAATTTCAGTTTCTGCAGCAAATTCATCATCCAAGTAGCCTGACAAACTGACACAACGCCAACTATGTTTTCAGCTTCATGGATTAACAATGCAACCACTGGTTGCTTCTTCGAACACTAAGAAATAAGGGCTCTCAAATACATAAACATGTATCATGTAGTGCTTCTTCTGTCAATTCTATTATCACATCATTTAAAGTTTGAGTAGCATATCACCTCAACAACATCTGAGACTCCAGATGGAAATAAATTTCTTTGCCTCATAATTCCTTTTACATACTTCAGAATCCTGACTGCAGGTTGGTAATGTGACCACTTTGGTTTACTCATAAACTTACTCACCATTCCAAATGTATAACATATGTTAGGCCTATGGTTACACAAATATCTCAGACAACCAACTAACTATTTGAAAATTGTAACATCTACATCCTCATCATCAAAATCCATCTTATGATTTTTCTTAGCAAGTGTGACTACTGACTTACAATTCATCAGCTCAAATCACTTTAGCAGCTCAAGTTCATACTTCAGTTGGTGCATAATAATTCCCTTCTTAGAATGCAAAATCTCCATCCCTAAAAAATATATCATATTTCCAAGGTCAGTCCTATTAAATGCATTCATCAACACCTTCTTGAATTTGTTTATCTCAAAAGTATAACTCCATGTCAGAAGTATGACATCCATGTAAAAACACACCAGAATCACATTGCCATAAGAAGTATGTTGCACATACACACGATATTCCATTTCACATTTTTTAAAACCCAGATGCTTGAAAATGAGTCAATACAAGGCTTGTTTCAGCCCATACAAGGCTTTATGCAGCTTGTACACCATCCATTCTTGTTCTATTTCACAAATTCATGAGGTTGTAACACATGAATTTCTTCTTGCAATGGACCATTTAGAAAAGTTGACTTTACATCTAAATGTATCAGAGACTAATTCCTATTTGCAGCTATAGTAATAACCAACTTTATGGTTTCATGTCTGGCTATAGGTGCAAACACTTCAAAGTAGTCTAAATCATACTTTTTTAGGAATCCTCTAGCTACTAACCTTGCTTTATGCTTGACAACTGAACCATATGGCTTCAACTTTGTCTTGAAAACCCCGTCTCACACTTATGACTTTCTTGTTTTGAGGTAGAACAATCAATTCGCATGTATTGTTTCTTTCAATGGCTTAAAGCTCTTCCTTCACGGCGTTCACACGCACCTTCTTCTCGAAAGAATCATTAATGTTGACAGGTTCAGAATCTACCATAGTGACACATTGTATGACTTCTTCTTCAGAATCAATCTTAGTATCTTGTAGATACTCAAAATATGCAAGTCTCCTTAGTATCTGTCTAACTCTCTATGGCCTTTAGACACATTCAGAAGCTCCACCTTCAGAGGATGGACCATCTTCAGAGGTTGGATCACCTTCAGAGTTAGACTCACCTTTAGAGTCAAAGTCATCTTCAGAGCCAGACTCACTTTTAGAGACAGAGTCGTCTTCAGATTTATACTCTCCTTTAAAGTCAGAATCACCTTCAAAGGTAGAATCTCCTTCAGATGCAGATATAGACTCTAGTGTTGACACTACACTAGAGTTGGATTGAGACTTACTTCAATCCCACGTTTCTAATTCTTTCACTATGACATCTATATGACTTCAACTTTGTTGGTGATTGAACAATAAAGCTTATAAGCATTTGTACTGTGGTAACTTATAAGCAACATGGCCTTGATTTTGTCATCCAATTTCCATATAGTAGCATCTGGTATATGTTTGTAACATACCGAACCAAATACCTTGAAATGGATAACACTTTGCTTTCTTCCAATCCACTTCTCAATAAGAACTACTTTCTTTAACTTCTTTGTTGGATATCTGTTAAACACATATACTGAAGTAGCAATTGCTTCACCCCATAATTACTGAGACAAATTATTCTCCTTCAGCATGCTCCTTGTCATATCAAGCAGAGTCTATTCCTCCTTTCAATAATACCATTATATTGTGGAGTGTATGAAACAGTCACCTCATGCTCAATACCATGTTCCTCACAAAACTTCTTGAACTCTGTTGAGTTGAACTTACCTCCACCATCGGTTCTAAGGATGTTCAACATTTGACCACTTTGATTTTCAACCTTCACTTTGAACTTCTAGAACTCAACAAACACCTCATTCTTGAACTTGATGAGTGTTACACATGTCATTCTTGTGAACTCATCCACAAATGACACAAATTATTTGTTCCTTCCAAGTAAAGGTACCTTAAATGGACCACATACATCATAATGCACCACATATAAATCATGTGTCGCACTAGGAGGTATTTCTGATGAGAATGAAAAGATTGGTTGCTTGCCTCTCATGCATATATCACATGATTTCTCTGGTGCCACAATCTTAAAAATTCCATGTACCAGATTCTTTGAACACATATGCCCTAAGCTTCTGTAGTTCAGATACCCCAATCTCTTGTGCCACAACTCACTTTCCCTTTTAGCATTTTTTGCACTAAGACATTGAGTGTCTATCGTTGCAACATTCACCTTGAATGTTTTGTTTCGTCCAAGTTCATATAATATAATTAGCTTCTAATTACAGTCATACACATTTAAGAGTTTATCCTTCGTGGTTACTGAAAATGCTTTTTCAATCAGCTGACCTACACTCATCAGATTTCTATTCATGCTAGGAACATACCATACATCATTGATCAATACAGTTTTTCCATTGTTCAACTTACCTTTGACACTTTCCATTCCTTTAGCATTCAGATACTCATCATTAGCATATATGACCCTGGCCTTTAACTAGAGTTAAAATCAACCAGTCGTTGCTTGTTTCCAGTTAGGTGATTTGAGCAACCAATGTCCATATACCGCCTTTGTTGTCGTCAAATCAACAATTTTCTCAAACACCTTTGTATCCGTACACTGATGGATATAGAACAACGCCTTCTGATCCTTCTTCCTCATTTCTCGTTGCATAGTCATTTGCGATTCAATTGCATTTTCTACAACCAGTGTATAACCGTCATTGACGAGATCAAGAACATCTTGAGCTTCAAACAACACACGCATCTGAATCGACCATTGATTCTAGTTCTTTCCGTAGAATACTGGAAGCTTAGTGTTCAAGCTACCATTTATGTCGTTCATCTTCGTTCTTGTGCAAATCACTCAGTTCTCACTAACACTCATGTTTCCCAAACCATGAGAATCAAGATTTGTGATTCTCTAAGATTTTGAACTTCAATTCAACGCGAATTTCAAAAACTAAATCAATCACACACCTCACTACACTCGTGTTTCCCTGTAAATTAAACCGAAGCTCTGGATACCAATTGTTGGAGTTCAACAATGAACCTACATTAACAATGCACAAGAAGATGAAGAAAATGAGAGAGAGAGAGAGAGAGAATTCTAACTAACTTTCTCAAATTACCAAATTCGGTTACAAATTCACTTTACTTGGATTTATATAAATTAACCCAAACTCAAATGTACATTAAATACAAATTTAAATATAAATAAAAGAGAAAATGGATGGTGCATTGATAGTGTAAATTATTTTTACACTCAACCAATGACAATCATATATCCTACCAAGTCAGCTATTAAATTTTAAATTATTTATATGATTTGACATTTTAAAGTATTTTGATTGGATGCACGTGTAATACTTACTGCCAATGCACTATCATTAAATTCTAAATTAAATTTAAAATGAAACAAATTTAAATATTAAATTACATTCAAAGACAAAAAGCAAAATGTAACGAGCATGATATAGAAAAAAAATTTTAAAAAAATGTAACCAAGTTCCATATTGTTTTTGTTAAACTTAATTCCAATCTTTATATAGCATATACAAACAAAGAGCATTCCTTATTATGTGGCTTGAAGAAACGAGCCATAAGCGAAATTAAATTTATTTAATTTATTCTTATTCTATATAATACATTAATTAATTAATAAAATAATTAGTATAGATATTAAAAATGATAATTTATTTTAATTTAATTAAAAATAATTTAGATAATAAAAAATTAATAAATATCATATCATATCATAAAAAATTGCTATGTGTTAATTTTTTTTTAATAACTTAAATATAATAATTGTTTGATTGTATAAATTTTATGCGTGAGACTTGCTAGAAGTAGAAAAAATTAAAAAATATAGACTCTTTTATAAATATTTAAAAGTGAACGAAGCTTTCCACTGAACCAGTAATGAACCATATTCAAACTGAATTTTGACTGGTTTTGCAAAAAAACTGATTTTTACTGAAACAGGTTTAAGAACTGGACCGAACCAAAAACTTGGTCCAGTTTGGTTTGTTTAATAAACCATGAACAAAACCCCCAAATTTTATCGTTCTCGTTCCTCTTATGTTCAAAATCAAATCACTACGTAAACCCTAATCGAGCTTCAGCCGCCACCGCCTCCGTTCCGCCACCGTCATCACTCTAAGGTACATTCTCTTTCTCATTTTCTCCTTCCCTTTCAATCGCTTTCATTCTCTATTCTAATCTCAAAGTTTGAGTTCTTCCTTTTCGTTTAACCTTACGCTTTTCCGAAAAATGTCGTTGTTGTTCTCGTGAAATGGATCTTTTGTTATAAGATAATTAAGCTACTTATCCAAACTTGTATCTAACATTAATGAATTGTGATGACAGTGAAAAACAATGAGGAAGCTAAAGTTTCATGAGAAGAAGCTTTTGAAGAAGGTGAATTTTTTGGAATGGAAGAGAGAAGGGGGACACAGAGAGAACATGGTTATGCAGCGATACCATATTACTCAACGGGATGATTATAAAAAGTATTATTATTCTATCATAATTCACATTGTTTTTTTTTGTTCTGGCATTCGGTAATTTTCTTTGTTTTGATTTGGTTTTTAGCTGATTCATTTTCTCTGTGTCACTGGGATTTGGAAATATGAACAGGTATGCAAGTTTAACAAGGATGGTTCAGAAGTTGGTAAACATAGTGAAACAGATGGACGCCAAGGATTCGGATCGAGTTAAGATGACGGATAACCTTTTGGAAAAACTGTAAGTTTACTTTTTGAAGTTACATGTTTAAATATATGATTTCTATTGTTTGAACTGGATTGGATTGGTGCAAAGACTGTGAATTTTGGATTTTCTTAAAAATTCAATTACAAATTTAGTTGCAAGTAATGTATAAAAATTCTGGGGTGGTTTTATGTAAGTATAAGCAGCAACTACGGGTAATTAGATAAAATATAATAAAAATAAGTGGCCTGATTGCAATGGCCCTTTGGCTTTGTAGGACCGACACCTCTGAAAAAATGTGTGTCCGTCTCGGTGTCGGACACCTACCCCGTCATTTGTGAATTGTGATTCCATTAACTCACTCTTTTAATTCTATGACAGTTACAACATGGGCGTGATTCCAACCAGGCAAAGCATCACATTATGTGAACGCTTAACTGTGTCATCCTTCTGCAGGTAAAAAGAGCACATTACTGCTTTTAATGATTTAAATGAAAATTTAGTTATGGACTTTACTCGTTAGTTCATTAGAGTGTATTATCATATGAAAAGCAACAAAAGGCTCCGGATTTTGCCAATATGTGGTTGTTTCCGAGTGGTAAGGAACTTAAACACACCTTAAGCAAATGGTCATGGAGTTTTAATTGGGTTTGGAATAATACTTAGCTGATTGAATTATTCTTTAGTAGACCTATCATTCTAAATTTTGTTATGGTCAAACAAGTGAAGTCAGATTAGTTCAATAGGACAGGTAATAAACAAAATCTAGAAATTCGGAAAGCATCTATGGTTATGGACTTGGATGAAGTATCAAATGAGGAATTTGGGGAAATTTATTGTTCCCTCTTGTTCATGCTAATTTTGGATGTTTACTTCATATGTTTTAAGTTGTAATAAAGTTGAGGTAGCATGAACATTTTGCATAATTAAGTACAAATTTTCTTCCAATGGCACCTGTCAAATATTTTCGGGCGAAAAATGTGACTGTCAACTGGTTATTGATTCTGACCTGTCGCCTAGTAATGCCAGTCTTATGCAATAAGTAACAAAAATTATTTGATTTGTTTGTACGATTTTACATTGTTCTGAGTTGCTCCAAATTATGCTAACTATCGTGCAGACGGAGGCTCTCAACTGTTTTAGTGAGACTGAAATTTGCGGAGCATTTGAAAGAAGCTGTAACGTATATTGAGCAGGGGCATGTTCGGGTTGGTCCAGATACAATTACAGACCCAGCTTTCCTTGTAACTAGAAACCAGGAAGACTTCATTACATGGGTGGATTCGTCTAAGATAAAGAGAAAGGTGCTTCAGTACAATGACAAGTTGGATGACTATGATTTAATGAATTAGTTGGCTTCTTGTGCTTTACTATTGAACAATTTTTGTATTGTAGACATGGATGAATTAAGATTATTCGAATTTGTGGATGAAATATCAAACTTTTTATTGTTCTATTTAGCCGGGTATACATGCGGAGATTTAATGAAAGTTTCTCTTGTTTTCAAATAAAATAATCATTAAATTTTATGATGGGGCTGTGACTTTTGTGTAGCCTTTCTTATATAGTTTTAAAAGACCTTTTATAGTAAAACTATTTGTTCACAGTTTTTTTAAGGCAACGGTTATTTGTAAGAGGAAATTGATATGATTGTACATGTCTGATTAATTGCTAGTGTAGACATTTCATCAGTAGAAGTATGTAACGGTGCATGTTCCTAACAAGCCTCTACAAAGAGAACTTTTGTATAAGTTTATGTTTTTTTCTTTCTAAGTGTGTGTGCATCTGAAGTTATATAAGTTTGTGTTACGAAGTACAACTTTTTCAAAGCAAAACAGCTCTATAAAGTTCATCTCGATACAGACAACTGATTGACTTGCACTACTTTCGCAAAATGACGACAGCTGCTTGCGTGGCTTGCATTCAAAGGATTTTTATCTTGATTAGGCACATCTCCGTTATCAAACTTGCATGCATTTTATTTGGTGGAACCTTCTTTTGATTAAAGGCATGATGATGATAGGAAACAAGTGAATGTTGTTCTCACTAAGTGTATGAAGGAATTTCTAACAATATGCTATGAATAAAATCTTATGGTTTTTTGGTATATGAAAAAGTGTGGATGAATCTAAGATTCTGCAATGTGTAAAGAAGGCATATAAAGAATTAATCTCAAATATCTCAAGCAATTCTAATCTTGAATGGTCTAAGGCATGAAATAAGGCAATTCTTTGTAAAGTCTCATGTTTAGTGTAGAAAATGTTTCATAATGGAATTCCAACTGAAGGTAACTTAGTGATAAGAGGAGCCACCGAGCAGAGGAATTTCCTTTGTGCTAGGGACTGCGGAAGTAAGGAGGTGTTTATCTAGTTTCTTCTGATGCAGTTTTTTTTGTTGCTAATAAAGACCTGCAGTTGGTACCTCTAGCTACCGGGCGCCCATGGTCTGGTGCGTTTGGCGTTAATTCTCACAATTTGTTGCTTGCTGCGGTGGAAACTGCAATTCAATATCAAGGATAAATATGCAGTCAGACTAAATATTTTGAGCACTGAGCATGTAAAGTTTTTGTGAAGGTGCATTGTGACTGGATGTGCTTGATTGTATTCCAAGGGTTATTCAAGTATGATGTTCTGTCTTATCAGTTTTTATGGCTGGAGTTTGTGTCATATCGATTGTATTTTGGCTGAGTGGAAGATCCTCTCTCGCATTTTCCAGCAATCTAAGTATAGTAAGTGTGAAGGTGGTGGATGGCATGACAGTTAGCGTTTTGAAACCAGGGGGTTGTATCAGAAGATTTTTGCAGAGTTAGCTTAGTCAGCGGTGGTCTAGTTGCGGGAATTCTCTCATCAGTCAGTGTTTGATATTTCCAATGCCCTAATCTCTGTCTCGCTTATCCGACAACTGTGTGAAACCATCAATTTTGCATCGGCCTTGATGAAGGATTGTGTCCTAGTTTATCTTGTTATCTCTGTTTCTGTTTTGATGGTTTGGTGCTTGTAATTTGATGGTGTTAGTTGTTCCTGAGGTATTGGTTCAGATTCTGGAATGTCATTGTGTGTTTTTGGATGAGAGTTTCTTTTCTATTGCCTTGGCATGTCTCATGCCTTGGGTTGTCATCTCTAATATAAAAATAATCTTTTGCTTTTTAAAAAAACCAAATATGGTTAAATCTATCTCATCCTTATAAAATCAACTTATAGAGTAAAAATTCTTCCACTTATAAACACATGTTCAAGTCATATATTATTCGATGTGAGACTCGTAATAGTTAACACCCCTCTCACACCTGTTGGAACAAGCAACCACAAATTTAGTGAAATTTGGAATGAATAAATTTGGTGTGTGGAGAGTGAAAGAGAAGAATATATATATATAGAGAGAGAGATAATTGAGGGTGAAAATGAGATAATTGAGGGTGAGAATGAGATATTTCATTAAATAGGGTGAAAGTGTACCATACACACTTATATACAAGTTACATAATGATTGGAATGTAAAATGACCAAACTCAATAACAAAAAACACAAAAACTCGAGATTGTAACCGATTACGCCAAAACAAGTAACCAATTACACATGACACTAAAATTTGATCAAATAATTCAGATTCAGTGGTAACCGGTTACACCACTTCTGATAAACGGTTACCCCTACGAAAATCTCACTTTACTGTTACTAGAATGCTTGTTAGCTCCGGCTGTAACAGGTTACACACCCGTGGTAACCGGTTACCGCACATGAAATACTTCAAACAACTTTAACACACCACCTTAATTCATGTGCTGCAAGTCCACCATGCCCATGCCCTTCTTCAACATCTTTATTACATCATTTGTGACCCCTTTTGTCAATAAGTCAACAATTTGGTCATCACTTCTGCAGTATCCCAATCATAACCTTCTATCACTAACAAGTTCCCTTAAATAATGAAACCTCATCTTAATGTAGTTACTCCTCTCATGTGGGATTGGGTTCTTAACAAGATTAATCGTGGAAACGTTGTCAATTAAGAGTGTGATAGCCTCACCATTACTATTGCCTAGCTCCTCCAATATATTCATAAGTCATACGACTTAACACACGTATAACGAAGCGACAATATATTCGGCCTCACAAAATGAGAGTGTAACTATTGGTTCCTTCTTCGAACACCAAGAGGTTGGTGTCACACCGAACATAAAGATGTGTCAAACTGTAGACTTTCGATTATCCTTATCTTTGCATCAGTTAGAGTTGATAAAGTCGAACAAATTGCATTTTATGCTCGTATCCGCTGCAGGAAAGAGTATTCCGCAACTAACATAACCTTTGACGTTATAGGCGGTTCGGGCACTTCGGAGTCAGACGTTGATGTTTGCAGATTCTTTATTCCCCTTTCTTTTTATTTTTATTCACTCTTGTAAATATTTTGTCGGGCCTTTGAGTTTCACTTTATTGAATCTTTGACCGACACGAAACAGTGGATCCTTAAAACTTTGACTGACACAAAACAAACTGCACTTAACAGATAACTTATGGACAAAGTTATTTTTGAAATTTTAGCGTAATTGTTAAAAATGCATAAGTTGTAATGGCAATGTTTTATATTTAACTAATCTTATATTTTAATTTTAAATGGAACAACCACTTAAGGGTCTCTAAATATTTGAGGTCATGTGCAAATGGTTTTCTAGCACACCCAAAGAATTAACATGCTTAGATCATGATTAAGTTTTTTATATCTAAAAAATAAAAATAGAAATTAAAATCTATAGATAATCACATTTTTTCAGTAAAAAACTTTAAATATGTAATTAGTTTTTATAAACATGTTTTTTTGTTTGTTTTAGTTCCTACAGTATATTTTTTTTATTGATTTTAATTTTGAAAATATTTTTTATTTTAGTCTCTGCAAAATTAATTTAGTATGTTAGAATTAGCTATTCAATATGTAAAATATTTGATTTTATTCATAAATATTAAAAATATTAAAATCAAATATTTTATAAATTACATAGATCAATTTTAATATAAATAAAATTTACATACATTGAAGCAAAATAATAAAACTAAATTAAAATTAGTTTTTTTTTTAAATGAAACAATTTCAAGGAATTTTTAAAAGTTACATTTTTTTTACATAGAGGATCATTGTTTCTAGTAGTATTACTATCTCTGACTTTTTTAACTGTGGAAGATCTATGTTTCTACTATTGGATATGTTGTTTTTAAGTGAACAACATTATACTTTCGAAAACCATGATGACATGGCCATACATATTTCTCCTAGGTCATGTTCTTTTTGTGTGTTTAGAGAGAGATGAATGATTTATTATCTTCAAACTTTATCTTGTATATCTATTTATTCTTGAGTGTTCTTCTATCCTTAGGTAAATTCATTCAAAAGTATGATTCTCATACAAGGAATTCATATCTTTTTGCATGACCTTCAACCATTTTTTATCGGCATTTGAAATGACCCCTTGATAATATTCTGACTCTCCATTATCAGTGATCATCACATACTCACGTGTAAGATATCTTTGAGAAACTTGACACTCTCTAATAGATCTTCTCAACTCAGGTTCAACTGGTGGATCAAGTGAAGTCTCTTCAACTTTTTCATCATGGTAAGGTTCTTGGTCATTTTTGTATATTCTCATCATCTACCTATATATCCCCTTTATCACCAAAATTTTCACTAGGAAGTTTATGCACATCATCAGTGTAACTTCCACCATCAGAGTTTGACTTCTCTATTTTATCAAAATCTTCAATAGTTTATTCTTCAAGAAATATCACATCACGACTTCTGATAATTGTCTTGTCTGGATTCCATAATCTATAACCAAACTCTTCATGACCATAACCTACAAACACACATTATTTAGATCTTTTATCAATATTGGATCTCTCGTCTTTTGGAATGTGAACAAAAGTCCTGCAGCCAAACATTCTCAAGTAACCATAAGAGAATCTTTATATGTCCATAATCTATTTGGAACATCATTATCAAGTGGAACTGAGAGAGAAAGATTGATCAAATCCATTGCAATTGTCGATGCTTCACCATAAAAGACTTTTGATTACTTTGTATGAGAGAGCATACACTTAATTTTGTCATTAATCGTACGATTCATTCTCTTTGCAGTTCCATTATGTTGATGCGTGTTTTGAACATGCCTCTCAAGCTCGATTACATGCTCTTTATAATACTCTTCAAACGGACCTCTATATTCACCACCATTATTGTAATACCCTAATTTTTTTGCTTAAACTTACTTATTTCTCTTTTAATCTATGATTTAAAGGTGACATATTGATTATGGATTAATTAATGAGATTAAGTCATTAATCATATAATTCTAATAATGGGTGGCATGGTTGTAATTAAGCTTCAAGCTAGAAGGGCGATTGAATCCATTTGTAATCCATTACGCCTTAACTATAAAAGAAGAAATAATAAATTGAGAGGATTTGTGTGTATGTGTGCGCATGTCATATATATATATATATATATATATATATATATATATATATAGAGAGAGAGAGAGAGAGAGGAGGAGGAGGAGGAAGGAAAGGTTTTCCAAGAATCTTCATTGATGCATGTGGGAGATGGTGTGAGTAGTGAAGAAATGCATGTGAGTTTCATACATTCCTTTCTTTAACATAGAGTTTGGTAAGCATTCTAAACTTCTTCACCATCATGTGTATCTTTATGCCACACCTTCTAACCCAAATCTCTTGTTCAAATTCATGAGCAAATCATCAAAGAGAAGTTAAGCTTTTGGCCTCTTATATTGATGGAAGTTAATGAGGTGGAAGGTGGAGTTGAACGTGGCTAGGAAGGGAGAAGGAAGCTTTCACTATCATCCAGTTCAACATTCATCTTCTTCTTCAGTTTCAGGTTCATCTTTATAAGGTGGGGATTAATAGTTAGTTTTAGCCTTTGTAGGTTTAGATTCATAGGGATTTCATGATGGGTTTAGGATCTTGTTCTTGAATATATGTGTTGTTGTGTGAATTTCATGAAATTGTGATCACCATGAATGGTTTATATTCATGAACCCCCTTGGTATGCTATGAGTATGTGAGCATATTTGGAATTTCCTTGATGTTATTGATCTTAACTGATGGATGATTGTTGTTGAAATATGATACTCAAAATTGTATTTTGATGATAATAAATGACATGATTATACTGATGCGTGTTTGGTTCATGAATCGTTCTAACATGTTAGCATTATTAGAGTTTGATTGTATGTGTTCCCCTTGGAATTGGGCTGAGAAAGTCATGAAGAACAAGTGAAAATCTAAAATCTGCACAAATTATTTAAATTATAGTTTACACTTGATTTGAATTAGATAGCCTTGTAATTCGAATCACAGTTTATACCTGATTCGAATCATACCCTTCTGGATAGATACTACCTGAATTGATGTGAATCACAATTTACACTTGATTCGAATCAGAAAGGCAGAATGTGTTCAAAACATTATTTTTATCATAACTTGAGTTCTATAACTCTGATTGAGACGCGGTCGAACGCGTCAAAAAACTAATTCAAAGAGATGTTCTATATTGGAATAATATAATGCTCATGTTTAATATTAGTAATAAAGAATGCTTTGTTTCCATGATTAGTACTTTGTAGCTGGACGTGTGTTCAGACGAATTACGAGTAATACTAATCCCGATGAGAATTACATTGTAAGCCCCAAAAGTAGGCCGACAGGTAACCTGTAAGACCAATCCTTGAGGGCAGTGTCATAATAAATTTGACTAAGTGAGTTATGTCTTAAAAGTATGAAGGCATGTAATCCATAAGACCAATCCTGGGGAGACATGAGTTCTCAACAGTAGGGCGACGTGCAATCCGTAAGACCAATCCTTGAGAGACATATCCTCCCCAAAATCAAGAAGGCATGTAAATTTGTAAGACCAATCCTTGAGGGACGTGATTCCCAACAGTAAGCCGGCAAGTAAACCCGAAAGACCTAACCTTGAGGGGAGTAGGTTAATTAGTTGGGTTGAAGCGTTTTATGAGAAAGCTTAACCTAATCATTAGTTAACAAGTATAACTTGCAGAACTTGTTAGGATAATCCGTAGTCTGGGTATTTGCATATTTGCCCATGATGAGATGTCCCTTTGGTGTAAGAAACTTGTGAAGTGGTAGGGATACCACTCTCGCCGAGAAAGGTAGCACAAAACATGATATGTAATTGCCTTAGTGTAATTCCACCGTGTTCCCCTCTTGTGGATTAGGGAATGACCACAACTTCATTTTCTCAGTTGTGTTTTAAAGTAAGACGCGATAGAGATATGAAAGTCCATGTCGAGAGATTTTCCTCAGTTCCCCTGTAGGATATGGAATCCCCGTATTTGGATTCCTTAGTCTTTCTCTCCGACAGGATATGGAATCACCATAGTGGTATACCTCAATTATCCTTTATTGGGCAACGGGTCTGAGGTGTCAATTATGATACGGTACAATGGTACTACCCTTAGTTTCCATCGTCTACTAGGCGTAGAGGATAATATATCGTGTCTTCACGTGTGTTATAGAGCGGTAAGAGTTTTGTTACTATTTTCTTATCAGAGTACGAGTGTGTAGTACATAATCTGTATAAGACTAGTATACCCTATAGAACCGAGTGGACCCTTAAGACAGGGGGACTCCACTGATAGTAATCTCATCCTGATCATGTTTTTGTTTTCAAGTTAGCTGCAGGAGCTGGCGTTTTGGCGAGAAGACCTGAAGGATGAAGAATTGGATGTCTGATGGGTATGTTCTACTGTGTCTTTCTATTTAGTCTATTTAGGATATCTTATGTATTATGTACCTTGAAGTAATACAATTGTGGATGTCATTTAGAATTTTTTGTTTAAGTATTAATTTTAACAACTTAATTATGTGATTCTAGACACACATTAATTGGGTTGTTGCAATTATTAACTCTAACACATTTCAGCTTCGTTTCTTTTTCTTTTTCAACACTTGCAAGAGAGTGCTTGAAAACACCGAGTACATGGTCTTTAGATTTCAAAACAAAAGCACACACTTTTCTAAAGATGTCGTCCATAAAAGTAATAAAATATGATGCATCACCTAAAGATTTACCATCCATCATGCAAACATCAGTGTGAACTAAATCTATAATGTTTGGCCTCCTATGAGGACAATTACTAATAAAGGAAACTCTATGTTGCTTACCAGAAAAATAATGAATGCATGTTTTTAGAGGATTACCTTTCACCTGAAGAAAATTTTTCTTTGCAAGAATGTTGAGTCTTTTTCACTCAAGTGACTAAGGCACGTATGCTCAAAATCATTATATGAGTCTTTAACTACATTCATTTCCTCCTTGCATAGCTTTACAGACACCCTATAAATAGTTGTGGGACTTTGCTCATTTGCTACTATTAGTGATCCTTTGGTGATCTTACATATGCCACCACTACCAAAGTAACTGTGATAACCTTCAATATTCAAAACAATGACCGAAATCAAGTTGAGACAAATATCATAAATTTGCCTCACATTCTTCAATTTAAACTTGCATCCAACATCAGTTTCAACCTAAATATTTCCCATACCAACAATTTCATAAACTCCATCATTTCCCATTTTACCGTTCCAAAATCACCAAAAATATAAGATGAGAAAAAGCCACGTTTAGGAGTAACATGATACGAAGCAACTGAATCAATAATCCAAATTTAATCTTGACATTACAAGGTTTATGAAATTATCATAATAAACAATATAGACATCACTATATTGAACATTTACTGGCGTGCCTTTATCATTTTAATATATTAGAATTAGCCTGTCATATATAAAATATCTTATTTTAGTTTTTTTATCACAAATATTAAAAAAAATCAAATATTTTATAAATCATATGGATCAAATTTAATATATATATATATATATATATATATATATATATATATATATATATATATATATATATATATATATATATATATATATATATATATATATATATATATATATATATAATTAATTTTTTTAAATAAATAAAAAGTTACAAATGTTTTTTAAAAGAAAAGTTATATTTACTATTTACTACATATTTTTTAATGGAGAATCTTTGTTTCTAGTACTACTCCCTCGATTCTTTTATAAATATCACCTTTTAGAAAAAAAATTGTTGTCATTTTAAAATTCAATGTAGAGTTAATTGTAGTATTGTCGAAATTATCCTTAATCATTTATTATATAGAGAAAAAAATTAAATAAATTATTAAAAAGTTAAGGATATTATAAAAAAAACATAATCATTATTTAAAAAGTAACAACAATTATTAGATATTTTGATATGCCTAAAAAAAAATAAAAAAAGGACACTTAAAAAATAACCGAGGACGGACGGAGTATTCCTATCTCTTCTCTTGAACTTTTTTTTTTTAATTGCGGAAGATCTATGTTTCTATTGGATATGTTTTTTTAACTGAACAACATTGTACTTTCAAAAACATGATGACATGGCCACATATTTCTCCTAGGTTATGTTCTGTTCTCCTCATGTGAACCATTCTGACGGCGCATGATTCGTATCAATACCAAACCAACCTTTCTAGAGAGATATCAATGGAGGTAGAAGATGAAGCATGGTCGAAACTAAGCATATACAAAGCAGCAAGAACCATTAAGAAAAGAGACAACAGTTTATACAACGCACTCAGATCTATCTATCAAGACTCAGTTTTCGTCTCTGAAATCTCTCAATTATGGCCTCAACTTCCTCTTCTCGCAAATCTCCGTTGTGGTTTATGGTACTCTTCCAGTTTCCATTCAACGTGTTACTTCAAATCCACCGATGGTCACACCAACAACTGTTCTTTCTCAACTTCTCGTCTCAATCTCCATGTCGCTCATCTTGCCGGTACTATTTAACAACAATCTTGTTTTCTTTTGATATTCTTTTGTTTACGGTTCAAAGATCGGTTTTTTTTATTGTTTTGTTCAATTGGGTAGCGCAGAAAGGTGGTTGCATGGTTGTTGATTCTACTAGAAGAGGAAAACGTTTCCCTGATAGCATGTCAAAAACTATACCTATTTGGACTTGTGTTCTTAATCGCGCAATTTCTCAATTTAGAACAGATTCTAATATTCATGAGAATGATGCTGCATTGCCACAAGTGAGTTTGATAATGATGCTTATTTCAATATTCTGGTTTGAATGGTTGTGTACAAGGTTTTGAATAACGGTTAGCTTTCATGATTCTGGTCGAGAAAAGTGTTGCGATACTGATTGCTGTCGTTGCAGTGTGAATTAACCACAATTTCTTCTTTATCATGAAAACGATGAACGACGGTATCGGCTTCTGATAACGTTTTGTCGCGGCCGTTTTTGCGGTTACAGGCGGTTTTTTTAAAACCTTGGTTTTGTACATTGTTATCTCTTTGTAATTGTGTTTTGCATTCGATTTTCATGAAACAGGAGGATTGTAATGGATGTGATGAGATTGCAAGAGATTGGGATTGCTCTTTGCACCTTCCTCTTTGGGTTCCACAAACCGAAAAGGCTTCCATTGAAGAGCACTTAGAGGAATGGACGGAACAATTGAAAGCAAGTGGAGCTGATATTGCTTCTCTTGCTGTTTCGTTGAAGAAACCGTTACGTCCGCTTTGGATTTCTCAGAGAACTGTGATCTGGTTAAACGAAGTTCCTCATCATGATTCTTGGGATTTCACTCCCATTATACTTGTTTCCGCTTCTTCTTCGTCGAACGGAGTAAGCCAACACAATAGGACTACTTCCGAGTTTAGCTGGAATTATATACCTGGTGCCGGAGACGACGAAGAAAGTTGGTCTAGGGGTTTAACTCCGCCTCTCTTTTGGAATCATGTTTATGATCTTATAAATTCAGGTCCGGAAATGTGTAACCAGAAGGTTGCTGATATAGTTGAAAAGAGTAGGGTGCGTCGCGCTTATAGAGGAGAGAATGCTCCTCAGATTAGAGTTAAATCAATTTCACATGAAGAACCGTCACTGGCATCTGATGTGTCAAATATTGAAGTTGACGCCAATGAGTCTTCGGAAGATTTTGAAGTTTCTTGGTTGGGCTCAACTAATCTAGCAGTTGGTGCATCTCAATTAGGTATAGCGATTTATAGTACAGATATAGTTTATCGTCTTGTTATCCAATCTACTTGTGATCAGCAACGTGGTTGAGTTGTTAAATATTTTACAATGTTTATGCGGCTGAGTGTTCGAGTTTGGTGCAGCTACAGATGTAGCTGATGTTGATTGCATATTGAATTGTGATAGTGAGTCCATCTCGGTTTCTCTTCCCAGTGAGGAAGCATATCTACATCTTCCAATGGTGGTTAGTATGAAGTGGAAATAAAACTTGTTGTTTTTGCTGTTTTAATTTTTCGACTCATTTTAATTTTTCGTGGCCAGAGTTCAAAGTTTGATCGGTTTTCCTTATTCAACAATCTTTCTAAAGCCGTGAGCTTTGCGAAGTTCAACCTAAGCCAAGGAAAACGACTTCTCATTTTATGTAATAATGGTATAGCTTCGGCTGAGCTTGTCCTTAATCCTTCCGCTGGACCTATGTAAATATTTTATGCCTGATATATTATTTTTCTTTGCTTTTCAGGGGAAGATATTAGTGTATGTGTTTGTTTGGCAATTTTGATGTCATTATTTGATGAAAAAGGTACATATCTATATAGCTTTCGTATTGTTACAAAATATTAATCATAGAGGCAATTTCTCACATAATGTGGAATCAATGTATTTCAGTATTCATCAATCATTATTCCTATAATATTTAAAGCTTGATGTTTTGTATACATTCATGGCTGTTTATAGGGACTTTTGATGATGGGGAATCCTTCAATACAGCACATATTACTAAATGGGATATGAGGCGACGACTCGTATTTGTCTGTAAATTTGCAACAAATGCTCGACCGTCTAGAGGAAATTTGAGGCAAGTTTTTAACTTTCTTATTGGTGGAAAATGCATTCTTCAACCTCAGGAGGGTGATCGAAGTGATGAGTGATTACTAGAATATGCGAATTTGTCATTCCTCGGATGTTTCTAACTTATTATTTAGTTTTTTGCACTTGATTTTTGTATTCCTAAGTTAATGCGAATTTTCTTACAAATAACAGCAACTGTATCTTGATATGAACTCTTGCTGCAGAAGGTTGAGAGACATGTAAAGTAGGAATAATAGCAAATAATGCTTAAGACCAGATTCAGTCATAGTTTTGCCTATCGAAATTTAATCCATACTTTAACTGTGATCCCTAATTTATTTACATCAGTGGTGTAGAAAGGTACTACAGACAAATTACTATAGCTTTTGCGCCATGTAGAGTTACTAATTTTATGCAGTAATTTTGCTTTGCATTTTGTATTTCAACTTTGAAGTGAATGTAAGCATTATTCAAGTGGGGAAATTGAAGAGTAAATTGAGAGTTTCATATTTCATTCCATTAGTAATAGTTTTTAAAAGTTCAACATATGAATTGGTAAATTCATTCTACCCCTGTCAAGGACTGAACTGATGAAATGAAGTATTGATAAGCACTTCATTGTAACAAACAATGCCTAGCTAGTTGTTACTTGTCATGAAGCAGATTATTTTGCCAGTCAGCTCTGTACAGCAGTTTAAGAGAACCATCATGACAAAGTGCTTATATGTAGATCAACTTTAGGGAGTTCATCACTTTGTAAAGGTTGAAAACTATTGAAGAGAATCAATCGTGTTCTTGGGAAATTGAAGCAGGCCTTTGCAGACGTTTTCTATTCGATTTCAGATCAATAACTATGATTGAAATGTTATCTTTACTATTTCTACTAATTGCAATTTCAGTGAGTCTATCTGCAACAACTTGTGTTGGGGATATTTCCTCTGTTGACAAGGATCTGCGGCGCCTTCTTAGAAGGTGGCGTGCTACTTCTCCCACTTCATCATTCGTCATTACATCCCAAAGTCCATCACTTGCCAAAATTAAACACTCATCCTCGTCTGTTCTTGCTGTAAAAGTTATCTCTGGCACCGGAATAATCCATGGTCTCAAGTACCGATCACCTGAAATATCACCATTATTAAGCAGATAATACAAGACTAGTTATAGACCTTTGCAAGTGAGTCTCTTGCCATTTAAGTTTCAGCAAGGAAATGATTTTAGCAGCAAGAAGCTACTGATTTTTTTTGTGATCTAGCTTGCGGAACAAGTAAAGGTGATAAGAACCATTGAAAAGAAGATAACATCCATTTTAAGACCTTGCACGGACAACTTCATAATCAATTTTTCATGTCTAGCTTTAGAATCAGAGTTATAAGCTATTGAGGAACCGGCTATATGTATATTTTCTTACATTATGAATTAAGTTTCCTTATACATTCATATATCTTAAAATTGACACATTTATACAAATTCACTGAAAGTCTATAGTACCTAGGAAACTTGCAAAACCACTAACAAATTGCAAAGGTGAAAGAATTAAGAATTTAATCTATAATATATAAATCCACTAAGCAACTGTGTGGAAGTTATAACTGCATAAAAATTGGAAAGTGAAATGGTAGAAACAAAATATATTTGTGTTGGTAAGGACAAACTTACTTTTGAAATTTCATGAAATAGATACTAGAGTGTAGATAGCTATCAGATAATCACAGAGTGTACAGGATCAAAACCCTTTTGAGAAAAGTCATCTAGTTATTTAAATATTAAGCCGTTTGCACTTTGCACTTCCTTATTAGCTCATAGCAGAAGACTATTTGGCATATAAAATAAGCTCAAACGAAGAAAGCATTTGGTAAAATTAGTAACCAAGACTGGATATATCAGATAAATCAAGGTACCTATGGCCCTGGACATGGCAAGTACACCAAACACCCTAGCTCCATTCCAGTTTATTACTTTTCCTCCTTCTCCTTCAATTCTCAAGAGTTCGTCCTCTCTGTCAGGCTGTACAAACAAGGACAATGGCATCTCAGAACCAACCGCATTGAAGTTTCTTAATAATTTTCTTTTTCTTTTCATGGATGATCCTTTCTCAGGGGTTACATGTATTTCAATACTTCAAAAGTAGTACATGTGAAGTGCTTGTATCTTTTCATATTATTATTATTATTATTATTATTGAGAATAGATGGATCATATCCTATATACATACATATACATGAATTCTAAATTGGGGTCTGCAGTAGCAATTGCGACCGCAACAAAAAAGTTGTGGAGATCTCCACAACCGCATCACAAATGCAATTGCGGTTGTATTTGTCTTACTTTGCCGCAATATCAAGATTCATCGCATATTCACTGTTGTGACTAGCAACCGCGGTTTAGAACATGGAAAACTAAAGAATGCATAGAACAACAAAGAAGATAAATTGGTTATGACTAGACCTTCTGATCTACTGTCAATGGGAGTGTTTGAGTCCTGCGGCAAAGAACCACCCTTGAGTCGCCACAGTTGGATGTAATAATTTGACAACCAGATAGAACAACCACAGAGGCAGTAGATCCAACCATTTCTGGTGCAACTGCTTCTGATTCGATTTCACTGTCAGTCCTCTCAAAGCCATTAGCAAATACAGCTTCCCATCTTTTCTGCCATTCAGCACCACCGGCTATTTCTCGGTCCCATTCCTCTGCTATAATATCATGCATCCGCTTGGCACAAAATTTAGCAACCTAGGATTAAATTATCGCAAATGTTAGAAGAACATAAGATTTTTAAAAACAGTCTCTTAACGCGAAAATGGTCACAACAAAACGGCATCAAAAGATGTCGATAGCAATACCAATATTCACCATTTTTATAATAAATCATAAATTATGGTTAATTCACATTATAACAATAGAAATCGTTTCCACAACTTATGTGATGGTACGAAAACTTAACAAAAATAATTAATAGTAGTGATGGGGATCGATACTTGCAAAAAGGAATATATGGAGTAACAAAAATGAAAGTGGATAGTATAATATTGACCGATGGAAGTTTCATTTAATCCTCACTCCTTTAAACCATTGAAATTTTAATAAACTTTTCCCAGAAAGGGCAGACACACCTCAACAATCATACGTCAACCCTGTATAATACTACTACTAATATGCCAAAAGTGGTGCAAAGGTTCATAATGAAACGCAGGTCCCACTTACTCACACATGTCATGATATGAGCGACATACCTTTTCTTTAGGTAAAATAAATAAAGACTCATCATTCCATCCACGTAACTAAACCTTTTTCTCCAAAACTTTCTCCCCCAACAAACAGCACCACACCCACCAAAACATTCTATTAATTCATAATAACAACCATCATTAGCACATTCAATAAATACTCTTACAGTACCTTAGTATCTCCAACTTAGAACTCTTAACACTTATTTTCACATTCAAAATTTAAACTTGAAAGTGCGAATATAAATATCCCCAAAAAAAATGATAATGGAAGATGGATCAACAACTATAATATTATCTTAATATTGTAATGAAACCTATCATAACCTTACAAAAATAGGTGGTGTCAACTCTTTTCTAATGTCGAAAATTTCACTTTAAAAATAAATAAATGAGATATTTCTACACAACTTATTGTATCAATTGAACTAAATTTCATTATATATGGTTGTATTTAAAAACAAAATTAGAAAAGAGATAAAAAAGAAAGGGCCCACACAAGGGTACCATACATACTGTATCTACAACGTGTCACCACAATACCAAACACATTTAATTCATCTCTCTTTTTGTGGACCATTCTACCTATAACACGTGTCCTTCCTATGAAAAACACACACCAACTACATTCTTGTTTTAGTTTAACGATCATTCATCACAATTAAGATCACAAATTTATAAATTATAACAATAATGTAAATAAGAATTTTGAGAAATTAATAGTACTATCAAATGAACAAATAAAAAAAAGTAATATAAATATAAACACGTAGGAATATACACAGTTATCAATTAATTTATAAAGTTCTGCTTCGTCTATTTTGATGTTTTTGTAATTGATGTCTTTACCTCTACCTATTTATTAATATGAATATCTTAGATGCGACATCAATATAATAATACATAATAATTTTAAAAAAAATTAATAATAATCGATGTAATTTTTCAAAATCATAATACTATATAACTTATTATTGGATTTTTTGAGTCAAAGAAAACTTATTATGCACATATAAAATTAGCCTTAAATAAATAAAATAGAAACGGTTTTCTTTTCGAAATAATAATTAAATAAAAATGGAAGTAGGAGAAGGTGTGTACCTGAGAGCCACCGTGTCCGTCGTAAACGCCGAAGAAATGAACAGGACTGATCTTACCGGAGGATCTAGAACCGGGAGCCGTACAACCACCAACGTGATCGCAAGTGCGTGATAAAAATCCTGGAATAACAGCTACATCATCCTCCATTTCGTTCCGTCTCCCAATCACTGAAGTATATCCCCAACTCACTCCCTTGTTGTTCCTTCCGACGCACTTCTCCCTCGCCGCCGTCACGTCAGCCTTGTTGCTGTTGCTGTCACCTTCATACTTCTCAGCGATCAACGAAGGTGCAAGAATCACTCGATTCACCGTAAATATCGGAATCTCACCTGAGCCACTGCTGATAGAGGAAATGTCACCGGAACCGTTGAAGTTACGGAAATCGTCAGCGCTGAATATAGACGAAATGCCTGAACCAGAGCTTGTCAATGTTAACTGATCAGAGTCAACTCGTTCGAGTTGCTCTTCTGAATCGTCCAAACGCTCCATAACTCAGTAGCAGTGGTTGAGTTTGAAAGAGAGAGGAGATGATAAAAGGAAAAGAATTGAAGAAAGGACACGTAAGAAATCGACACGTGTGAGGAAAATTGTTGAAAGTTATTTTGATGGCACACGCTTCTATTGTGATTTGTTATTGTTTTGAGTAAGGAATAGAAACGAGACACGAATTGTTTGTAGTCACACTCACGTTCCTTATGCTGCGACTCCACCTGTTCCAACTTGAATCAACGGCCTTGATCTTCCGTTTTTGTATGCACCCGCTTTGATCTGTGTATTTTAATAAACACAGTGTCTCTGATTGGACCGTCTCCAAGTGCTACATTGCATTGGGCTGTACTGAATAGTTGCTCTATGACTCTGTATGACGTGTGAGAAAACTATATGTACGTAATAAATGGTACTCTGTTTTTTAATAAAGGCCATGTGGCACTTGTATTATTTAGGGGACCCACAAATTTGGTAGGAGTAAAATTTGATGTTAGAATTAGTTGAAGTTGATGACAAAATAATAAATTGATTAATCTATTAAGTTATCTAGTAGCTTTGAAGAGAACATCATATACAAGGATATCAAATAGTTATGCAAAGAATATTGGATAGAATTATCTAAGTTTGAATTCAGAATACATTATTTATTAACATTTAAATGGTGAACTTCAGTTTGGAGATAAATAATTCTTTTTTTATTTTTTATTTTTTATTCGAGAAAAGAAATTTGATACGTTTTGACCGTTATCTATAAAATAAGTTGAGTCCTTTGCTTCAGGTTGTATATAATTTTTCGTTGAAGAAGTCGGAGATGAGAGTGCTTTTAAGGTAGAAGATATTGATTTATTTGTGTTTGTGGAGAATGAGACAAATCTTTTAAAAGTCTTATGTTGGGTATAAAGAATGTGCATAATAGAATTTCATAAAAAATAATTGAGCTAGAAAGTAAATGAGATTCAGTTAAATGTGTCAAAGAGAATGGAAGTGAAAAGTCGGCAGCTCACTAATTTTTTGAATGCCTAGTGTTTTCATGTGTATGAAGTTTCATCTTTTAGTGGTTTAGTATGGTCATAACTAGGCAGAGTGATAATACATAGAGCAATTTAAAAGTTTGTTAGGTAAATGTAAGAAATTGTTAATGAAGTTATTAATGTTATGGTTCGCCTGCATATGGAGTATATGGAAGTTAAGGAACAATAAAATCTTATGAAATGAGGAAATACACGATGAAAAAATGGCAGAAGAAGTAAAATTGTTTTCCTGGAAATGACTCACAATAAAATCAAACTTAATAGACGATGACATTGTTGAAATATTAAACTTGATTTGGGCCTAATTTTATTATTTGATTTTGGACTTAGTTATTTGGGCTTATTGTATATTGGATAATGTTTCTAGAAAAGTCTTGTAGTATTTAGAGTATCTAGATATTTCTTAAGATTGTAATATTTTCTAGAATACTCTTTGAATATCTAGAGTTGAGAACTCTCTAGAATTAGTGTGTCTAGAGTTCTCCTTAGAGTACTATAAATAGAGATGTAATCCAACACTTTTGAATCAAGCAAAAATATAAAGTTCTTTCTTCCATAAATAATTCTCCTACCTACCAAGTTTCTATTCAAGCCTCTAATATTCCCACACTTTTCCTAAACACAAAAGGGTCTATTTTCAACAAAGTGGCATCAGAGCTTCAACGTCCTAAAAAAATGGCGAATGGAGGTTTCCCTTTTCAAATGTCGATGCTCACAAAGAACAACTATGACAATTGGAGTATCAAGATGAAGGCGCTACTAGGAGCTCAAGATGTATGGGATATCGTTGAGAAAGGCTTCAATGAGCAAGATGAAGCCTCGCTAAGTCAAGGTGTAAAGGAGACATTGAGGGAGTCAAGAAAGAGAGACAAGAAAGCTCTCTTCCTCATTTATCAATCGGTGGATGAAGATACATTTGAGAAGATCTCCAACGCAACGACGACCAAAGAAGCATGGGACAAACTTCAAACTTGCAACAAAGGAGTGGAACAGGTGAAAAAGATTCGTCTTCAAACTCTTAAAGGTGATTTTGAACGTTTATTTATGGAAGAGTCAGAGTCAATTTCTGATTATTTTTCTCGAGTATTGGCCGTAGTCAATCAACTTAAAAGAAATGGTGAAGATGTTGATGAGGTAAAAGTCATGGAGAAAATACTTTGCACTTCAAATCCAAGTTTTGACTTCATTGTTACCAACATTGAAGAAAACAAGGATTTAAAGACCATGACTATTGAGCAACTCATGGGTTCCTTACAAGCATACGAAGAAAAACAAAAGAGAAAAATTAAACAAAAGGAGGCTATGGAGCAACTACTACAACTCAACATAAAGGAAGCAAATTATGCGAATTACAAGAGCCAAAGAGGACGAGGTCGTGGCCAAGATCGTGGGCGTGGACGAGGACATGGAGGAGAAGGAAGAGGCAGTTACAACAACTACTCTAATAATGGAGAAAGAAGTTGGAATCCACATGCAACAAGAGGTCGTGGAAGAGGAAATTCATGGACGAGGTGTGACAAATCACAAATCAAGTGCTTTAACTGCAACAAGATCGGTCACTATGCATCTGAGTGTAGATTCTCGAAGAAAGTTGTGGAGAAAGCTAACTTTGTAGAAGAAAAAGGCAGAGAAGAAGAAACTTTGTTGCTCGCGTGCCAAAACCAAGTTGAAGAGAAAAGAAACAAATGGTACCTCGACACCGGTGCAAGCAATCACATGTGTGGCGATCGAAGCATGTTCGTAGAGATCAATGAAGCGACAACTGGCAATGTCTCATTTGGAGATGACTCAAAGATACCGGTCAAAGGCAAAGGTAAAATTCTTATACGCTTAAAGAATGGGAGTCATCAATTCATATCCAATGTCTATTATGTTCCTAACATGAAGAATAATATTTTGAGTTTGGGACAATTATTAGAGAAAGGCTATGACATCCACTTGAAAGAACATAGTCTTTTCTTAAGAGATTGTAGACATAACTTGATTGCTAAGGTGCCTATGTCAAATAATAGAATGTTCCTCTTAAACATTCAAAATGATGTTGCAAAGTGTCTCAAGACTTGCTATACCGACTCTTCGTGGCTATGGCATCTACGATTCGGACATATCAACTTTGATAGTCTAAAATGTTTGTCAAAGAAGGAAATGGTGAGAGGCTTGCCTAGTATAAACCACTCAGACCAACTATGTGAAGGATGTCTAGTTGGGAAGCAATTCCGGAAAAGCTTTCCAAAGGAATCAACGTCAAGAGCGACAAAACCGCTAGAGCTCATACACACTGATGTTTGTGGACCAATCGATCCAAACTCTTTTGGTAAGAGTAAATACTTTCTCCTCTTTATTGATGATTATTCTAGAAAAACATGGGTTTATTTCTTGAAGGAGAAGTCAGAAGTGTTTGAAAACTTCAAGAAGTTCAAAGCCCTTGTGGAGAAAGAAAGTGGTCTTTCCATTAAGGCCATGAGATATGACCGAGGAGGAGAGTTCATTTCAAATGAGTTCCAAAAATATTGTGAAGACCATGGAATCCGTCGCCCACTAACAGTGCCAAGATCACCACAACAAAATGGAGTAGCAGAGAGAAAGAATCGGACCATACTTAACATGGTGCGAAGCATGCTTAAGAGCAAGAAGATGCCAAGAGAGTTTTGGGCCGAAGCAATGGCATGTGCGGTTTATCTGACAAATCGTTCCCCAACAAGAAGCGTGCATGAGAAGACACCACAAGAAGCATGGAGTGGAAGGAAGCCTGGGATCTCTCACCTCAAAGTGTTTGGAAGCATTGCCTATACTCATGTTCCTGATGAAAGGAGAACAAAGCTCGATGATAAAAGTGAGAAGTATGTATTCGTCGGTTACGACTCAAGCTCCAAAGGGTACAAGCTCTATAATCCAAATAGTGGAAAGATCATCATAAGTCGTGACGTGGAGTTCGAAGAAGAAGATTGTTGGGATTGGAGTCTTCAAGAAGACAGGTACGACTTTCTTCCTTACTTTGAAGAAGAAGACGAAATGGAACAACCAATGATAGAAGAAAATATTACACCACCGGTCTCACCGACACCAAGGTTGGATGAAACAAGCTTAAGTGAGAGGACACCACGACTAAGGAGTATTGAAGAGATTTATGAGGTAACCGAAAACATAAATGACATTAACCTTTTTTTCCTTTTGGGTAATTGCGAGCCTCTAAGCTATCAAGAAGCAGTTGAAAACGTAAAGTGGAGAGACGCCATGGAAGAAGAAATCAAGTCAATCACGAAGAATGATACATGGGAACTTACTACACTTCCACAAGGACACAAAGCAATTGGAATAAGATGGGTGTACAAGGTGAAGTTGAAGTATGTATTGTCTCAAGATCAATCTGCTGACATTTTCACTAAGCCACTCAAGTTGGAAACTTTCGTGAAGCTAAGGAATATGCTTGGAGTCACAAATCAAGTTTAAGGGGGGATGTTGAAATATTAAACTTGATTTGGGCCTAATTTTATTATTTGATTTTGGACTTAGTTATTTGGGCTTATTGTATATTGGATAATGTTTCTAGAAAAGTCTTGTAGTATTTAGAGTATCTAGATATTTCTTAAGATTGTAATATTTTCTAGAATACTCTTTGAATATCTAGAGTTGAGAACTCTCTAGAATTAATGTGTCTAGAGTTCTCATTAGAGTACTATAAATAGAGATGTAATCCAACACTTTTGAATCAAGCAAAAATATAAAGTTCTCTCTTCCATAAATAATTCTCCTACCTACCAAGTTTCTATTCAAGCCTCTAATATATTCCCACACTTTTCCTAAACACAAAAGGGTATATTTCCAACAGACATTTCTCAATGAAATTTGTTCCGTTTAGAAATAAGAAATTAGTTGAGGAGCGGTTATGATGGTTGATCAAAGCTTTAAGTACGGTGGAGTGGAGGGTCCTACAAGGTTAGCACTTCAACTTAAGTCAATATGTGAGGGAGAAGAGTGAAGTGAAATTGAATTTGAAACTTCTTATCTCAGTTTGGCTCTTGGATGTACATGTAGTTTGGATCCTTTGGATCATCACATTGATAATTTTTCGTGTGCTAAAAAGATTATGGAAGGAGTGTGGATCCTTCATGGTGGAAGATAGATGTATTGAATTGTTCCATACGTACTTAAGTGAGAGTTATTAATTTGTTGAAACAATATTTGTTCATACCCTTAAAATATTTTGATGATAATAATATATTTAAAGAAGAATAAAGTTTGCTAGTAGTTGTTTAAGTCTGCAGGTTCTAAAGTCAAATTATATCAAGGCTTCAAGCATATCAAAAGACTCAATTCCATAAAGAAGTGATTCAGATTCAGATTGATAAGAATTTGTAGTTGATCATCGCCTCCAAAGGCATCAAACTCTGGTCTCATGACCCAACTTCTAATGGAAACTCAACTTCTAAAAGACTGAAGGGCATCTGATTCGTACACTGTACCAAAGTAGTTTTTGTCTTATTTGTTAGATAGATCTAGAGGGAGGGGGGTTGAATAGATCCCAAGTTTAAAATTTATTAGAAAATTTGACTTAGAAAAAATTATAGCGCAAAAACAAGTTTCAAATATTTCTTAGATCAAAAATCGTCTAACCGAACCTACTATTGAAAAACTCGGATATGCGTAAGAGTGTCAATGGTATAATAATAATCCACAAGTTGATTAACACGATTCAAGCACTAAATTGAATATTCAACTATAGTAAAGGTCTATCTCCAAGGATAATAACATACAAAAAAACTAGTTGAAACAATTTGTCAAATACTTTGCGTACAATCAACAAAGTTTGGATATTAGTATACTGTTTGTAGTTCTCCATCTTCGAAAGATACTTATAATTATTGCTCTCCTTCAACTACAATAAAACATTGAACACAAATATATAGAATAATAAAATTCTCCCCTCTTACTCTGCCACGACATGGCTGGAACCCTTAACATTCACATTAGTTGTCTCCATCCTCAAAAACTACAAGTGTTATTGGAACCCCGAAAGTTCATTTGTCATTACATTTACCATCATCTTCATTATTAACATCATTTGACAATATATGAATGAAATCAAATTTTAAAATTTTCAATTTCAACTTTAACCAAAGTCATTGTTTGTACCTCCTAACTCAGGTAGCATAACTAAGCTTTGATTAATGCCTTTAATAGATGATTTTATAATTCTTAAAAGTTTTAAGGTATGTGTTCATCCTCCCAAAGCTCATAAAATCATTTAACATCCACCTTCATCTTTTGTAGGTATCCTCATGAACAAGGAATGCGATTCTATTAATTATTTTGCATCTCCTCTTAGTATCTAAAATGCTTTATATGCAAAACTCATAACCATTATTCTTTTATATAAAATATGCTCATGATAGACATTGAAAACTTTGGTGGATTGAAACAAACTCTATGCTTGTTATCCAATATGGTCCTTTAGCTATTTCACAATAGATATTATAATTATATGATTTTAGTCAAACACATTCATTGCATTTTCCCTCATATTCATAAAGAAAAATCACTGTGCTGACTAACTTACTTTCATAACTTTATCGATCCATATTCACTTCTCTTTAACAAAGAGAGAAAACTTAGTTAGAAACAAGTTAATTCTTCCTACCTTTAAGTTTAACCGGTCATTCTTTCGATTTATAAGATAAAGTTCTGGCTTAATCCTCCTGTTTATAATCTTTTTTCTTTAATTTATGAAACAAATTAAAAAATTAATATTAACTGATTTTTTAATTAAAAATTTAAATAATATTATAAAAATTAATTAAAAGATCATAATAATAAACTCTACATAAAATATATAAATATTAATTGATGAGATATATTTTAAAATTGAATATGTGTGATTTATTTTGATGCGATGTGTGTAGAACTTTCTTTACACTATGGTAATGTTTTTTCTGTTTTGTATCAATATTTTTTCTCTTCTTAATACATTTATATTTTGAGAGTAATAATTTTTTTTCGCCTCTTCATGAACATGTAAAAATTAATAAAAGCAATAACAGTCGTCTATTGTAATGGAAGGTCATAAAGTATTTTTATAATATAGAATTTAGTTTAAAGGTAAATAAATCATGATCGAAGTTTTTTTCATTTAAATTGGCTTTAAATAATTTGACTAAATTCAATTATACATGCTAAACTAAACTAAAAATTAAACTAATATTTACATAAACTTATTCCATTAGTATTTTTTATATTGACGGAAAGTCAATCAAAAAAATTAAATACAAACTCTCCTTAATTATTTAGAAATTATATTTACTATTTTTTTAATTATGTTTTATGAATATATATACAAATAATTTTAACTAATTGTTGCTTATAAAAAAAAGAAAAAAGAAAATAAATATAATTTACATAAAATTTTATCTTTAAAAAATATATTTTAAAAAGAAAATACTTAAATAAAATAAAGTTAACACTATGTTTTTACTTATAAATTATTTCAATTTTTTTATTTTTGTTTTTAATATTTACAATTTATTTATTTATTTGTTAATTTAAAGTTTTATAGTACTGTTTTAATTATTATATAATCCATATTACTATAATTATTTATTTTAGTTATAAAAAATATATCATATAAAATATTAAATAATTAAGGTTATTATCAAAAATTGAACAAATATTTTTTCTTTATTATCTTAAAACACTTTTATTGAAATACATTGATAGTATAATTTTTTTTACATTCTAGTAATTATAACCGTTGGATATTGGAATAAATTTAACTTTTATTTAAAAAATTTATAAAGTAATGTAAACAGATGATGGTGATGAATCATTAGTATAAATTTTTTTATTCTAACAATGTATAGTAATTAAATCCATCTTAAAATATATAAAAGTCCAAAGAAAAACAACATAGAAAAATCAACATAACCCATTTTGTTTTTTCTTTAAATTTTTTTATAGATGATGAAATAACAATATTCACTAAAAAATCATAGTAACATTCATCGTGATAATTACCTTAAACTTTTTTTTTTATAATTACATCAAACTTATAATAATATTGGTCTGTGATTTGTTAGAATTTAGGATTGTTTTTTATTATTTTATTTTTCATGACAGAATGAAAATAATAATTTAATTAAGAGTATTTAGATAATAATAAAAAAAGTGAATAGATACGCACAATACAATATTAAATTACCCTCTCAACATTGAAATAAAAAAAAACAGAGAAACGGAAGAAGACGAAGAGATCGAGAGAAAAAAACAGCTTAAAAAATGAGTAGAAATTCAAAACCCCCTTCCCTCTCGAGTGAAAATTGGATTAAAAATATCACTATAAAAAGGAGAAAAAAAGACCTTAAAATTAAATCATTTTCAACTAAAAAAACTAGAGAGAAAAAGAAAATGGCGCAGTTTCCTTGCGACTCCAATGGCGTTTGCATGGTATGCAAACAGAAGCCTCTAGAAACCGAAACTCTCTATTGCACAACATGCATAACTCCGTGGCATTTTACATGTTTACCCCTCGCTCCCACCTCTATCGCCGGCTGGGAATGCCCTGATTGTTCTCAACCCAACCTCACCGTCGATTCGCTTGCTCCGTCCATCGCCGGCGATCTCGTTTCCTCAATTCGCGCCATCGAGAACGATCCGTCGCTTACCGATGAAGAAAAAGCGAAGAAACGCCAAGAACTCGTTGGTGGATCTTCTACTGAAACTGAAACCATCAATAGAGCCTGCAATGATTTTCTTGATATCTTCGATGGGAGTCTCAATTGCTCCGTTTGCATGCAGTTATTGGAAAGACCCGTTACTGTTAGTTTCTTTCATTTCATGATTTTTTTTTGTTCTTTCTATAAGCTGATTCAAATTACTAATTATTTTTTTCTCAATTTTGTAATATATTTGGTATTATGAAAATTATGATTTGAAATTGAGTTTTTGTTTGTTGTTGTTGCTGTTATTGTGGTTGTGGCTGTTGTTGTTGGTGTTGGTTAAGACTCCGTGCGGGCACAATTTTTGTCTGAAGTGTTTTGAGAAATGTATTAGGCAAGGAAAGAACACTTGTTCGAATTGTAGAACTCCAATTCCGGCGAAGATGGTGAGTAATCCGCGAATTAATTCGCAGTTGGCGATGGCGATTCGTAATGCGAAGATAGCGAGATCGGAAGGTGGTGTTGGAGGGAGCGGCGGTTTGAAAGTTTATCATACTGTTCATAATGATGAGCTTCCTGATACTGCTTTTACTACAGAGAGAGCAAAGAAAACAGGGAAGGCGAATGCGTGTAGTGGGAAGATATTTGTGACGATTCCGAAAGATCATTTTGGGCCGATTGTTGCTGAGAATGATCCAACGAGGAACCGCGGGGTTCTTGTTGGTGATTCGTGGGAGGATAGGATGGAATGTAGGCAATGGGGGGCTCATTTTCCTCATGTTGCTGGGATTGCTGGTCAGAGTACTCATGGTGCTCAGTCTGTTGCGCTTTCTGGTGGTTATGTTGATGATGAAGATCATGGTGAGTGGTTTCTGTATACTGGAAGTGGTGGGAGAGATCTCAGTGGTAACAAACGAACCAATAAAGATCAGTCTTTTGATCAGAAGTTTGAGAGTTCGAATGAGGCTTTGAGACTCAGTTGTCGAAAAGGTTATCCTGTTCGTGTTGTTAGGTCCGTTTTTATGGATTGATTGATTCCTTATTTGTTTAGTTTCAAATTTCAATGTGATGATTTGTCATGCATTTGTTTATGGATCTGTTTATTTGGTTCAGGTCCCACAAAGAGAAACGATCCGCTTATGCTCCGGAAGAAGGAGTGAGATACGACGGCATTTATAGAATTGAGAAATGCTGGCGCAAAATGGGAATACAAGTAAGTATCATTATTGGTTTTAATAACCAATCATTGCATTTATTCAACTAAGTACCCTGAGTTAGACCTAATCGATTATCATTTGTTTAAACTTTAGTATTGACTGGGAATCTTTCTGTGATAGGGTCATAAGGTTTGCAGGTATTTGTTTGTGAGGTGTGACAATGAGCCAGCTCCATGGACAAGGTTGGTTTTAGTTCCTTGATTTTTATATTTCCTTTTGTGTGTGTGTGTACTAATATATAGGTGGGAGTATAGAACTTGATCACGTTCATTCATTTTGTTGATCTGCAGTGATTTATCCGGAGACCGTCCCCGTTCACTACCTATAATTAATGAGTTTAAGGGTGCAACAGATATTACTGAAAGAAAGGGTGATCCATCATGGGACTTTGATGTAAGTGGTATCTGCCGTGCCAACTGATCCGTTTTCTTAGATTTCTTGATGTGTTGGTGTTTCTTTCACTTTTGTTTGTTACTGTTCTTCATTGTTTTCTAGTCATATTGTTGTACTTAGTAAGATATGATCACAATAATTAAGTCTAGATCTTGTAATAATTATTTGGTAGGCAAATGTTTTTCTCCCTTCCAACTTTGCTGTTCTATAGATTTTGTAAGGTCTCTCAGTGTGTGCATTTGTCTAAATTTCAGGAGAAAAAGGGCTGCTGGTTGTGGAAGAAGCCCCCACCACTAAGTAAGAAAACAGGCAAAAGGGTGTCCTCCAAAAGCAAGAATACGCTGTTGAAAGGTATATAATCCTTGGCGATAACAATTAACCTTGTTTTCTTTTTTTAAGATCATTGTATTTGAAGCTGTTGTTGTTATAAACACCATATAGAAGTGGACTTGTTAAGTTAATACAGTGTTGCCTCCGTGCTCAATCTTTTTGCAGATTTTGGTTGCAACATATGTCACAAAGTGTTGTCTTCACCTCTTACTACTCCTTGTGCTCACAACTTCTGCAAAGCCTGCCTGGAGGATGCCTTTTCTGGCCAAAGCTATATCAGAGAGAGGGCATCTCAAAGTGGACGCTCTTTGCGGACACGAAAGAACATTATGAAATGCCCTATTTGTTCAGCTGATATAGCTGATTATCTTCAGAATCCGCAGGTACTACTACTGAACATATGTTAAAATAGATGTTAATGGAAAGAACATCTTGATTTCACTGTGAACTGTGAAGTGATTAGCCGATATAGCTGATTACTTTCAGAATTCACAGGTACTGCTGCACATTTGTATGTTTATGAAAAAAACTGCTTGATTTCACTGTGAATTGAGTTATTTTTTGTGACAGAACTTTGAAGTGAGTGTTCTCAGCCTTTTTATCAACTTTTGGATTACATTGCTTGTTTGTAATGTGATCAATAATCATATTGTTATCAGGATTTATATTTGCTCCAATCCAATAAGGAATGGATTATTATTCTCCAAATTGAACCCTTGTTGAATTTCTTTTAATTGTATTCCTAATTTACTATGAAATGACTAGTTTTCCTAATTTACCATAAAACCATAAAACCACTTTTAAAACATGTAATTCATTATGGAATTTATTGTATACTTTGATGTCTTTAGGTGCTTAATATTGACAGTGTCTATGCATTTGATATTGTTGAAAGTGTAGTGTGTATGCCTTTGATAATCTTTTGAAGTTTTGTTGTAAATATTTAGTGAAATAGCTGCTGCAATATTCAATTTGAAGTGTTGTTCTGCTCTACATAAAAAAAGGTCTTGGTTTTGTTTATTTTTGTTTTTTGACAGGTAAACAGAGAAATGATGGGTGTGATTGAATCACTCCAGCGACAGACTGAGCAGCAGATGGAGGAGAGTTCGGAAGAATTAAGTGCTAAAAGTGATGAAAATCTCATGCCTGATGAGGAGATGGAGTTTTCAAAGCCCTGTGATTCAGGTGAAAAAGTGTTGAAGGAGATTAACAAGAATGATTTGGATCCTCCTAAGAAGGGGAGGAAAGTTGCCGGTGGCAAGATTGTGGTAGAAAGCGAAGCAATGGATGATGCAGAAGTAGAAAGCGAAGCAATGGATGATGCAGAAGTAGAAAGCGAAGCAATGGATTTTGATTAAAGGATGTTCTGTTATGTGTTTGGATGTCATGTCCATCAACTTGATCAAAATCACGTTGAAAAACCATATCAACTCAAAAGCTTCAACAAATAGTTGCTTCATTATTTTCACGAATTTTTTTCATTGGGACGTGGTTTTTCAATGTGATTTGGTTTTCTAATACGAAACCAAACACATACTAAGGCTTTCTTGAAAACTAAATCCAAAACAAAAGATACTTATTTTAGTTTTTGGCTAACATGAAACTTCCTAGTATTCGAGGCGTGAACTTTTGTTTTCATCGAAGCTGGATAGGCAGTACACAATGTTTTCTAGAACTGTTGCAAATTTGTATAAATGAATCACACATTTGTAAATGGCATTCAATAGTCAGGGTTGATTTTCATCCTTTTTTTTTCTCTTTTTCAAATGAACCAATATCACACGAGCTATATGTCATGTTCTTGTTATATGTTTATTGATTACAAAAAACGAGATTGCTGTTTCAAAAAAAAAAATAGAGACCGCAGCATCATTTCATGTCTTACTCTGTAACTCCTCTTTTTTTTTTTTTTTACCATTACATCAATCTAAACCATCATGTTTTGACGCGTGTCATTATTAACTTTTCAAAGAATTTTAACCCAAAAAGGACATACACTTTGCACACCGCATCTCCATATTCGCGTGCTTTACCAGTCGTTCAGGTCGCCCACTATCATCAACCCCGATCGCCTCCGTCTTGACTCTTACCACCACACCACAGTCAATATGGAGGAGATAATGGTTATTTAGGGTTACACGTTTTATCCACATGACCACAACAGTCATTAAAGATCATGGTAAGTTTTGATGAACATGAGATATAGCAATAGGAATATAACCGAATAGAATTAGGAATAAACCATTAAAAATTCAGAAAAATCTTAACTATTTAATTTTGAAGTTGAGACACTTTTCATGAGAAGAGAAACGGAGGATTTTTTTAGAAGAATAATGATTATTATTATTGAATATTGTTGTAAAACTGAATTACAATTAGTTGTATATATAATTTATGTTATTTGTATACTAAGTAATTAATATAACAAACCCTAACCCTAATAAACTTGATATTGACTTTGGTTATACAATTTGGATTATATTCTCAACATACCCCCTTAAATCCAAGTTATTAAGCACTAGCTAATCATAATCGATTTGGACTATTCATAATTTCTTTCTCAAATTTAGGAATCAGTTGATCTTCAATCTTTGGTGAAAATCTCGACCAACTGTGCTTCACTCGAGCAATGCCTTACTTCAAGTTCATCGTGGTTTACCTTCTTCCTTAGGAAATGAAACATAGTCTTAATGTGTTTACTTTTCCCATGCAGAACTAGATTCTTTGCAAGATTAATGACTGACTCGTTGTCGATCCGCAACATCAGAGGTTTCTTCACTTCGACCTCCATCTCTTCCAGCACATATCTGATTTAAATTGCTTGATACACATCATAAGATCTTGCTATATATTCAGTATCACATAATGATAGTGCAATTGAGAGTTGCTTTCTCGAGCACCATGAGATTGGGGCACCAAATACTTGAAAGAATAATCAGTTGTGCTTCTTCGATATTCCTTTTTTCCACACTAATCAACATCTAAATAACAAATAATCTCAGCTTTTTTGCTTTCAGAATCTCGTGGAAATATAATTCCGTATTTTGTCTATCCTTTTAAGTATCTCAGGATTCTTCTTGCAACCTTCATGTGTGACACCCTTGGTTCACTCATGTATATACTCATTAATCAAACTGAGAAAATTATATAAGGCCGATTGTTGCACACATATCTCAGAGATCCAATAATTTGTTTGAACAAAGTGACATCGACTTTATCTTCCTCTCCATGCTTCTCCAACTTCAAATTTGGTTCGACAGACGAGGATGTAGGATTCGAGTCTTCCATCCTGAATCTCTTGAGTATCTCTTTGACATACTTTCTTTGATGTAGCATCATACATTGCTTTGACATTTGAAATTCCATGCTTAGGAAGTACGTCAACTTTCCCAAATTCGATATTTTAAATTCCTTCTTCACCAACTCTTTGAATTTCGACAAATTCTCCAAGCCATAGTCTAATAGGTCGATACATTGGTGCCAGGCTTCGTTCCATCAAGGCTCCAAGGTCCAAATGGGTCAGCCAATTCATATAAAAAGTCATTTTTTTACGTGTCAGCAATCAAAATACCTAGTTGATTGATTTCCCCCTAACTAAACTCATTTACTCATTTCCTTTCAACTATCCATTCTATTCTCAAGACAAGTTTGGTTTTCCAAAATACATTTACTCTTCATCATCCTCGACAAGACCTATCTTACCCACTTCTCCAAAATCCATCATTTCCATCTTAATTCTTAAAACTTGGCTAGTTGTCTTTCTATTTTCATAGTTTGGGTTAGTGGGTCTTTTAAACTTTACTCAAATTCTTATTACTTTCATTCACACCCTTCATCAAACACTTGGTATTCACACTTTTTACATCAAGAACTCATGGCTCCTAAGTTGAACAAAGGGAGGAAGGTTGTAAGAACATATTCCTTAACCCCTGCAAATGCTCTGTCACTTTTGCGTCCATCTTGTGCTTATTAATTTGAAAAATCATTTAGAAATAGGATTATTGTCAAATAACACGTGTATGACCCCGTTGTTGTCGATGAGTTACACATCCCTTAAGTTTTTTATATAATGAAGTTTCAAGAGATCAATAATTGTCTGAAAGTCTCAACTGAGTACATCGAAGACTTGATTCGAGTCTTCTATGTTGGGCTGGAGTCAAGAAAATGATGTACATTTCAATTTAAGATGGGCGAGCATACCTATCATGTTACAAAAAACACTTGGAAGGAGGTATTTGGTTTAACTCCTATGTTCACTCATTGGTCTACTTTCATGGGTTATTCTTTTCATCCTAACTTTGAAGTGAGAAGTTACCTAATGCTTGCCTCAAAGCTCCCAGAGCAGAAAACCAGATGGCTAACACATAAACCGGTTATTTGAAAAGGGATCAACATATCCTTCATTGGATTGTGACTCACGTGTTGCGTCCAAGATATGGTGGTCACTCACAGATTGACATTTCCGAAATTCATTTGATGTATATCTTTCAAAACAAAATTCATATAAATTGGCCAAATTACTTCACTTATAGAATGTTTGCTATTAAGGAATGTAACTAAGGATCTTCTCTTTGTTATGTTTCAATTATTGCTAAGTTTTTGAAGCATTTCAATATTGGTGTGGCAAATCTCGTGACCATCTCTCCTGGATCTGCTCAAGAATTCGATTCAAGCACCATGAAGCATATAGGATACCATTGGGATAAGGATCTCAAGGTATACTACTACAAGATGAAAGGCTTAGGTAAGTTCATCTATAACTATGATGACCCAATTGAATATGGTATTGCTATGATTGATGAACACCAAGTAGAAGAACCAGATCAGAATGTGGATGATGACATAGTGGATTCTCAACATGCTAATGAAGATCCTCCTGAATGGCAAGGTTTTGCAAGCTCACACGATAACTCATAAGGTTGGGGACAATGGCAGCAAAACTCATGGACCCAACATGGAACTACTTATAAAACCCCTATGATATTGGCTCATCTGGTGTAGATTCGTCTATTCTCACCTTGCTCGAGAACATGCGTGTTGAGAAACGGGAGTGCCATGAAGAGGATTCTCGTAGGCATGTTGAGTTTGAGGCCACTCAAGAGGAGCATTTCAGGGCTATTCATGATCATCTAACTGCTTAGGATGACACCTTTTATAGCTTTGCTTCGTATGCTACAGAGTAATTCAATGAGATTTGTCACAACATGGCTTCAAACCATGCTTCAACTTAAGCCGGGATTGGTCAAATTATTCGTGATCAAAATGACTATAGTGATCATTATATTTAATTCTACCAAGAGATGTGTGATATGATGGATGGTGACAATGGTTTTGCTTGGTTCCGTGGCAGAGGTAGAGGTCACGGTCATGGACGTGGACGTGGTCATATTAGACCTAATTATGGACCTAATCTTTCTTATGCATGTATTTATCTTTTATGTTATTTTTTTTGTGGACACAACTTATTGTTATTATGTTTTGTTATTGCAACATGTATGCCAATTGTGTAATGGATATATTAAGTAATGCCTTTCCATTCCTTTTTCTATATTTGGTTGGTTATTTATGTTTTAGTTTTGTTTTCAATTAAGACATGATTCTATGTGAGTGCTTGTTTTAATTGGTTCGTTTAATCTTTGCAACGCCTGTGAGTGTGTTTATTTCTATATGATGTTGTGTATTGTTCATGATGCTTCTCACATTTTTTCAGTCTTTTCCTCTTTTTGATGTTGTCAAAGGGGGAGAAACACAAGGTTTATGACGCACATATTCAGGAGGACCTTTTCCAAAGTCATCAAAGGTGTCTAGTATGTTTCTCTATCATAAAAAATGAGGAGTATGTGAGTGCGATATTCTCTTAATGTATTTTGAATTTTGTTAAAACTAGATAGCTTAGATCTTTATGTATTTGGACCTTACAATCTTGAATGTGCATCATCATCATCATAGGACATGTAAGACTAGATTGCATCAGCCATCACATGCCAAAATACGAGTTTTTCACAAAAAGACATGCATGGGTCGATACATGTTAAGTATGGGTTGATACATTATTTGTGGCTTTTAAATGAATTTGGATCTGCCTCTAATGAATCAATACAAATGAGAAATGAGTCGATACATCTTGCGAATGGGTCGACTCATTCTTATTTAGGACAACTCAATCTGAAAGAAGTTTTTCAAATATCTGCCATTGCCTCTAATGGGTCGATACAATCGAAAATGGATCGATACATTGAGCGAATGGGTCGGCTCACCCGTGCTTGGAGTCGACTTATCCTGGAATTTTTTATTTACAAATTGTCTACTACCTTAAATTTATCGACTCTATTTGGTCTCATATTGACTCATTCAACTTATGTATTGACTCATTCAAGTTTAGAGTCAATACATTATGAACTAATTTTTCAGAATGGCATTTTGGCTAAAAATCTATTTTTACTCATTTCTTTTCTACACATACACATACATATAAATATGCATTCATGCATCATTTCATAGAATTGAAACCTGAAAGATACAAAGAATTATCATCATCATCAACCTCTCTTGGCACATTTATTAACAACACATAATCATTTTTTATTGTTTGTTGGCAAGAATAGACTGATAAGGTCCAATTTAGGTTTGTGTAACAAATTGTGTTGAGGTTTCCTTTAGGGGATTCAAGGATAAAACCTTTAGGGTTTTTACTCCAAGATCAAGGGTTGATTTAGAGGTTTTTGCACAAGTCTTATCAACTTACATTCATCCGAGCGAAGGCTTTGAAGAACGGGGTTTCTTGCAAAGGAGTAGCGATAGCCGAAGGATTAATTGAAAAGCTTGGGAGAGATTTCACAATTTGGATTCAGCCGAGCGAAGGCTTTGATGAACATGGGTTCTTGCAAAGGAGTAGAGGTAACCGAAGGATCATATTGGAGATCTCGTGTGACTTGATCTTGCTAGGGTCAAGGGTAGAGAAGGAGATAAGATCAACATGAAACATAGGGTTTAGATTTGAATTCCTACATGTCTCTTGTAAACTGATATTGCAAAGGTTAATTACAATATCTCAATTCAATTTCGAATTGATGGTAGACGTGCCCATAGTGAGGACAATTAAGGAACTGCCTAAATAAATCTCGGTGTTCTCTCTCTCTCTCTCTCTCAAATTTCATTTTAGATTTTGGTCACATGTAGTGTGTAATTTGAATTGTTGAAAATTATGGTTGTGTTGAAGTGCTTAAAACTGTTTGTGTAAAACCATTGCAATCTAATTCATTGCAATTGATCTGTTGTAACTTCAACACAAAGAGAATTAAACTTGGTGTATTGCACACCAAGTATTCTCTAAAATTACTGCACACCAAGTGTTCGCAAAAATTCCTTTGTCAAGTTTATTTTTTACATCTCATTGGAAATCGTTTATCTTAAGTGTGGTTTGTATTCAAACAAACTATATTGAGATTATTGATTAGTTTTTCTCATCTTTAGAATACATTATAATATGGTTTATACTGATATCCGATCCTACCAATAACAGTTCAGATAGACGAGAGTCAACCCAAATTCATTTCCTCTTTCCATAGAAAAATAATTTTCAAAACAGAATTTTAATAAGAAAAATTTATTTGGCAATCTATTCACCCCCTCCCCCTTCTAGATCGATCGCTGCCATTGTCTAACACTAGGTGCTTGCTTGGGGCCACACATCACTTTGTGCAGCCTGTATACTTTCCTTACTTCCTACTGTATCACAAACCCAGAAGGTTGTGTGACATAGACCTATTCATCTAGAGGAACATTCAAAAATGCTGATTTCACATCTAAGCGAAATGTCGACCAACCTTACTTGCATGCCAAGGGTATCACCAATTGGACAATTTTCAATCTTTCTACTGGTGCATATACTTCAGGGTAGCCAAGTCCTGCTCTCTGAAGTAATCCTCGAGCTACTAATCTTTCCTCATGTCTTGCTATCAACCCATTAACATTATGCTTCAACTTGAACACCCACTTCACTTTGATAGCTTTTGTACGTGTTGGCAATTCGACTAACTCCCATTGTTGTTTATTTTGATTGCTTGTATCTCTTAGACCATATATGACTTCCATTGTTTATTCTTTAAAGCCTCGCTATAGTTAATTGGTTCAACATCTTCAAGTAAAGCAAAATGAACTAATTCTCCATCTATTGTGACTTCATCATCACCAACCACTTCACAGTCTTGAAGCCTTACTGGAAGAACTACGGTTCTTTGAGGTTTGGTGCTAGCCACACCCTATTGATTGTTCACTTCGACTTCGATAGTGACTGGAACATTATCGACTGGAATTTATTCGTGCTCACTACTTTCTTCATCAACTTCATAGCCCATCAATGTCTTGTTAGTCGCATCACCTAAATTTCAATCCCATACAAAATTCTCATTAATCACAATGTCTCGACTCATCATGATCTTATCATTAATTAGATTGAATATCCTATAAGCTCCAGCGTTATGATATCCTACTAGAATCATAGTTTCACTTTTATCGTCCAACTTCCTTCTTCTTGCACTAGGAACATGTTTGTAGCAAATAAAGCGAAACACCTCCATATGACTCACTGATGGTTGTTTTCCACTACATACTTCTTCAGGAACCTTGTTCTTCAGCTTCTTGGTAGGGCACCTGTTCAGAATATAAAGAGCAGTGGCGACAACTTCACCCCATAAGGATTTTGGAAAATTCTTCTACCTCAACATGCATCTCTCCATATCCAATATGGTCATGTTTCTTCTTTCTTCTATTCCATTATGTTGAGGTGTGTAAGGAGAAGTTACCTCATCATTAGTACTATGTTCTACACAGAACTCTTCAAATATCTTGCATGTGTATTCGCCACCTCCATTTGTTCGTAGAACTTTGATCTTCTTTTCACTATAGTTTTCGACAAGCATCTTGAATCTCTTAAAGATTTCAAATACTTCGTCCTTTTGTTTGATAACATAGATCAAAAGCTTTTGATTGTACTCATAAATAAATGAGACAAAATGAATGGGCCACATACATTTGAATGTACTACTTCTAGTATGTAGGAGGACCTCATTGGCATAGTCGAAACAAAAGACTTTCTGGATTACTTCTATACTAAGCAACCTTCACTGAAATTTGCCGAGAATCTCAAGACTTGGTATACCAATTACCATATCTTGAGTAATAAGAAGATTGAATGACCTAAAATTCAAGTGGACAATCCTTAAATGCCACAACTAACTATTCTTGTGGTCAACAACTATTTGAGGCATTATACCTCAGTCTAACTAATCATGGTCTTAAATGTTATGTTCTTTGACAAATGAGATTTTAAGACCAAACTATTATGAGTGTCTAAAAGTTACAAGGTTTCATATTTCATAAGCACCCATAAACAATTGTCCAATACTTAGTAGGTTACACTTCATTCCAGGTACATAGAGTACATCTTTGATCATAACTTTTGCTCAATTTCTCCTTTGAATAACTATATTGTTATTACCTTCTTCTTGCAACAAATTATTATTTGCAAGTTTGGCTTTTCTCTTCTTCGACTCGTTGAAATATGCCAACCACGCTTTCCTACCAGTCATGTGATTCGAGCAACCAATGTCGAGGAACCATATTTTGGAGTCGACATGGTCACCTGCAACTGTAGCCATAACCGCCATATCTTCAAAATCATCTGAATATTAGCGTACAAGGTTTTCTCCTTCCTCTTTGCCTTTTATCTCTCCATTGTCTTTCTTGTACCAACAATTCTTGGCCAAGTGACCCCATTTTTCACAGTTATAGCATTACACACATTTTTTCTTCTTCTTTGTCTTTCTGATAGGAGTTTCCTTCTCCTCTTTTTGAGGATTCATAAGCCTTATCATCGACCTTATGCTTTTGAGAGTTCAACCAAGACTTCTTGCTTTAAGTCTTCCCTCATTTTCCCTTGAACTTGTTGGAACCACCATGTTTCTTCCATGTCTGAGCATGTAGTGCTTGTATCAAATCTTGAATATCTCTCATTTCGAAAATCCTCATCTCATGTGCCTCAAATGAACCAACCAAATCTTTCAATTTCAATTTTTCAAGATTGTTGGATTCTTTATTGGCTATGATAACATAATCAAAGTGAGAGGTCAACATACACATTACCTTCTCAACTATCATTTTATCAGTTAGGGTTTCACCATAACCTTTCATGTGATGGACAAGATTCTGCACCTTTGAGACATAACCTACAATATTTTCTTCTTCTCCCATCTGCAGTAATTCACATTGCCTTCGCAATGTCTGCCATTTGACGACTTTAACCTTCTAACCTCCTCCCTAATAATTGACAAGAATATCCCATGCCTCATTCACATATTCAACATGAGAAATCTGATCAAAGTTCGCTGCATCTACTGCCGATTGAATATAAAACACAGCCTTGCGGTTTTTCTTCTTGGCCTCCTTGTCTGTGACTCTCTGAGCATCAGTTGCATTCTTAGCAAGCCTAGGGACGCCATTAGTAACCACTTATAGGGATTCGTGAAAGCCAAACAGAGATTACATCTGTTTCTTCATCAGATCTAATTCTTGTCATCAAGAATTGGAGGAGAATTCAAAATGCCATTGTTACCATTCATCTTTGCAGCAAACACGATTAGTAACCCACAATCCTGGAAACATGATCATCGACGTGTGATTCTTGAAAACACGATCAAGAAACTAACTAGAGCTATATATACCAATTTGTTAGTGCGTGAGATACTTTTAGTGAGGAGAGAAATAGAGATAGATAATGAAGAATAAGGATTGCTATTGTTGAACATTATTGTAAAACTGAAATACAATTAGGTGTATATATACAACTATGTTACTTGTATACTAAGTAACTAATATAACAAACCCTAACATTAATCAACTTGAGCTTGAACTTTGGTTACAAAACTTAGACTATACTCTTAACATAAGTTACCGAAAAATTAGCACCGTTTACAATCCTTTCACATTTTAGACATGCTCAATTTGGATTCTCAATCTTCCATTGTGTAAATTTAGGATGTGAAGAATAATTGTTCAATCAAACTAAATATGAAGAAATAAGATATATGGTTCACACTAAACATATGAGTCAACAATGGGGCGGCCGTAACAAAGGGAGATAACCATGTTGTGGATGTGGCTGTAGAAATCAATCTGGTTTGGTTCTAGATTTGGCTTGGATAATGTTGGTGCTGGCATGGCGGAGAAAGAAAATAAAAATATTTTAAGATTGAGAGATGATTGTGTTGTGGATTTGGCTGTATAAATCAATAACTTGATTTGGTACTAGCTTTGGATTGATGATGACAATGCTAGTGCGACAAACTAAGAAAATGAAAAAATATTTTATGAACAGAAAAATGGAAATGTAATGTTGTGCGTTTTAGTTGTAAGATAAATAAGGACAAATGACACATTATAAAGCTTTAGATTAATCTAATGGTCAATAAGAATTGAAATGCACTAAGCAATTGCCGCAAAAACATTAGATAATCGTTATTCGTTTTTAGAGGACCAATACATAGTTGTGTATCAAAGTAAGAAAATAAACTCAAAAGTATTCATCCAATCATCAAAATCACTAACACAATCATTGTTATTGTATGTATTAAATTATCAACATAAAAATATACTATTAAAATTTTACATTTTTCCTTTGTTTTTGTAAACAATATATGTTCACAAGCCTTATTGAACAAAATATCCTTCTATCTTTCTATACCTTATTCTCGGTGCTTACCGAAGGTCATACAAAATCTTCTATCTTTATAAGTCAACTAAATCCCAATTGGCTTGATTCCTTATGGTAAAAAAATAAGCTAGATAGTATTTTCCTTTTCTATTAATTTAATTCCCTCATTGCATCCTTTTTGATAGCTTTCTCAAATGAGAGGATTTCATCCTTAGGAAGGCTCATCATTGCATTCAAATTATATTTATCAGATTAACCTTATATTTATCAGATAAACCTTCACTAGTTTTATAATCTATCACCCAAGAAGGTGGTATTCTTATCCTCTCAATAATCATAATTGGCGAATCATCACTGGATCTAGTTGAGTTTGTTGTATCATCAGTGTTGCTTTTTTCTTTATTGAATTTTCCTTCTTCATTTCCCTTTACTTCATTTTCAATGTCATTTTGATAATTATTTTTCAACTCTAAAACATCAAACTTGCATTAGTTGTCCCAATTCCAACATCCATTCTCTTCAAAAATCTCATCCTTGATAATAGTGTTTTTTTTAGAAATTAGAACAGATAACATGTAGGCCTTTCATTCACCACTTACTCCTAACAAAACATATTTCTTATTCTTGTCATCTAACTTAATTCTTTTTGTGGTCTGAAGCACGTGCATGAGCCACACACACCTAAAAACACGAAAGTACTGCCTTGTTGACAACACACAACATTCATAGTAAAACATCTATTGAGAACATGGACATTCCATTTTATATTTTCATACCCCAAAAATTTTAGGACCTATTTCTCGACCAACATAAAGTATACCATGTTTATTGTCGTCCTATTTTTCCTCTAATTAAACACGACTCATTAAGGAGTGTATGTTGCATTCAATTACCTATTTATACCTTGCAACATGCAAAATCATTCAAACTATTTGAACTACCTCTATCTGTCTTTAAAGGAAAATGTGATATATGCACCAACTATAACACCCTAATTAAACCCCAAATCTTAATATAAAATAGAAATATCACAATTTAGGATGTTATTTAAAACAAAACATATGACTTCATGAATATTTTTCAAAACTCTCATAGCGGAACTCAAAATATCTCAAAACACAAAGAATTAATTAAATGAAAATACTAAAAGAAATAAACTTCAAATACCAACTTAAAACAAATAATACGCCTCATTCTCGATGTTAAAGATCAGAGCATATATATCAACTAAATAGTAATATGCGATAAAATAAACGAAGTAAAGTTCAAAGGCTATCTTCCAACTCACAAGCAACTACTCATGTTGAGTACCTGATTGTCTGTACTCCAGAGAAGCACATACGCCACAACAATAATAAGGGGGTGAGAGTACACCTTACAAATGATAACAGTGAAAAATAGCAGCAAAGTGGTAAATAACGATAATCACAAATATGTCATTCACACAAAATACAATCACAATTAAAATAGTTATGCAAATTCTAATGCCACCAACTCCTTTATAAAAAATGCACGTGGCATCAGACTTTTGGGGTTAGAGGTATGTTACTGATTGCCCATGTCTCTGATTCCAATTGAACTGTGTCCATAGACGTGAGACCACCATAGTCCCTCTCTGAACCAGGCCATCACTGGACTAAAATCCTACCTAAATCCAAAATATATGCATACATGATCATGTATAAAAGCAAGCATGTAACTCATCAATCATCAACATATCATCATAAAAACATCATCAATAAAATATCATCATCAATACATCATCAAAATGTCATCATCAAAATATCATCAAATAAGCTTCCATTATTGAATCAATACATTGTCAATCACAGACCGTCACTATAATCTCCCTGAATTACTAATCTCTAAAATTTCCAATCACATGCTATCACTGTAATGATCGCTCTGGATTACTAATCTAAAAAAATACAATTTTTAAAATAATTATTTTTCATATTAAAAGAGTAAAGTTGCGTTATTAGTCAACAATTCTAACTTATCAAAATACTCAAAAATTATCAAAAATCTATTATGTTAATTTTAACTGATTAGAATCCTCAAAAAGCTTGAAAACAACTCAACATCTCAACTCTCTAATTGACTCTAGAGTACCCAACAATACTCTAAAGTATTCAAAAGTACTTTAAGGACAACTCTTCCCAAGTGATAACTATACTAACTCTAATGGCCGACAATTTAAGTCAATTTTAACTCTTTTGTCTTAACAATCTTCAACAAATAAAATATTACTCAAAATGTAACCTTATAATGTCAACAATGCTCCAAACTCAACTCAAGTGTATTATATATTCTCATCTCCGACGCTAAACAACTCAAAAGAAACTTTGACAATTTTATAATAACTCTAACCAAATAAAATAGGATTCTTAAACTCATCAAAAAGGTAACGAAAGGTCACCACACTCAAAATTGTTCAAAGCTCTGGACCTATCTATAAAATTGTCTCACTTAAAAATAGTAGCAAATATTATAGACTTATGATAAAATTTTGAAACTCTATAGTTTGAAATTTCTTTAAACTCTTTTTTAAACGCCTTTAACTGCATCTCAAGCAAAGTTATAAAACTCCAGTTCTATTCGTTTCAGTACAACCCTATCGCGACAATTCCTGTATAAACTCTAAAACAGAATGTCTGACTTCCAAATAGCATGAAAAATTATATATTCATAATAAACTTATGAAACTCTTTAGTTTTAAAGATCATTAACTGAAAACAATCCAAAAAGACTTATGAAACTCAAGTTACGCATGAAACATGATAACCAATGTAGAACTGAAATTGACTACGCCTCTGGTATAAAAACTAGCAAACTGCTATTGTTTTAATGCCCCTAGACCCGATTTTTCTACTTAAAAATAAGGATTACCATGTTAGCTTTTCAATGCAACCGACGACACCCAAAAAGGACTTACGAAAGTCAAATTATGTCTGAAATGAGGCGGTAAATTCCATTCTATGTCTACATGCAATTTTTCTACATTTTCTCCCTATTAAACAGATTTAAAACTCGTCTATCTAAGTCTCAACCTCCCCTTAATACTCAACAAATTTGATTTCTCTGGAAAAAAAATCCAATTTTTGGTTCTCCGTGAAAAGTCCAATTTTTAAAAAATTTAGTTTTACTGAATCTGGGAAACTTTGGAAAAATAGATTAAGGTTTTGGAAATTGGGAAATACACATCGTATGGTTTCTGTAAAAATATTTGGGAAACACGACCAAATAGGATCGCTTAAAATTACAGACAATTCTCAAAAATCTAAGGCATGAACACAATCCTATTTGCACAATTCCACAGTCATAGTATCACAATCAACAAAAGCAATGTTAAATCAATAAACAATAGCACTGTACTACAGTGGCCCTAGGGGATTTATCTTAAATACCTTTTGATTTTCAGAACAATTAATACAAAACAATAAAATTCATTGGTCATTGTCAATAAGGTTTTGCCCAACCTTCTTTGGCCAAACATTTCATTGATTGTGAGAAAATAAGGGAAAACACTACATTGCCCATGACGCTGATGGAATTTTTGCCAAAGGAACACTTAAAGAGCTTGAGATAAAAAGTATTATCTAGTAAACATTTGAATACCAGTTCTAAGTGTTGTAAATTATCATCCAGATTCTTGGTATACACCAAAGAATCGTAAAAAAAGACATAATAAACCTGCGCAGAAACGACTGGAAAATCGTGATCATGGTTGCCTGAAAGGTCGATGGTGCATTAAGTAATCCGAGAAGAATGGAAAGGAACTCGTAGTGGCCTTGATGCATTCGAAATGTTGTCTAAGGAACATCAGAAGCGTGCATCCGAATCTGATGGTATCTAGAATGCAAGTCCAACTTAGAAAAACACACGATACCATAATTCGTCGATTGTTGGAATGGGAAACTAATATTTGCAAGTAATAGAGTTCAAGTCTTTATAATCCATGTAGAGTCACCATGTACCATCCTTCTTACGCACCAACGATACCGACGAAGAAAAAGGACTAGAGCTAGGTTGGATGATCCCATCATCCAACATATCTTGGATCTGATTCTTGATTTCACGCTTCTGAAAGTGGGGATACTGGTAAGGTTGAATGTTGACCGGATTGGAGCCATTTAGTATAGGAATGCGGTGGTATGTGGGTCAAGTATGTGGTAATGTAGTATGTGTGTTGAATATAGTGGAAAATTGGTCAAGTAAGGTGTTAATTTCTGGTGGGAATTTTGGTGGTTCAGGGTATGATGTGGTGGTGGGATGGCATAAATGCAGCTCCACCACAGTATCAAGAGAATTAGTGTGGATGAGGCATTACAATTGATGCAAGGACTACTTAGAAGGCGCCGGTTTGGGTTCCCTAGAAATTTGAATCACTTTTCCCTCGTGTTCGAAGCGCAATGTTAATTTCTCATAATATAGGACCATTGGGCCTAGTGTTTTTAACCATTGGACCATTGATACAATTTATGCCCTACTGATAGGGAGAAACAAAATCAATGGTAAAAGCATGTGAGTCTAACAATGATTTTACCTCAGAGCACATGAGAGAGGAATCGAACTACTCTCCATTTCCCATAAGGACCTTAAACTCGTGGGATTCCGGTTCTGTGAGTAAGTTTAATTGTTTAGCGACTTGATCCTGGATGAAGTTGTGGGTACTCCGACTATTAATCAAAGAGAATTTCTTAATGCACCTTATATGTTTCTACTGCACCACATGAATTTCCAAAAATGCCCCGTATTTCTGGAGATGCATTTCCGGGCGCACCTTTTACATACTCAACAAAGGTCATTCTGAGAGGCGTCCTACAAGTTGGGTTATTTTTATTCCGGAGATGCATCTCCAGAATATTTTAAGAAATACCTTATTTATTTACCAGTTCAATAGAAATTCCGAAGATTCATCTCCATAATCATAGGCGGAAATTTGAAATTTTCGGTCAGCTTTGCATGTCAGATATTTCCAAAGATGCATCTCTGAAAATATCTGATAAAAGAAGCAGTTGCATGATGACACGTCCATTGTTGCCATAGTTGGTTTTTAACCAAATCCTTCACTAAAAAACCATATATTCTCAATCCATTTTTCACTCCAAATATCAATTCTTTTGGTTCATCACATCATAGGGAGCAAAAGAAGATAGAATTCCAGGTAAAGATCCTTCATTTCCCTCTGCATTATTCACATTAATCATGATTTTTTCCCTGAAAAAGAGAGCGTTGTGTCCGGAAATGTATTTCCAGAACGAGTATGAACTTGTCCGGAGATGCATGTCCGGAAGTTGTATGTGTTTGATTTCCAGTTCTGTCTTCAGCAGTAGCGCTTATATGCTGTTATGTTGTAACTGTTTTCATTAGATATGATGCACCCGATGTTTTCCCAAAACAAGTTGTTTCTCCGGATGTCCAAGGTGTTATCGTGAACACGGTAGATGTTGGCAACCAATTTAAAAACAAGCAAGAGTTTGAATCTCGTGATCAAATGCTTCAACAAATTCATATGGAGGTCTCTAAACTTAGATTTGGTGTGGTTATCGGAAGGTACTATAATGGTTCGGATAGAAGATGCGCTTTTGTGACAATGACATGCAAAAGAAGCAGGAAATATAGAACTCCTCTCCGGAATTTTAAAAGAGACGATACTGGTTCTAAAATTTGTGAGTGTTTGTTCAAGGTTTGTGGTTACATGTTGGCAAAAAAAATGGAGATTTAATGTGATATGTGGTTTGCATAACCATGATTTGTGTGAAAAATTATCTGGCCATCCTAGTGTGTGTCGGCTCATGCCAGAAGAGAAGGAATATGTTGTTGACATGACCTTGAATCTGGTTCAATAGAAAAGTATACTTGCAACATTGAAACAGAAACGACCCGGAAATATATCAAATATCAAGCAAGTGTATAATATTCGGTACCTAACTAACAAGACACTTAGGGAGGATAAAACTGAGATGTAACAACTCTTGAAACTATTTGGTGATGACAATTACATGTCTAGGTACCGAATGTGCGAGGGTGGAATTACTGTTAGAGATATATTTTGGACTCATTATGATTGCATAAAGTTGTTCAACACGTTTCTTACGGTGCTCATACTTGATTTAACCTATAAGACCAACAAGTATAGACTTCCATTATTGGAGATGGTTGGTGTTACCTCAACTGAGAAGACATATTCTATTGGGTTTGCATTTCTTGAGTGTGAAAAAGAGGACAACTTTAGTTGGGCCTTAGAGGTGTGTCAGTCACCATTGAAGGATCAAGGTGAGATGCTCCAAGCGATTGGTACCGACCACGATACCGCATTGATGAATTTGATTGCAAAGGTATTTCCTTCTTCTAATGTATTACTTTGTAGATATCATATAACAAAGAATGTGAGAAGCCGGGTTAAACCCGCGGTAGGGGCGAAACAGATAGAGTCCGAAGATAGAAAAATGGTGAAGGTGAGTGTGATTGTGGAAAAAATTGGTGAAGGTGAGTGTGATTGTGGAAAAAAAATAATGGATGCATGGAATCATATAATAAATTCTTCCACAAAAGAACTATATGCCGATTCTGTTATGCATTTCAGGAAAGCGTGTGATAAGTATCCAGATTTATTGAAATATGTTGAAAGCACAATTCTTGACCAGGTGAAGGAGAAAATTATTTGTGCATGGACTGATAATGTTAGACACCTTGGAAATACCACAACTAACAGAGTTGAGTCTGCCCATGCTATTTTTCAAAATTGGTTGGGAAATAGTAAGAGCAATTTGTATAGAGACTATGACTCCCTGAACCACATGATTCAAAACCGGTATAATAAGATACAAACGTCATTTGGTCGGAGCATAACAATTTTGGAACACAGATTTAAAAACAACACTCTATATTCTCAGTTGGTCGGTAATATCTCTCTGGCGGGTTTGAACTATATTTTTCACGAGCCTAACGAGATGATAATGTAGACTCCAATAGCGTAAAGTGTGAATGCATAAGTGTGAAAACATATGGTCTCCCGCCTGCTTGTGTTATTGCTAAAAAAGTGAAACTTGGTGACCCAATTAAAATGGACGGGGTTTGCACTCATTTGAAGAGACTTAGGTAAATAGATTATCTCTATTTTGACCGAATGAGAAGTGATACAAGAGAGATTTTGAAAGCCGAAGATAGCATGCAACTCCAAATCAAAGATCAATTGAGGAAGATTGCCTATTTGGAAACCACTGATATGAAAACGCGCTCTCAACCGGTAAAAACAAAAGGTGCTCCGAAGAAAGTGAAGCGTACACCGAATGACAATTCGACTACACAGTCTCCTTCATATTTTGAACATGTTGACAAATTTTTTCCTTACTCACTAACTCCAACATCTCAAAAAAGTGTTGTCAAAGGAGCTCTCATTAGCAAACCACCTATGACGCCGCCTCTTCCAAAGATTCCATTCATCGACGAGATGCCGATTTTTATGGGCAAATACATCGAACGAATCGTCAAAGTTGTGGAGGATGATAATTATGGATATCGAGCTGTTTCAGCTTTACTCGGTAAAAGAGAAGATAATCATACACTTATTCGCCATTAACTTATTCAAGAGTCGAGGACTCATAAAGAATCATACACACGACTGTATGGAAATAAAGAACACTTCGATAAAGTTTATGAGTCTCTTATTCCTTGCCTTAGTGGACCAACACCAGAGACAAAATGGATGCCCTTCCCTGAAATGGGTCACCTAGCATGTGCGTATGATAGAGTGTGTGTTGATCTGCACGTTACAGTTTTTCGGAAATCTTTTTCCCACTGTGCACCGTCCCACCTCAAAATCCAAATGGTCGTATCATGCGTATTGGGTGACTTTCAAAATTAAGTCATTTGTTCAAGTTTACTTGAAACCAAGATGTCCTATACCACTTACATCACCTGAGTGGACGACTCATTCAACCACAAAAGCCTAGACTTGGCCGAATCATTTTATGGAAAGGATGCAAGAATTTGAAAAATTGAACAACATTGAAAAAGAATCAAATGCGCAAAAGTCAAAGGGGTACCACCAATAGATTTAGCTGGCGACACATGTTTCGATTTGTTTTAATTTCTTATTTTACCGGATAAATAAGTGTATATAATTGTGTCTCAATATAAATGAAGTGTTATATATTCACCATTTGTTCATATTTTGTCTTAATGCATTTTTGATACTCCCCATAACAACATTTGTATTTTTTGTAAATGAAAAACACTGGTTTAGGAGAAGTTCCGAAGATGCATCTTCGGAACAAGATAATAGGATGCGTTTCCAGAGATATATCTCTGAAATCAGTATGTCAGTAATTGAGTGGTTCATATTGATCTATGGCTTCTATAAATTAAGGTGCTCTTATGTTATATTTCACACAAATTGAAAATGTCTCAAATGTCACAATGGAACATTGACTGATATGTCGCAAATGTCTCGTTCTCCAGCTCTACACCCGGGCGCACGTTCAAGCTCAACAACTTCATCTCCCTCGAGGATATCAAAGACGAAATCCATTATCTTATACCTTACAGAGACAATCGAAAGATTGTGAAGCTCGAGTACCGTTCACCGTCGATTGACAATAGATGGAAGATTGAGTTCAACAAATTTGAGCTCAAGACGCAAGCAAATGTTAGGTCTATGTGGAATACGTTTTTCCGTTTCGAAACAAAAGTTCCGCTCGAGTTGGAAGCGACGATTTCAAGATCGGTCGAAGATATTCTAAAGATGTTGAAGCGTCCACTGGATATTGAAGTGTAATGTTGGATTTTATGTTGAACTCATCTATATAATTCTAATTTTGTTTTATAAATCTTAATTTTAATTTGAAATATTATATGTTTTTGGATCTGATATGCCTGTCTTATGAAAATCTAATTACGGAAAATTTCCTAAAAATGCATTTTTGAAATAAAATAACTTAAATAATATGACGTCACTCTGAATGTTCTTACTTAAATGTATGTTAAGGTATGTCCAGAAACTTATAAGATGCCGTTAGGAAATAGTCTCAATCAAAATAACCATTTTTGGATCTGACCCATTACTCTTGCTGAGGGATAATGTGGCTCGTGAGGCCATGAAGGCTGATTTGGTTAGCTTGATATCTGGTTGTGGTTTGGGTTAGGTTAAAAGTAGATATAAGTATCCATCCGGTTATGGGTCTTCTTCCACATTGAGCAAGTGAAAGTGACGTTTGCAGCAGTGACTGGGAGTGTAGCGATCATCGCAATTGTAACACAAATTCCACTCGTGATGGGCTTGTAACTCTATTGAGGATAGGTGTTTAATGGGTATGTTAGTGGGGTTCTTTGGTGTTGACATGGTGAGAGTGGGACGAAGGCTAGTATTTGGGTGAGTTGGTGCAGTGGGTGAAGAAAGAACGCCTAGGAAATCAACTGGCCATTTGCATGTATCCACTGAAACCAAGTGAGGGCTTCACCCTCCATGTAAAATGATGCATCCACTGAAACCAAGTGAATGGAGCTAAGCCAATTCGGAGGAGAATTGTTCTTGGTTCTACAACAAACGTTGCATGGTCGCAGCAAGGTCTTCAAGGGTTGGAGTTGATGAAGTCATAGTGATGAATTCAATTCAATGAGAGCACCAATGAATATTATGTAAAAGGATTGTATGCGGGTACTGAAATATGGGCCAGATTGTTTTAGATTTAAAATAATGGATTTTTTCTTTGTATTTTTGAAAATGGATTCTACAAAAATGTTTTTCAAAATATTATAAGTTTTTCTAAATTTGTTTTTTATAAATTAAAAGATTGAATTGTTCATTCTATAACATAAATATACATTATTGAAAATCAAAACATAGTCAAAATGATAATTTTTTTCAAAAAGTTGTATCTTAAAAATAATATTTATGAAAAACTATTTGAAATAGCTTCAAAATTAAGTGATTTTTTGAAAATTTGATATCCAAAAAAAGTTTCGATAAAATGATGAAATACCTAAAATAACATTTAAAGAATAACTATTCAAACCAAATTCTCATTTGAAGCTTTTATGAAAAGTTTTTTTGTAAATTTTTTTTACACTAAAATATATAACACTATAAAAATCATTTTAAAAAAAAGCCAAAACAAATAGACCCTATATCTAGCCATGCCTCTCCGGTAACTAAACCATCTGAAAATTATTTAAATTTTAATTATTAGCCATTGTGCTAAACTATTTTTTTTTTATAAAAAAAACTAAGACATTACCATTTTAAATTATTTATACATGCCTATGTTCAAGTTTAAATAGCCCACAGTCATCTAACAGTGGCTAGCAAATTTTTGGCAGTGTAATTTACTTGACATTTTAAATATAATTAAAATTTTAATACCTATTATTTTTCATTTTTAATTTACAATATCGTTAAAACCGCATTATAATTACAATATCGTTAAAACCGCATTTTAATACCTATTAATTCACAATGTTTTCAATTTGGTTAATCTGATATAATTACATAGTAACATAGTAAATAATCCTAACGTCTTTCTCCCTTTGAAAGGTTCGTCTTTCTTCATTGGAATTATTTCAGAACTCCATTTCCACTTTGCATGAACTCATTGCTATAGTTTTGTTTTTCAGTTTTGTGACAACAAAAACAAAGGATTTCAAGAAGGAAAAATTGCAGTTTTTTCTTGTAGTCCCAAATTATGTGGTGGTAAAAAGGTGATATTGAAAGGTGTTTGTGGTACAAGTCGTCATTTGTGGTTCTTGACATTGAACATCATGTTGGTCCGCATGTTTAACTTAAAAATATGTTTTTTTAATAAATATAAATCTAGGATTTACCATTTGTGTCATAATCTATATATATTTTTAATGAATATTAATCTAAGGCTTACCATTTATGTTGTAATCTAGCTTTTATTTTGTTGACTTTGGTTAAAATGTTGGTTTGTAATATCAATTTTAGAATGGGTTGACTATAATTTGTCTGTTGTTGACCAATGTTGACTCAATTTACTCCACTTGTTATGTATAGGGATGAGTTTATTTGAGGTAGTATGATGAGGGGGAAGTTTATACATTCAGTGAATAAGATCATGATTTTTTGTCCTTTTCTGAGGCATGTGGTTTAATAAAGAGGATGGATCAAAATAACCACTGGATTTTTTTGGATCTGGCCCATTACTCTCGCTGAGGGATCTGGCCCATTACACGACACGTTAGGAAATGGTCTCAATCAAAATAATCACGGGATTTTTTTTGGATCTGGCCCATTACTCTCAATCAAAATTCACATAGTTTTACACACATAGATAATCACACTAACATACTTCCTATTATAGATAAATAGTATGATTTCAAAGATGAAGAAAGTCAAATATGATACATGATACAGTTCATATGAGAAAGAGTGAAAGAATTACGACTCTCAAAACAAAATACATCGTGGGGCCTGGAAAAGATCCAGAAGATCCACTTGTAATTCCTGAAGAGGATACCTCAATAGGTGCAAGTGGAAGCGTTAGGAGAATGAAAAGTTGAAATAAAATTAAAAAAGCTTAACTCAATGAAGACGATGAGGGAAATTGAAGCAGTGATGATATTATGAAGTTGTATTTTGTAATACACTTGTTATGGTCTATTTTGTCTATGCAATGAATAAAATAATTTAGTTGGTTTGGAACAACTTATTTGTATCTTTGCATCAACACTATGTAGGGTGACTTGTTTATCATATCACAAATGAATCATATGGTGCAATTTATTTTAAAATTATTGTCAAATGTTAGCCAAATGAAGGCAAAATTATGCCATATTTTATGTCAAATATTAGCACAGATGAAGGCAAAATTATGTCATATTTTCTATCAAATGTTAGGCCAAATGAAGGCAAAATTAGCCACATTTTATGTTAGGCCAACCATTGTCAAATTTGTGCCACACATTATGCCATCCTATGCATACTAAAGTAGGCAAAAATTATGCAAAATTATTCAAATTTTAAGATTTAGTATGTCACAAACACCAACATTCCCTTAAAATAACAAAAACTCACCATCAACCTTACATAACACTAGCATACATCTACTTCAATAATTACACTTAACTATAATTACTCTTAACTATTAGATACATGTTCACTACAAAACACAACAATTTGATTTTCTCAGCATAAGTCTCTGAATTCAATTTAATCATTTGTTAATAATAAATAAATACGTGTCAAATAATGGTCAAATACCATAGTATGCATCATTCGTCATTTTTTTTTTAAATTATCATCTATAAGTCACGCCAGCTTTCATTAAATCAAATAAACGGCAAAGACAAAAAATATGAAAAAAAATATAGAATGATCATTTTTAAAAGAATTATTTATGGGAACTAAAATCAAATTTTGAATTATTTATAAAAGTGATTAATTACTATGCACTTGTCAATGTAAAAAGATTTACATTGTCGATTCATCACCATCATCCATTTGCATTATTTTATAGATTTTTAAAACAAAAGTCAAACTTATTTCAATATCCAACATCTAGGATTAATTGACAGGGTAAAATCTCTTTACACTGTCGGTATATTTTAATTAGATCCTTTATAAAAACCGCAAATATATTTAAACTTTAACAAATAGAGTTTAATTGTTAGCACTGTGAATATAATTAATACATGGTAATCATTTAAATATATTGCATACAAACGATGTTATTGTCACAGTGTCCCTAACATCAATACACAGAAGAGAGAGAATAGAATATGGAAAAAGAGAGCGCAGAAGCAGTCCTCAATTGTATTGACCTCTCCAAAGTCAATATTCAACAATCCGTTAATTTGCTCAAACAGGTAAAAAAAATCTAAAACAACACATTCCTATTCTTTCACTTTGATTTTACATAGAAGAACCAACTCTCATAACTTTTTTCTTCTCTATTTTCGCTCCAATTTTCAATGAAAAGTCTTGCACCGATTCTGGGTTTTTCTATATTATCAATCATGGAATTAGCCAGGAGTTTATGGACAAGGTTTTTGACCAGAGCCAGAAATTTTTCAACCTTCCACTCAACGAAAAGATGAAGGTTCTCCGGAACGATCACAATAGGGGATACACTCCTCTTCTCGATGAAATCCTTGATCCTCAGAACCAATTACATGGTGATTTTAAAGAAGGCTATTATATTGGAGTTGAAGCTAATGATTCACTTGATCACAAACCTTTTCATGGTCCAAACTTATGGCCGGCATCAGGTAATAATTACCTCGGTAGCACTGACACCTCTGAAAAAAGGCGCGTCAGTGTGTATGTGTATGAATATTGTGTTCGGGATGTCCGTGTTTCATAAAGAATTAGTTGACTCTAGGTTCTTTGGTTGAACAATAAATTTTGGTTTCTCATCAATTATGTCTATGGTCTTTTAGATGTTCTCCCAGGATGGAGGGAAACTATGGAAGAATACCAACGCCAGGCATTGTAAGTTTTGCTTAACTTGTATATTCCATAGCACCGACACTTTTGAAAAAACTGTATTCATGTTAATGTCGCACACCGACACGATACTGAGACTTGTGATTAAGTTAAATTTATTTATTTAGTTAAATTACTACTGGTGTTGATGTGTCAATATCGGTGTATGTCTAGCTTGTTCTTCATTCATTGTTTGTTTATGGTTATTTACGAGGTATTCAGAGAAGTGGGGAGAGCAGTTGCAAAGATAATAGCTCTTGCACTTGATTTGGATGCTAATTTTTTCGATAAACCAGAAACCCTAGGAGATCCCATTGCGATTCTGCGTTTGCTACACTATCAAGGTATTGAAATTAACAGTTTTTATGTGCCTTAATCCTTATAGCTGGTATAATTACAAACTACACAAACACAATTTTGAGTAGTGTCTTCATAATTTCATTGTTTGTATGTTGTCATTCCGCGAAGATAAAATCTCAGAGCCGTCGCAAGGTTTATACGCAGCTGGAGCTCATACTGATTATGGCCTGATTACTTTGTTAGCAACAGATGATGTCCCGGGTCTTCAAGTAAGAATGCAACTGATTTTTTTATCTATACTAGATCACTAAAATTCACCAATAGTTGAAGATTAACAATTTGTTTTTGTGAAGATATGCAAAGATAAGGAAGCTAAACCTCAGATATGGGAGGATGTGACACCATTGAAGGGGTTAGTCTTTGTGGTACTCATTTGAATTTTGACTAATTTGCTATGAAGCACGGACACCAGAAACACGACACATAGATACTGGTAATAATTTGGAAAAATGAATAAATTAAACATAATCACAGATGTAGGTTTCGGATACAGATACAGACTGCCACAGATACACATTTTTTTAGAGGTGTCTGTGCTACATAATTAATTTATGAAATTTTCAAATGTAATCTTGCTTTCTTTGATGGTTTACATTATTTGTATTGTTTATGTTTGTAGAGCATTTATAGTTAATCTTGGAGACATGTTGGAGCGCTGGAGCAACTGTAGTTTCAAGTGAGAAACTTTTCCAATGCAGTTATAGTAGTGCTTTTTAAGTAATGTTGTGTGCACTTGTACAAATATTAGTCCTTTTTTTCAGTGCATCCTTTTTAATTTATAGTGTTCATTGCAAAATTCATAACTTGTTTTACATTTAAACTCAGGTCTACATTGCACAGAGTTATAGGAAATGGTCAAGAAAGATATTCTGTAAGCTACGATTTTTAAGCTGTCTCTTAAAACCGAGTTCGATTTTCTAATGCTGTCTACATGCTACTATCTACAATTTTTACAGATTGCATATTTCTTGGAGCCTGGTCATGATTGTCTAGTGGAATGCTTGCCAACCTGCAAATCAGATGCAAATCCTCCTAAGTAAATGAACACTATTATCTGATTTAACAACATGTACAATGATCTTTCTTTTTAGCATTCTTTATAAGTCTTACTTACATCATTGCTTATGTGTTTTCAGATTTGCCCCTATCTATTACCGGGACTACTTGAGCCAGCGCTATAAGGAAACACATGCTGATCTGCTGGTATATGACAAACAACAATCTTGAGCACATGTGATAGGGCACCAATTACATTTGAGCTGGTTGATGAGATGTTGATTAATCCTAAGAATAATAGGGTGTGATAAAAAGGGCGCGGCACCCTTGAGTTGGTTATAAGAAGTGAGTGGAGAAAATAATGGGTAATGTTGAACATTTTTGTTTGAAAATTGTAGACTGAAAAATTGTTCCATGTGGAGTGTAGGTTGGGTCAGTCTTGTAAAGGGTCTATTTCATTATTTCACAATTCCCTTTCACTTTCACATTTCATTTCATTATTTCAATTGGTTCTGATGGGTCATTACGAGGGGAGCATCCACATTAGATCGAAGACTTTTATTCTGTTAGAAAGCTATGCTTGCATTCTCCATTGATTTAGTTTGTAACTAACTTTTGATTCACTTCATTGAATGAACTCAATGTACAACTGATTGCATTTATAGTTACAATCAGGTAACGTGCAATAGCAGGTTATAAGCTATACACATACCGACAACTGTCAGTTATAATAGTCCAGATAGGTTATAAGTTATACACATACCGACAGTTGTCAGTTATAACAGTCCAGACTAATCAATTTCCATATGTTTTGTTGTTGTGTGTATAATAGGATTGTGGCCAAGTAGAACTGCATATTTGATTCTCACATAGGGTGAAGGATTGCTGAGTGGACACATATAATTCTTTGAGCAAAGTTTGTATCCAAAGCAGATCTGCAGTGAATTATTCTAGGCTCCTATACTCTAAGAACATTCGAAATATAAATAAAATATGCTCTTCACCGAACTTTATTTATTTTAAAAGAGGAAAAGGGAAAATATCGATAAAACCAAAAAAAAAAAGAAATGGTCATCACAACCAAATAGGATTCAGGAATCGGTTATGCAAGGGGAACATATTAGCACCCCTCACATCCGTTGTACTCAACGAGACTCATTTAGTTAGTTTCGTGTTAGAGGGTTAGCATGATATTGTTTGCGATCTTCTAGTTATCGAGTGAGAAAAGAGAAAAGAAAAATATTTTTTATTAAAGGAGTGTCAAACAAGATTTCTCAATCCTGCTCCTACGTATCTCCAGGTGCTATAAAGTACTCAAGACTATGTAGTTCTACTAAAAGAGAACTAATGGATTGATTGCTTTTAGAGAGTGATGTTTAGATCGCATTTGAGCGGTTAAACCTTTACTTGTTGCTCTCTCTTAGAGGTTGAGGACTTTGTTTGTTTCGCTTTGAAACTGATGTAGCATACTCGTCTCTGAAAATATTTTTTGGGTCACACAAAGGCGGAAAACAAGTTTGATGAGTTTGAGTTAATTTTAAGCGGAGACAGGCATCCAAACAGGGAGTTCTACTGCAGTGCTCAAATGCCGGAAAAGGAAGAGGCCTAAGCCCAATCACTCTATTTTTATCCAAAAGTTTGTTATGAAAATGTGTGACGAATTAGGTCAAAGTTTATTTAACGAAAGAAGATTATTCAGACAGGGAGTTCTACTGTAGTGTCCAAATAATCGGAAAAGAGAAGGTCGATATCCAATCAATATTTTTCTTCTATAAGAGAAATAACCTAATTCTGGTAATTATCGGGTTTTAATATGGAAGATGAATGTTTAAACATGGAACTCTACAACACTATCCTAACATTCGAGAAAGAGAAAGTCTAAACCCAATCAGATTCTTCCATTTTTATTGCGAAAAAGCTTTAGAAAACAGGGGGATGACTTGACGTTGGATCAAGTGTCAGAAGTTTACTTATGAAAAGAATTTGGATGTGACGGGGGTAGATACTTGACGTTGCATTCAATTTGGATTTAATTTGAGAAAAAGACTCGATGTTGGATCACCCTATCTGAGGCTGGTCAACAAAACTCTATGCGCTTTAGAATTTCTGAAGTTAAATTGAATTTTTAACTCCGAAATTTCAAGGCTTCCAACAAGATTCAAATATGACTTAAACTTGATCAAGATTGTTAGATAATAATTTCAAAATGGTCGGTGGTTGGTGAAAAAATTGACATCATCATCACTTTAAAGTCAAGGTGGAGAATTATATAAGTATGCTTTTAAACCTCAAGTAATGAAGAGAAGGAAAACATGTTTTGAGATTGTCAAAAAAATTAGAATGCGTAAAAGTAATAGAAAAGTCGATGGAGGATGATAGAGCTACGAGGCGGCAGTTTGTGAGCCGTTTTGTTCACGACGACAGAAAATGACGAAGGCAGAGTCTAGACAATAGCGACGAGAGACAGTGGGTGGTGGAGGGTCTGGTCCGTCATCCAGTAGGTCCGATTTGTGAGGTTAGCGAGTATTGAACTTGATCATTTTAGTTTGCGGATCCATTCATTAATAAGTTGTGTTTTTGACTTGTTATAGATATGTTGTATTTCAACCGTTATGAATATGCATCTCTATCATTCATTTGCTACAACATTCAAAATATAGTATATATACCGAGAGAAGAGGTGACAATCCTAATAAGAAAACATATAAAAACAATAGTAGATTTTTTTTTGAAAATCATCGAATTTAAAAACCTAAAGAAATTGAGCACCACTTTTAAACACATTTTATTGCGTGATTAAGATGATTAGAAAGATTGAAAAACATTTTTGTATAAAATAGGATAATTGATTTTTAATATTTTTTTAATAATGATTAGGATAATTTATTATTTAATATTTTTTATATAATTAATTAATAATTTTAGTTAAGTCTTTTTAAAAATTAATTAATTAAAATTTTGAAAAGTACTTTGAGTCTTAAACCCATCTCATCAGCACTAACCAAATATTCAAATTTGTAAATAGTAGTATTAATGAAATATATATATATAATAACTACATTTATTAAAAAAATCAATGTGGAACTTTAATGAGAAACAATTATATGGTTTGGACTGTACTATCATTTGTTTTCTATTTTCTGGGAAATGGTTTAAGCTCATGTGGGAGAATGTGTTAGAATATTTCCAGCTGCAACTTATTATGCATTAGGTTATTAATTAATTAATATAGTCTATTATTTCCCTTTAAATTAGAATTAGTCAAAGTCTGTTAGTTTGTGCTTGCAGCACGTTTAGGAGTGGGCTAGTGGTCAGTTAGAATCAGCCTAAAATTGTGGGATGGTTGTTTAGCCTGTGGCTATTTATTCTGTCATTGAAATTCAATAAAAAATGTCAGTTTATTTCAAGATATTACACATTGTGGTATCAGAGCGAGGAACAAACTGTAACCTAAAAAAAAGAGTGATTGAGAGGATTTTCATCATGACTGAGAATAGTCATTTTGCACAGGTATGCCTACCTAAGTTCGACGATGATTACGATCACTATAGCTTGTTGATGGAGAACTTGCTCAGATCTAAAGAGTTCTGGGGAGTTGTCACAGATAGTTTCATTGAGCCGGCGCAGGGAGATACGCTTACTCCGGCTCAAACAAAGGCGCCAGAGGATATGAGGCTGAAGGACTTCAAAGCAAAAAATTATCTTTATAATTCAATCGACAAGACTATTCTGAAGACGATCACCAAGAAGAGTACTGCCAAAGAATTGTGGGATTCTATGAAGAACAAATATCGAGGCAATGCAAGAGTCAAGAGAGCACAACTGCAGACTCTTAGGAGAGATTTTGAAGTGTTCGAAATGAAAGACGGTGAGTCGGTGAATGACTATTTTGGAAGAGTCATCGTGGTGGCAAATGCTATGAGGAATTGTGGTGAAACAATGGATGTTGTGAAGGTGGTTGAGAAGATTCTTCGCACCCTAACAGAGAGATTCGATTATATTGTCTGCTCTATAGAAGAATCAAAAGATATTGACACCCTAACGGTTGATGCACTTCAGAGTTCATTGTTGGTACATGAACAGAAATTCAACAGGAAGAATGGTGAAGATGATCAGGCCTTAAAAGCTACTCATGACTATGGTGGAAGAGGTGGAAGAGGCAATGGTAGAGGAAATTTTTGGGGCAGAGGAAGAGGTAGAGGAGCAAGGCCCTGGAATCGTGATACAGTGGAGTGTTTCCATTGCCACAAACTCGGACACTTCAAAAATGGATGTCCTGATTGGAATGCTCAAGCAAATTATTCCAATGCAGGATATCATCATGATGATATGACAGAGGAAGTGCTCCTTATGGCGACTATTGAAGAAGTGCAAAGCAGGAATGAAGAAGTGAGCTTAATGGTTTATGGAGATCAAAGCTTTGAGAGTCAGCAGAGCTGGTGGTTTCTAGATTCTGGGTGCAGCAATCACCTGAGTGGAACCAAGGAATGGTCACTCTTGATGAGAAATTCTGATAGTGCTCAGTTTTTAAGGACTGAGCAAACCTCCTCAAGCAGGTATAAAGAGAGAGAAGAGAGTTTTCTTAACAGAATTTCATTTCATAATCTGCTCCAAGAGCAATTACAGCATATAAGGAAATGCAATAGAGAATCTAGTGAGAGATCTTACAGCTAAGCAAATCCTAACAAACTTGGTTGAGTCACAGCCTTCTAGAAACATACTAGGAATAAGGGAATAAAATGCAACTAGGAAAATATAGTATTCATTAATAAAGCAAGTGGTCATTGTACTTAGAAGGAATCCTCTTAGTACGATTGGGCCTAACTTCAGCAATGTTGGGCTGCAAAACAGTGGGCTGCTCATTACTAATTCCACCACTAGGAGTTGTATCTGTATCAATACCCATCCCTTCAAATTCAACCTTGTCCTCAAGGTTGTAAACTTCTTGCATCGTCTGCCAAGCTTCCCATGATGCCTCCTCTGGTGCTAAACCAGTCCATTGCACCAGAACTTGTTGTTGAGGGCTGCCATCAACTATAACGATCCGCTTATCCAATATAACCAGAGGAGTGAGTATAGGATTATTCCCCAAAGAATCAGCAGGAAGCTGTCCACTCTCAGCAGGTGGTGGACCAACATGAGGTTTCAAAAGCGAACAATGGAAAACATCGTGAATCTTTGAATATGAAGGGAGCTCTAATTTATAAGCTACGGGTCCAATGCGAGCGAGCACACGAAAGGGACCATAATACCTCTTATGCAGCTTATTGTATTTGATACCTGAAAGAGAGACCTGTCGATATGGCTGCAGTTTGACATATACCCAGGAATCAACCTCATAAGCAACATCTCTACGTTTACCATCAGCAATGGACTTCATGGTAGACTGAGCTTTAGTCAAATTCTTCTTAAGAAGGTCTAGGATAGCGTCACGTGAGCTCAACAACTCGTCAGAAGCAGCCAAATCAGACGTGCCAGCCACGTAAGAGGGAATAGAGGGGGGTGGCTTACCATAAACCGCCTCATATGGTGTCAGACCAGCAGCGGAATGGAAGGAGGTGTTATAGTGCAGTTCTGCCCAAGGAAGGAATCTATGCCAAAGAGAGGGTTTGTGGTGAACAAATGCCCTCAAATATTGCTCAATTGTGCGATTAGTAACCTCCGTTTGGCCATCCGTTTGAGGATGGTAAGATGAACTCATGCGAAGGAGAGTGCCACTGAACTTAAACACCTCAGTCCAAAATTTGCTAATAAACACCGGATCTCTATCCGAAACAATGCTCCTAGGCAACCCATGTAATTTGCAAACAATATGGACAAATAAATCAGCCACCTTATATGCAGTGAAATTAGAAGGCAATGCTCCTAAGTGAACATACTTGGAGAAACGATCCACCACAACAAGCAGAACTGTAAACCCATTAGAAGCAGGTAACCCGGTGACAAAGTCAAGGGAAATGTCTTCCCAAATACGTACCGGAATGGGAAGTGGCTGGAGTAGCCCCCCTGGTTTACTTGTCACATATTTAGTCTGTTGACAAGTGGCACATTCACGCACAAACTGTTTGATGTCTTGGCGCATTGCAGGCCAGCAAAAATTAGCGGAAAGGCGCTTGAGAGTCTTGACAACCCCTGCATGGCCTCCAATAGGAGTTTCATGGAATTCCTTAAGCAGCAGGGCCTTGAAACGAGACGTAGAAAGGATCCAAATGCGCCCTTTGTGCAACAATAACCCATTAGAAACAGTGTAATCTGGAGCAAGAGAGGGATCAACAGCAACTTGCTGACACTTAGTCTGATAGTCAACATCCGAACTCAATTCTTTTCGCAAATCATCGATGAACAAGAACTGAGGGGTGGAGAGCACATTCAACTCAGCAACATGGGGTTCTTGACAGCGAGACAGGGCATCCGCAACAGTATTCGTCTTCCCGGGCTTGTACTGAATGTCATAATGGTACCCCAACAATTTAGATAAATAAAATTGTTGTTCTGGGGTTTGTATCACTTGAGTAAGCAACTCCTTCAAGCTACGGTGATCAGTTTGGATTATAAAGTAATGACCAAGCAAGTATTGGCGCCATCTTTTCACGGCACAAGTAATGGCATGAAGCTCTCGGATATAAGTTGAAGCTTTAGAGAGACGAGGACAAAACAACTTACTAAAATAGGTGATAGGGTGTTCATTTTGTAACAAAACAGCCCCCATAGCATACCCAGAAGCATCCGTTTGCACTGTAAAAGGCAATGAGAAATCCGGCAACACAAGAACCGGTGATGTGGCCAAAGCAACCTTCAACTTATCAAAAGCCTGCTGAGCAAGATCAGACCACTCAAAGGAATTCTTCTTAAGTAATGAAGTTAGTGGGTGAGCCAAAGTAGCATACCCCTGCACAAACTTCCGATAGAAACCAGACAAGCCAAGAAATCCACGCAAACTCTTCACTGATTTAGGAGTTGGCCAATCTACCACTCCCTGTATCTTAAGTGGGTCCGGTGCCACCGTGCCCTCAGAAACAATATGGTCCAAGTAAGCAATCTGACTTTGACAAAATGAACATTTTGTGGGTTTCAAGTGAAATTTGTGATTAGCCAAGATAGTAAAGACCTGCGTCAGATGATCCAAATGTGTATCAAGTGAAGAGCTGAAGACCAGGATGTCATCAAAGAAGACGATGACAAATTTACGCAGCAACTCACGAAATATGTCGTTCATCGTAGCCTGGAAGGTTGCCGGAGTGTTACACAAGCCAAACGGCATAACACGATACTCATAATGGCCGTCGTGAGTGCGGAAGGCGGTCTTAGGAACGTCGCCCGGAGCCAAGCGTATCTGATGGAAACCAGAAGTAAGGTCTAACTTGGAAAATACCATGGCCCCACCCAATTCATCCAATAACTCGTCGATGGTTGGCAAGGGAAAGCGATCTGGGACTGTAATTGCATTCAGGGCACGGTAATCGACGCACATACGCCAAGAACCATCTTTCTTTTTAAGCAGAAGCACTGGAGATGAGAAGGGGCTTGTGCTAGGTTGTATCCACCCTGTCTTCAAAAACTTGGCCACTTGGGATTCAATTTCTAGTTTTTGGGAATGGGGGTAACGGTAGGGTCGGACGTTTACTGGTGTGGATTGAGGTAAGAGGGGGATAGTGTGGTCAGTGGGACGATATAGGGGGAGGGTGGAGGGTTCAGTGAATAGGTGGGAGTGTTTAGAGAGGAGAGAGATGAAATTTGGGTCAAGGTGGTCTGTATCGGGTAAGGAAGGTGAGTGAGTGGGTGTGGGTTGAGTAGGTGTATCATATGGACTGGTGATATGAAGGGAGAATAATTGGGCTTCTGGGTCAAGTCTCGTAAGCCTTTGGAAGTGATGTAAGCCTACAGTAGGAGTGGGTGAATCTCCTTTTAACTCGACACAAGTATTGTTGTGAAAAAAAGTCATAGTAAGGGAATTATAATTCATTAAAACTGGGCCTAACCTTTTCAACCATTGGGCTCCCAGCACTACATCAGCACCCCGCAAACCCAAAACAAATAGGTCCATGGAGAATGAGTGGCCTTGCATTACTATTGACACCCCCTGGCAAATATGAGAACACAACAACTCTTGGCCACTACCCACCAAAACCCGGAATGGATCAATTGGGCTCAACTTCAGGCCTAAAGCTGCAACAATAGTCTCTTTAATGAAATTATGGGTACTACCCCCATCAACAGGAACATCCACCGGTTCCAAAGAGATCCGACCCGAAAGTCGAAAAGTGTCAGCAGCTTGGTCGCCAGAAAGAGCGTGCAAGCTCAATTGTGCGGCGTGAATCGAGGTGTCCTCCAGCGTGACGCCGCCGTCAACCAATTCAGCCGCCGCAGCTTCTAAATCACCTGTCACAAAAGAAAAATCATCATCATTAGCTACCATCAAAAAAATACGGGCACCACATTTGTGCTGCTTAGACCAAGGTTGGTCACAATTGAAACATAACCCTCTGCTACGTCTATCATCCAATTCCGCCCCAGAAAGATGCCTAAATCGAGGCTTAGCAGGTGGGGGTAGGGAGTAAGCCTTGCGAAGACGTCGTCGTGGAGGGAGGGTCGGAATTAGGTTTTGGTGAAGGACGAGAACCAAACGTAGAATGCCACGGTGGTGGTGATGGCCGTGGACGAGAAGAACGAGCAATGTCCTGGAATTTATCCTCCTGTAATCGTGCGAGACCGGCGGCCTGAGAAATAGTCGTTGGTTGTTGAGCCAACACTTCACGGCGGACCTCAATCTTCAACCCAGAAATGAAACAACTGAGTAAATCAGCCTCAGATAAACCCTCAAGACGGTTAGCAAGAGCTTCGAACTCGGTGAGATACGCCGTCACTGACGACGATTGGGTGAGCTTGAACAGTTTGCCACGAGGATCATCAAATGCCGTTGGAGCGAAACGAATCTCCAATTTCTTCAGAAATTGATCCCACGACGCGATCTGGCGATTCCGGTACATCCACTGGTACCACGCCAACGCCGGACCATCAAGGTAAAAGGATGCAATGGTGATGCGTTCCTCATCTGGAGTTTGATGGTAGGTGAAAAACTGAGAAATCTTAAAAATCCAGCCATGTGTATCAGTACCGTCAAAGCGAGGGACATCGAGTTTGAGACGAGGACGGTGTTGCGAATCGGCGCTGGAACGAGAACCACCGGAAGGAGCGGTGTCGTCGAAGCGTTTACGCATAGAATCAAGCTGAGTGGTGAGTGTGGCAACTTGACGAGTGAGATCAGCGACGGGATCTGGTGGTGGAGTCATGGAAGAAGGATGAATTCAACACAATGAAAGCACCAAATGATAGTGCTCAGTTTTTAAGGACTGAGCAAACCTCCTCAAGCAGGTATAAAGAGAGAGAAGAGAGTTTTCTTAACAGAATTTCATTTCATAATCTGCTCCAAGAGCAATTACAGCATATAAGGAAATGCAATAGAGAATCTAGTGAGAGATCTTACAGCTAAGCAAATCCTAACAAACTTGGCTGAGTCACAGCCTTCTAGAAACATACTAGGAATAAGGGAATAAAATGCAACTAGGAAAATATAGTATTCATTAATAAAGCAAGTGGTCATTGTACTTAGAAGGAATCCTCTTAGTACGATTGGGCATAACTTCAGCAGTGTTGGGTTGCAAAACAGTGGGCTGCTCATTACTAATTCCACCACTAGGAGTTGTATCTGTATCAAATTCAGGCGATCTGTCAAGTTGGGAAAGGGCGACAAACTTGAAGTTGTAGGCAAAGGCAGTGCAAGGCTGGTAACAGAACAAAAGGTACTTGTGGTTCAGGATGTTTTCTATGTACCCGGTTTGACAACAAATCTGCTTAGTGTTGGCCAAATGCAGGAGAAAGGACTCACCTTTCTTATCAAGAACAATGTATGCAAAGTCTTTCATGAGGAGAAAGGACTTTTACTGCAAATCAAAATGAAGACAAACAGAATGTTTGTGCTTCACACTATGCCAAAGAAAAGTGAGAAAAGCAGCTTAGATCAATGTTTGCAAATTACAGGTGACAAGGAAGATTTGTTGACTCTATGGCATCGTAGATTTGGACACTTAAGCTATCAAAATTTAATGAAGTTAGAGAAGAAGAAGCTGGTTACATCTCTGCCCAAGCTAATCGGAAATTATGAAATTTGCTCAACTTGTATGGTAGGGAAGCAGCAGAGAAAGGCTTTTCCAAAGTAAAGCAAGTGGAAATCCACCCAGAGGTTGCAGTTGCTTCATGCAGATCTATGTGGCCCTATCACTCCTCAATCAAGCAGCGGGAAGAGGTACGTTCTTACAGTGATTGATGATTTTAGTCGAAAGCTATGGGTTTTTTTCTTGAAAGAAAAATCAGAAACATTTGATGTTTTCAAGAAATTCAAGGCTCAAATTGAGAAGGAATCAGGGTCTGCCATTACATGTCTTAGAACAGATAGAGGAGGAGAGTTTACTCTTACAGAGTTCCAAGACATGTGTGCTAAAGAAGGAATCAGAAGGCAGCTCACTACAGCTCTCACTCCACAACAGAATGGAGTAACAGAAAGAAAGAATAGGACCATTATGAATATGGTCAGATGCATGATGAAAGATACCAAGGTACCTACTACTTTCTGGCCTGAAGCAGTTTCCTGGACAACCTACATTCTCAACAGAAATCCCACAGTTGCTAACAAGGATAAAACTCCTCAAGAACTTTGGACAGGTAATCCACCTTCAGTCGAGCATTTTAAAGTCTTTGGATGTGTTGCTTTTGTACATGTTCCAGATCAGCAAAGGAAGAAACTTAATGATAAGAGTTGGAGAGGTTTCTTTTTTGGAATGTCTCAAGAATCAAAGGCATATAGACTGTACAATCCCAACACTAAAAAGGTGGTTGTTAGTCGAGATGTTAGCTTTGATGAGCAGAAGGGATGGGATAGTGAGCCTGAAAGTAGTTCTTCATCAACAACACTGATATGGGAAGGATGTATTGATGAAGTTTGTGATTCAGATGCAGATGACAGCGAGGAGGAAAGTAATCAGAATCCTACAAATGAAGCGGAGGATCACCTTGTGCAGAATGACCCAAATGTGACTGCTACAGATTTGGAACCGAGGCAAAGGAGACTTCCTTCGTATTTGGAAGACTATGATCTGAGTTTCAGTCAAACAGATCTATGTGCAATGCTAGCTTTAGCAGAGGATCCTTTAATTTTTGAAGATGCGGTGAAGGAGGAGAAATGGAGAATTGCTATGAAGCAAGAAATTCAAGCAATTGAGAAGAACAATACATGGCGTCTTACTGAGCTACCATCAGGTGTGAAGCAGATTGGGGTGAAGTGGTTGTTTAAAACAAAGTTGAAGGAGAATGGTAGTGTTGATAAATACAAAGCAAGATTGGTTGTGAAAGGGTACGCTCAGAAGGAAGGTATAGACTACACTGAAGTCTTTGCTCCTGTGGCTAGGTGGGACACAATTAGAGTCTTCCTAGCTTTTGCTTCATACCATGGCTATCCTGTTTGTCAGCTAGACGTGAAGAGTGTTTTCTTATACGGTGAGCTTGCCGAGGATGTTTATGTGGAGCAACCACAAGGGTTTGTGGTTGCTGGGGAGGAATCAAAGGTTTATAAGCTTAAGAAAGCACTTTATGGGTTAAAACAAGCTCCAAGAGCTTGGTACAGTAGAATCGAGAAATACTTTCTCAAGGCTGGTTTTGAAAGGTGCACATACGAGCACACACTATTTATCAAAAGGAAGGGAGCTCATGTGTTGCTGGTAAGTGTATATGTGGATGATGTGATGTACACTAGCAATACTACTTCATTATTGGAAGAGTTTAAGTCATCAATGAATGCTGAGTTTGAAATGACAGACTTAGGAAAAATGAGGTATTTTCTGGGTGTGGAGGTATTTCAAAGTAAGAGGGAATATTTATCAGTCAACAAAAGTATGCAAAGGAGATTCTGGAAAGATTTCAGTTGCTGGACTGCAATTTTGTTCATAATCCGATGGTACCCGGTGTTAAGTTATCTGTAAAAGGTGATGGTATCTCTGTTGATGCAACTCAATACAAGCAGCTCATTGGCTGTCTGTTGTATATCACAACCACAAGACCTGATATAATGTATACAGTTTGCTTGCTAAGTAGATATATGCAAGCCCCAACAAGACAACACATGTTAGCAGCAAAGAGAGTTCTCAGGTATCTGAAGGGGACACTCACTTATGGTATATGGTACAAGAAAAATGCTGGGAATGAATGTCTATTAGGTTACACAGACAGTGACTATGCAGGTGATGTGGATGATAGGAAAAGTACAAGTGGGTATGTGTTCGTTCTAGCAGGAGGAGCTATTTCATGGGCTTCTAAGAAGCAGCCTGTCGTCACTCTCTCCACATCAGAGGCAGAATTCGTTGCAGCATCTCAATGTGCTACTCAGTGTGTGTGGTTGAAGAGAATTCTGGAGGTGATGGGATGGACATCAAGTGTGAAGGAAGGTACAAAGATCTGGTGTGACAATAGTTCCACAATTAAGCTTTCTAAGAATCCTGTTCTCCATGGAAGGAGTAAACATATTGATGTAAGGTTTCACTTTCTAAGAGACTTAGTTAGAGATGACATAATAGAATTGGAGCACTGTGGAACACATGAACAAGTTGCTGATGTAATGACTAAGGCAGTCAAGTTGGATATTTTTCAGAGACTCAGAGGAAAGCTCGACATGCGTGACTTAGCAGAGTTCAATCATGAGGAAGTGAACTGAAGATCTTGGATGAAGAGGCTTCAGTTCAGGGGAGGATGTTAGAATATTTCCAGCTGCAACTTATTATGCATTAGGTTATTAATTAATTAATATAGTCTATTATTTCCCTTTAAATTAGAATTAGTCAAAGTCTATTAGTTTGTGCTTGCAGCACGTTTAGGAGTGGGCTAGTGGTCAGTTAGAATCAGCCTAAAATTGTGGGATGGTTGTTTAGCCTGTGGCTATTTATTCTGTCATTGAAATTCAATAAAAATTGTCAGTTTGTTTCAAGATATTACACAGAATGGTGATCACAGGAAACAAACAGGAAACAAACAACATGGGAAATGGAATACATGCCAAAACCGCATCTCTTACGCAACATGTTGATTCTACCAACAAGTAACATCTTGACTATAAATGGTGTTAAACATGGTTGTGCAGGATATGATAATGCTAGAAATACTTCGCTGGAGCCTTATCTTTATACTCCAAAGAAAAAGCTAGGAAAAAACATAATGGAAATAAGGATATCATAATGGAGAAAACATTGGTTCAAGTAAAGCATAAAATCGTTTATTTTTGCACAAACATAAACAGACACCATACACCCAAAACACCCTTAACAGATCCAAAAGCTTCAGAGTCAGTAGTAAACTGCTCCTGTTCATCTATAGTTGCGGTACAAAGGCGAATACATGCAACTCTCAGCATACTTGACAAGATCCTGAGGACGAGGAAGATGCGTAGCCAAGCCTGCAATGAAAGTCGAAGCAATTTGTTTAGTTTAAAAGGTTAAAACATATCTCCGACCGAGATATTTTAACTAGTGTGAATGAACAAGTTTGAGTTCAGACCTAGTTCATATGCCTTGGCAGCAACATTTGCAGCTATGTTGGCTGAGATTTTTCTGATATCAGAGAAAGGTGGATAAGTCAAGCCCTTTTTGTAGTTCTCTTCTGTCACTTGCTTCGCCAACGCTTCGGCTGCACCATTGATGAGAACATTTTAGTGTTATGAATACATGTTTGTTGGATGTATCGTGCAAAATTCGTCAGTAATAACTTACATGCTGCTAGAAGCATGTCATCGTGTACTCGGATCGCTCCCGACATTACTAAACCCAAACCAAAGCCTGGGAAAATGTAAGCATTGTTGGCCTGTATTGACAAGCAATGAATCATATATATAAAGATTTGGTTAAAAACGAGAAATTGTAATGAAGGCGAAGAAGAGTTTAGAACCTGGCCAGAATAATAAACTTTGCCTTTGTATTCAACAGGATCAAATGGACTTCCGCTAGCGAAAATTGCACGACCCTTTTTTCGTGAATGAGCAAACAGATTGTGTAAGAGATATGAAGCATAACTTGAACCGAAGAAAATATAGAGAAAAAAACGCGGTCGTCTGGTATTTTACCTCACTCCATTGGTATGCCTCTTCGGCTGTACACTCGGACTGTGAGGTTGGATTGGAAAGAGCCAAAATGAGAGGAATCTGCAGGCCCGACATGATGGAGATATAGTTTAAAACTTTCTATTTGAAAGTTATATATATAAATACTCGTTATAAGAGAGAGTAAGATAAGATTTTACCTTATTGTTTGCTGTCATAGCCTCGACTACTTCCTTCGTAAATGTTTTCCCCACTCCTGATGATCCAATCAAAACTGTAGGCTTGATTACCTGAAAGTGTAAAGTGATTATGGATAAGAACGCGTCGAAAGGCAACCTATTGCGTATTGCGAGTCATGAGAAGACATATTTTGATACCTTAACGGCCTCAATGAGAGTGCTAACAGGTTCGTGTTCATGAGCCCAGGGCTTCTTGAAGTGTTGAAGTGAATTCACCCGCGAACTAACAATTAAACCCTGTAAGAGAAGAAATAAGCACTTTAGAACAAATGAATTTTCAAAATAATAAACTTGTCATGTTTTCCACTACCTTTGAATCTACGAGCCATATCTTCTTACGACTCTCTTCAATAGGTGCTTTAGTCTGCCGCAGAAATAATAGAAAAACATCACCAATTAAAATGATCTTGATCTTTCATAAAATAAGAATTACTAATGTATGAACAATGAATAGTTGGTTCACCTGCTTTGACATCTCAAGAGCAATTAGCTCGGCTATACCAGTTCCCGCCTGAAAACATAACGAAAAATGAGTTAGACAACTAACAAGACCGTCTTAAGTATTTCGAGGCCCTGTGTAGGTTAGTTATGATCGTACTTCTCCAGCACCAAGGAAGAGGAATGTATGCTCCGGTAGGGTACCGCCAATGAGCTTCAAGGCTGCTACAACTCCAGCTAAAACAACAGATGCAGTCCCCTGAGAAAATGCATTAATTAATAGTTAAGGCAATCATAAAATTGAAAAAAAAATACATGCTAGTTTTTGTGAAAGATATAACCTGTATATCGTCGTTGAAAACTAGATGCGTTGTACCGTATTTCGCAAGCAACTCAAAAGCATTGTGATTTGCAAAATCTTCAAACTGAAAAAATCTTTCAAAATAATCAGACACACAAAAAGAAGAGAATAAAATAGGTTCAAAAGCCATATAATCTAAGGTTGAAATATTTAACAACCTGAACAAGAACTTTTTCGCCGTAGTTTTGCTTCACCGCAGACATGAATTCGTGCAGAAGGTCATAGTATTCCTAAGAGAAACCAACAAAATGTAGCCTCATATAAGTACAAGTAAAATGTAGCCTCTCATATATATGTAATACAAACCTTCCCAGTTGCCCTCTTTTGTCTAAGGCCAATGTAAAACTCATCATTCAGTAATTTCTCATTATTTGTCCCCACGTCAATCGTAATCGGCAAACACTAGCAACCAGAAAGGGAAAATAAGAAGAATGAACAACAAAAATCATGCATGATACAATGATAAAATGAAAAGAGACATTAGATGGAAAATGCTTACTGCTGAAGGACGAACTCCTCCCAGTGCCGAGTACAAAGCCAATTTACCAACAGGAATTCCCATACCCTGAAGCACATACAACACAGTTAAATCTATTTTACCATAAAATCACGGTGAATCATAAGGTCTTAAGAGTTTGATTATAATCTTGTTGAGAAATACCTGGCATCCGAGATCTCCGAGTCCCAAAATCCGTTCACCGTCTGTTACAACAATAACTTGAATACTCCTTTCTGGCCAGTTTTTCAAAACCTCTAGAATTTTACCTCTGCAAATGTTCAACAGATGTATATAAGCCTGCAATGAATGCCGTCCTTAAAATTGTATACAAACGGAAAAATGCAACCATACTTTTCTTTCAAACTAATGTAAAGACCCTGAGGACGCTTGAATATGCTCCCATATTTCTGGCAAGCCTCGCCAACAACCGGAGTATATACAATCGGGAGTAATTCTTCAACATTGTCGATAAGAAGTTTATAAAACAGTCTTTCATTCCTCTCCTGTTGACCACAAAACAACATCATGCTTCTGTGTTACATTTCAACTTCACATACTCATTTCATATAAATGTCACAAGTCATCATGTATTTGCAATGACCATAAATTGCAGACAACATGAGTGATACTAATAGCACGGCGATGAACAAAACAATAACAAATATGATGTGGCTAATATCATGTAACAGTGATGAGTTGGAGGATGAATGCATGCCTGAAGGTCCATCATGGCCATGTACTTTTGCAAGGGAACCTCGTATTGACGGATGTTATGCATAAGTTTCTTCTCCTGTAGAAAATAAATAATACTATTGAGAACCAAACAAAGGAAAGGAAAACAAGATCATGAAATATTGATTTGATTTATGTATAAAACGCAGAGAAATAAACCTGAAGTTGCTGAGAGCTGACAACAGGAGGTAAGAGGCCACGCAAATAGTGTGCATCCCTCTCTTTTTCGGTGAAAGCAAGCCCTTTATTGTATTGTGGATCTCTCATCAAAGAGTAACCACTGCAGTGTAAACAGACACAAACACAAATTCAAAACACACAAGAGACATAATCATATAACAAGATGTAATCATTGGTTAAAACTAGAAGAGGCCAAGAATCTGGGTTGATTCCCGTTGTCAATTTCAAAAAATAACAGTTTATTCAAATTCCACAGCAATGCTAACTGACAATATTTTGTGTTACACAGCATATTACGGAACAAAACATTTTTTTAGTATAAATCATAGTTTTAAATTGCAGCCGCAATATTTTTGATGTTGTAGCCTCAGCAACCGCAATTGCATGTGATTTATAATTAGAAATTGCATCAAATCCTATGTAGCAAAGCAACGATGCATTTCAAACACCTCCAACATAAAATTCACACCGCAACGACTGCAACGCGCATTGCAGCAACTGCAATGACCACAATTGCAACACGCGCGCAATTGCAGCCGCAATTGTGACACAAATTTAAAATAATAGAGTTTTGTTCAGTTTTCTGCTCACACCAAAACTTCCAAGTTTTCTTTTGTATCTCTCTTTCTACTATTACTTGAGTTTTCTGAGTCTCTTCTCTCTTATCTACTAATACTTGAGTTTTTCGAGTATTTCGTTTTTGTCTTCAAAACTATTAGTCGATTTCGAAAAAGAATCTCTAGTCCACAAAATTATCACTTCACGAATAGTCTCCTCAGGACCATCTTTGAGGGTGCAAAGTGAGTTACCACTCATAAAACATTTGTCACAGTTAAATTGTGATTACATAAGATCCCTATTTATATAGTCATACTTAATTTGCGACAAATCTAAACAGGACCTCCAAAAACTCGGCTCTGAGTCTACTTAACATAACTTTGAGGGTGCAAATGAGTTTATAAACTGTTTGACTTTATTTTATCATGGCTAAAAAGTCAATGATTATCAACATTTAAGCTGAATAACGAACACAAATTGAAGTTTACAGTGATGATTATGGTTGTACCTTGCAACAGAGAAAGTCCAAGGGGTGACAAGTTGATCCTCGGTGGCACGATCCTCGCCGTAGACATCCTCAACACCGCCACCGACGCAGGATCTTGGGCTAAGGTCCAGCACCGACTCACCATCTCTAAGGGGCTTAAGCGTATTCTCCATGTTGTTTGATGAGAATTCACAATAATAATATATGGCACTCCAATTATGAAAGCGAAGTTAAAGTCAAGATATAGAGATATAGATTGAAAGATATTATTGTTATAAGTGTGTGGTTTTGTATAGGAAGAAAAATCAACAAAGTGAGTGCACTACTACTCCTTTATTTGCATTATTGGATAATATAATACTGGTTGGAACTTTTTTATTTTAAAAAGAAAGAAAAGGAGCACGTAACCCATGATTCAACATGCTGGCTGCTTTGGATGTAATGAGTCATGAGAGATAAATGTTAAAATATGGTTAAAAGAAAGTGGTTCTGTTGTTCAAAATACAGTTTTGGTTTATAGGGACAGATGAGAGAAAGTGTATATAAAACAAAATAAGAAATGAGTTGAAAAGATAGGAGGTTTGTCTCGGTGCTAAAAGGAAAGACGGACTGGACTAGGTGCTTATCTCCTATATGGTGTCACTGTCACATACTAGTATTTCCCTTAGAAAAACGTGGGAGACTTTCGGGGTAATGGTCTTATGGATATCATAACGCGGAATCAAATGAGTGGAATAGAATCAAGTTTTTTTGATATTTTGAATTTTATTATTTATGAGATTTTTTTTTAATCTTTTAATGGTATGGTGTTGATGATTAAATTGTTTAATTTTTAATCGAAAAAATTAATATTTTAATTAGTTAAGTATTTTGATAAATTTATTTATTAATTAAAAATTTTAAAATTAAGTTTTTTTACTCTCTCTCTCACACACACATCAATAAATTTACTACACTTTATAAACACAAATCTATTTTTTTAATAAATCAATGTGAGACTTCATTCATTACTCAATGTTATTTTTTCCTGCAACCCTATCAAATTCTTGTTAATTAGTCATTTTTATCTCAATTCGATCTCATTTTATCATCTCATTCTCTCTATATCCTCCAAATCCTCTCCAAGTTAATCATTAATCATCAATCATCAATTCAATAATGGAAGCACTAAACTAGCCATAAAATTATTGAGAAACCAAAACATTTTAAAATTCATTACATCATTGAAATACACAACGTTTAACCAAGGTGTTTTAGAATCAAAGTTGTTATGCATCATGCTGTACCATGAAGATTTTTTTTTAAATTTTGAATTGCATCAAATCTTTTAGTGGTTAGCGAGCTGATATATCTATAGCTTCTAAAGGAACAGTCCTAAGGAAATAGTGTTAGTATTGTCCCTAAATTCCCATAAAATTGGTCTCTTCTTCTTAAATACTGTAATTTTTATGATGTTTTTCTTTTTATCTAAAGCATTTTAAGAATTCCAATTTTCGGTCGTTATAGTTGAAAATTTAAGGTACAGGGAATTACCGTTGTTTTGAACTTTCAAAGTGGAATTGGAGCTGAAAATTAGGGATATTTTTTGTCTAAATTTTCAACCTTTTTTGTGTTAATGATAGTTTGATAAATGTTTTTTATTCATTTATGTTGAATATGTCTTGATTATGATTCAACACTTTTATTTGGTGGTCTTTTTTTAAGTGAAAACAAGCAAAAGCATTTCAATTTCATTTGGGTAATATAGTGTAAATCTCACATCTATTTATTTGCATGTTATGTTAGAGTTTATAAAAGTCAAACATATTTTGACTAGTAGTTTAATGAATTGAGTTAATATAGATATATGGGCCTCTGGCTTTGCGTCCGTGCTGAAATTCTCCGACGAACATTTCCTAAATTTTGCCACATATTCTCGAAGATATTCCGCGTGCCCTTGTCGAATGTTAAATAGACTTATAGTTGACACTTTCCTATGCTTACTTGCCGAAAAATGTTATACCATCCTATTAGTTAAGTCTTGGTAGCTGATGATCGAGAACCTGGGTAGACTCAATACCATCGCAAAACACCCTCTTTAAAGGTCCCGACCATAAGCTTACACTTGAGTGAGTCAGAAGCCCCTACTATTGCCATTGGATTATTGATGGCAATAATATGCTTATGTGGATCCGTTTTACCATTGAAAGATGCTAGCGACGGTGGCTTGAATCTCTTCGGGACTTGATCATCCCAAATAGCTTATGATAACGGATGAGAGTCCAAAGACTCCTTCTTTGTATCCCCTTCTTAGAGACTTTGTGTTTGTAGGACTTGGACAATGTCTTGCAAGGCTTCATTTTGTCGACGAAGTGTTTCCACCACCGCGAGAAATTGAGCCATATCTGGTGACGGGGGTGAATCACTTTGACTGGGAGATGATCCCGATATTGTCCAGCTGAAGTATTAACGCTTTTGATGATGATTTTGTGTAGTATGGGAAAGTTTTACCGATGTCCCACGGTGGACGCCAAATCTTCTTGTTAAAAAACACTAAAAGGTTGACTTCCTTGTTTTTAGTTAAGGAGAGTCTAAAATGATTGGTTTGAGTGTCTATTATGTATGTTTGTCTCGTTTTTGCTTGTCCTTTACCCTTCAAACATTATCCTATTTATAGATCTTCATCTCTTTTTCTCTCTCATTGTTTGACTTCCCATATTCTTCATAAATACCTCTGCCAATAACGTCTGACGTTCTTATAATTTCCATGTAACGTCCGCCTCTTCACTAATTATAACTTCTCTGCCATAATGTATCATCCTATAACTGTTCCTTATGACCTTTCAAATGACATCTTAACTTTGTCATCAAATCCGACTTATACTAACCAGATCGTTCCCGCTTATAGGAGGTCGGTTCCGTCTTGCTTATTCTGATACCCTAGTCGGATTCTGATTAGCAGATGACAACCCGGTTGTCCGGTCTGTTAACCTTATCATACTCGATTGTCATACCAACTCGACCTCAAAAAACTCGTGTACACAAATAGACTTCATCGATCTAATATTTCAATTTTGATATACTGAATTTATGGAATATATATATATATATATATATATATATATATATATATATATATATATATATATATATATATATATATATATATATATATATATATATATATATATATATATATATATATATATATATATATATATATATATATATATATATATATATATATATATACTGTAAACTTTTTTTGACATCATTAAAACATAAACTAATTATTGACCTAAGATAGACCACACTCACAAAGTGTCATCTAAACGTATTTGATTTGGTTTATCAAAATATTGTTTTCCCACTTGAAAATTGAGGCAATATACATTACATTACAATGCCTAGTGACCTTTGTAGATTTTGTATGTTTTGCATTTTTTTTCTTTTCAAGATGAGACTTCTTGTAAAATTGTGATGTTATTTTTGAATTTCCATCTGGTTTTATATATTTTACATCTATTATTAGAGGGTGTAAATTTAAAGAGTGAGAAATGTATGATGAATTTACATCTATTTTAAACGAGTGTAAATAGATGGTATATTACACTCTTTCTTAGAGAAAACGAGTGCAAATTGATACATATATTCATTTAAATCAAACGAATTACACCCCATTTAATAAAAATCGGATGTAAAATGAATAATACTTATTATGAATGTCAATAAATTTACACCTTAATTCTTTAAATAGGGTGTACAAATATAGTATATTATAACCTATTTTAGTTATCCTGGGTGTAAAACATTTGATAGTTATATTATATTTAATTTTATTTATACCCTATTTCATTCAACCAAATATTTTTGTATACCGCTGAACATTTAATAAACAAATTATTGTCATGCATAGCACATCTTGAATTGGATGAAATGAGTCAAATAAGTAACAATTATATAACTTATAATAACCCTTATAAATATCCTCATATTTACACTCGTGTCATTACATATAGAAGTTACAAATCAGCCATTGAAACGAAAGTCGGGATCCTCTGATGCTGGTAATTAAAAATATAATCATTTCAAGGAGGCATCGCCTATATATTATAACTGATTTTCTGTCATGCACATATCTTCATTAACTCTTTCTGTTAATTCCTCAAGAGAAATCTAAAACAAACATGGTGAATGATTAAAAAATGTACTTTATTCAATATGAACATACAAAAAATGTGAGATCCTTGATCCACTCTAGTTTATCATTAACATCCTTCCAAAGCAATCTTGAGATCAACACAAACCCAGACCATTCGAACTCTCTCGATAAAATAGGTGCTCAGTCATCAATGTAAATCACACTCTTCTTAGTATATCTTAACAAATTAAAGGTGTGTCATCCAACCAACTCATCAAACAACTCCATATTATGCATATTACTATCATATTCAAACATCACAATTTTATCCAGCTTCTCTTTTCTCACAATCCAGATAAAAATAATTGAAATCTTTAGATGGACTATCACCGTTGAGAAATATGTGGAGTTCCTTTTCGGCACATTGATGAGTCTCAATAAATCTGATTCCGTCTCATCTGGAGATAAAAAAAAATGAATAGTTTATTTCAAGAAAATCACCCAAAAAGCAATAATATCTAATCAAATTAAAAGATAGACCCTAGTGTTCATTTATACATAAAATGAGTCAGAAACAAACAAATTTATAACTATCCTAATCATCATAATTACATGAGTCCTATCCATGATAGCCCTATTCACATTAATTCCAACAACATGCATGTCAATGAAAGATGAAACTTCCATAAACTACAAAGGGAGATGAATAGAAAAACATTGACAAGAAACAATAGCAATTTTTTAGAATTGAACATTTCAATAAAATCTCAAATGAACCACCACTAATTTAAAGAAACTTCACATTTCGTCAGACATCACATGCTAATAATGTAGTTAGGCCACACATCATTACACTTATGTACTCCCTCCGTCTCACAATGAATGACCCATTTAAAATAAAATAGTGTCTCAAAATGAGTAATCCATTTTAATTTTGAATAACTTTTTTTCCAATTTTAACCCTACAAATGTTTAATGTCAACTCAATTAATAACCTAAAAAAATAGGCTATATTTGCTAGGCATCATAATTTTTTTTCTTGGGAGGATGTAAATAACACCTTTTCTAGATTCCGTATAGATTTGTTTATAGCACATCTTTAGCAGCCAATGAACACATAAGTATTTTCTATGCCATAAGTATATGGCTACTGTAACGTTTTTATCTGCCATACTAGTACTGGTATTACTAGTAAATGCATGGTTGTATGACATACTAGTAAAACAAATCTAGATGCATTACTAATTTAATTATAAAGTCATTTAAAACTACACTACAAACTTCGTATTTAATTTCTTTACTAATGTTAAACTAGATTTACTAACATAAACACATTTTCTATTAATATTAAAATTAACATTAGATTTCATAAAATTACTCTAAATATTGAAGTACATTTTGTATTAATGTTGCATCACATTTTAATTGAGTGGAAAGTTGTTTTTGACCTTCCAAACTTTCCGTACTTAAATGTGGAATTTTGTACTTATGACAACCTCTTTTTTTCATGATTTCAATCATATACATCTGCAAAGTTGAAAAAATTTGATTTGACTTGATTGTTGAAACTTCTTCAAATGATTTTTCAACTGCTTTTACAAGTTAGTCGATAGAATTAGGAGACTCCTTATGTTGTAAGGATTGAATAGCATTAAAAAATCCAAGATCTAAAACATTTAAATCTGGAGAGTTTGCCGGTTGACACATTAAACGAATATTAAATCCTGATAGGGTTAATTCTGACTTGGTTAGTTTGTTAGAATAAATGTCCTATTTTATAGGGCTGTTAGCATAGCAGTTGGATTCCTTTTTGATTTAGTCTTTATTAGTTCCTATTTTCTAGCTAAGATTTAGGATAGTCAGTTTATGTAATAAGCTATATATTAGCTTTTCTATTATTCAATAAAGTAAGTCAGTTATCAGAGTTTCCTAACAATCTGGTATCAGAGCTAGACTTCATATCGAGAGAAAAAAAGGAGAGAGAGTTCGTAAGCAATGGCTGAAGGAAACAGTGGTTTTTCCCAACCCTCTATTCCGAAATACGATGGTGATTATGACCATTGGAGCATGGTCATGAAGAATCTACTCCGATCCAAGGAGTACTGGAGCGTTGTGGAATCTGGCTATTCATAACCAGGTGCTGATGAAGTGCTAACAGCAACACAAAAGAAGACACTGGAGGAAGCGCAACTCAAAGATCTAAAGGCGAAGAATTACTTGTTTCAATCTCTTGACAAGTCAATTCTTAAAACGATCACTCAGAAGGAGACATCCAAGCAACTTTGGAATTCCATGAAGATGAAATGTCAAGGGAATGCTCGAGTTCAAAGGGCTCAACTCAACCGCCTTCGCAGAGAGTTTGAGGTCCTAGCTATGAAACAAGGTGAAGCAATTGGTGATTATTTTAGCCGAGTGATGATGATTGCAAATGATATGAGAAATTACGGAGAGGATATGGCTGATGTCAAGATCGTAGAGAAGATCTTGAGAACCCTCACTAAAAAATGGAACTATATAGTTTGTTCCATAGAAGAGTCAAAGGACATTGATGAGCTCTTTTTTGATGCTTTGCAGAGTTCTCTTCTTGTCCATGAACAAAAGTTTAAGAAAGATGGAGACGAAGAACATGCTCTCAAGGTGTCCTATGATGAAAGAAATGGTGGAAGAGGACGAGGAAGAAGCACTTTCAGAGGAGGAAGAGGCAGAGGCAGGGGTCGACAAAGTTACAACAGGGCGACCGTCGAATGCTACACATGCCATTAGCTAGGACACTATCAGTACGAGTGTCCAAATTTATCGAAGCAAGCAAACTATGTTGAGCTTGAAGAATCAGAAGAGATGCTGCTTATGGCATATGTTGAATCTTCTAGAATCAATCAACAAGATGTGTGGTTTCTGGACACTGGATGCAACAACCATATGTGTGGTGATTCTTCACTATTCATGGATATGGAGAATGGATTCAAAAGAGATGTCAGATTGGGCGACCATACAACAATGAGTGTTGTTGGAAAAGGAAGTGTAAGACTAGTCTTGGAAGGAGTTTATCACATTGTCAAAGATGTGTTCTATGTGCCAAATTTAAAGAACAATCTTCTTAGTATTGGACAACTACAAGAGAAAGGTCTAGCTGTTCTGATAAAGGACAATCAATGTAGGATCAACCATCCTACAAAGGGTCTAGTCATTACCAGCAAAATGACAGCCAACATAATGTTTGTGTTGGTCACTAATACACCTTGTTGCAAGTAGACAACAAGTGAAAAGTGTTTTCAAGCTGATGTCCAAGATCTCGCTCAACTTTGGCAATGTAGATATGGTCATCTGAGCTATACAGGTTTGAAGACTCTGAAAAACAAGGAAATGGTGAAAGGGCTGCCACATTTTACTGAAACCAATGTTTTATGCACGGGCTGTTTAAAAGGGAAGCAACATCGAGAAACTATTCCAAAGAAGGCGATATAGAGAGCTTCAGAAAAACTAGAGTTGATTCATTCTGACATTTGTGGTCCAATCTCTCCTACTTCCAACGGACAAAAGAGGTATCTCATTTGTTTCATTGATGATTTTAGTAGAAAAGCTTGGGTGTATTTTCTTGCATATAAGGCCAATGCCTTTAGTGTCTTTAAGCAATTTAGAACGTGTGTAGAGAAAGAATCCGGTTTGTCCATTAAATGCTTAAGAACAGATTGTGGAGGTGAATTTACATGAAATGAGTTCAAAGAATATTATAGAGGGAATGGCATTAAGAGGCAGTTAACCACAGTCTACACACCTCAGCAAAATGGTGTTGCAGAACGAAAAAACAGAACTATAATGAATATGGTGAGATGTCTGCTGGCTGAGAAAGATGTGCCAAGAAATTTCTGGCCAGAAGCTGTGAATTGGGCCTTCTATGTTCTAAATAGATGTCCAACATCATCAGTCAAGGACATGACCCCTGAAGAAGCTTGGAGTGGGGTGAAACCTTCAGTTGAACACTTCAAAGTGTTTGGTTGTGTAGCTCATGTTCACGTCCCTGATGCTAGATGAGCTAAACTGGATGATAAGAGTCGCAGTTATGTTCTGTTTGGGGTAAGTGCAACATCCAAGGGATATAAACTTTATGATCCTTTGAACAAGAAAGTCATAATCAGTAGGGATGTTGTCTTTGAGGAAGAAAAGAAGTGGAATTGGGATGAAAGTTACCAAGAATTCATTAGACTTAATCTAGAGGTGGGAGAAGAAAATGATGAAATCACCCAACAGAATCATGACACACAAAGCAACGAGGAAGAAGAAAAGGAGATGACAAGTGATGCAATTGAGGCTGTTGTACCTAGTGCCAATCCTACAACTTCCAATGCAAGATAACTCAGAGTTAGAAGAGCACCAGTATGGATGAATGATTATGTTATTGGTGAAGATGTTATTGGTGAAGAAGAAGATGGTCAAATACATTGTGCTTTCTTTGCTAGCTCTGATCCAATCAGTTTTGAAGAGGCAGTGCAAAGTGAAAAATGGAGACAAGCAATGGATGATGAAATAAGTACAATTGAGAAGAATGGGACATGGCAGCTAACTGATTTGCCAAGAGGTGCTAAAACCATAGGAGTCAAATGGGTATACAAGACCAAACTGAATCAGTTGGGAGAAATTGAAAAATATAAAGCTCGCTTAGTGGCGAAAGGATATGCTCAGCAACAAGGAGTTGATTATGATGAAGTGTATGCTCTTGTAGCTCGTATGGACATTGTACGTATGATCATTGCTCTTGCAGCTCAAAGAAGTTGGATTATTTGTCAACTTGATGTGAAATCTGCCTTTCTCCAAGGAGAATTATCGGAAGAGGTCTATGTTGAACAACCTAAGGGTTATGAGTTGAAGGATAAAGGGAGGAAGGTCTACAAGCTTAACAAAGCTTTATATGGACTCAAGCAAGCACCGCGAGCATGGTTCAGTCGAATAGAGTCATACTTCAAGCAGACAGGATTCGAGAAGGATGCAAGTGAACAAACATTATTTACTAAAGTGAATAAACAAGGTAACTTCTTAATTGTTAGCCTATATGTTGATGATTTAATTTATACGGATAATGATAGTGCTATGATGAGAGAGTTCAAACAGTCCATGATGAAGGAGTTTGACATGTCTGACTTGGAAAAGATGAAATACTTTCTTGGTACAGAAGTATTACAGTTTGATGAAGGGATATTTATCATCCAGAAGAAGTATGTGAAAGATATGATAAAGAAATTTGGAATGGAAGAAAGCAATTATGTGCAGAATCCAATGGTTCCAGGTTTCAAAATTCACAAAGATGAAGATGGTGTGAAAGTGAATAGTTCAGTCTACAAGCAGCTGGTTGGAAGCATGATGTATCTGACAACCACAAGACCTGATGTGATGTATTCAATTAGCCTCATTAGTAGATACACGTCAAATCTAATTGAGCTTCATCTTATGGCAGCTAAAAGGATATTGAGGTATTTACAAGGAACCACTAGCTATGGGATTCTCTATAGGAAGACTGGAAATACAGAGCTGATTAGATTCAGCGACAGTGATTATGCTGGAAGTATGGAGGACAGAAAGAGTACATCCAGGTATGCATTTATTCTGAGCAATGCAGCTGTAGCATGGTCTTCAAGGAAACAACCTATTGTCGCACTGAGCACCACAGAAGCAGAATTTGTAGCTGCTGCATCCTACACATGTCAAATGATATGGATGAAAAGAGTGTTGAAAAAGCTTGGCTATGATGGTAGTAGCAGTCCAGTTATATTTTGTGACAATAGTTCAACAATTAAGCTATCTAAAAACCCTGTGATGCACGGAAAGAGTAAGCACATTGATGTAAGGTTCCACTTCCTGCGTGATATGGTGAATGAAGGAGCTGTACAACTGAAGTTTTGTGGCACTGAACAACAGATAGCAGACATTTTCACTAAGCCTCTCAAGTTGAAGACATTTCAGCATCTTAGGAAGAAACTTGGAGTATGTGATGCACCTAAGTTAAACTAGTATACTGTCTAGTTTAAGGGAGGAAATGATAGGGTTAATTCTGACTTGGTTAGTTTGTTAGAATAAATGTCCTATTTTATAGGGCTGTTAGCATAGCAGTTGGATTCCTTTTTGATTTAGTCTTTATTAGTTCCTATTTTCTAGCTAAGATTTAGGATAATCAGTTTATGTAATCAGCTATATATTAGCTTTTCTATTATTCAATAAAGTAAGTCAGTTATCAGAGTTTCCTAACAAATCCATCACGTGAAGCTACTCGACAAAACTCATCATCTTTAGTATCAATGTGTATTCTTGCATTATCTTATTGAATATATATTGGAGATCCTATTTCTTCTCTTGACCATTTTTTCTTTATGGCGGATAAAACCTTCTCAATCAAATCTGACCTTATCACTTGTTTATTCACCAAAGTTATTGGTTTTGTTTCTAGTGTTTCCGCAGATCTATTAATACTACTTCTTTTAGCATGCTCATGTGTGACCAAGGGAAATGCACCAATTTTTCTAGAAAATAGTTCACGCCCCTCTGCATCAAATCTTGGATGAGCTATAGCAACTAAGAACATAACGTTTTCAATAAAAAAATTACTTTTACAAGTGCGTATTGAATCCTCTTCATCTTGTAGCAAATAGTAATTCTTAGACTTCTTTGTCATATAAAACCACTTCTCATCTATATGAACAATGTTATACATTCCTAAAAAAGTTGGTTCATGTGGCAAACTAGTACCATCAAGCATTGATATACAAAATTGCAATCTAGATCTAGATCTTTTATTCTCTTCCTTCAAAAAAGGTTTTATAGCATTTGAATGTCTTCGTATAACTTGCGATTTTAGATACCTATGCAAAGTGCTCTTACTTATATCCATTGCAAAAGAAGTAGATCTAATAGTCGTCCTTTGACGCAAAGGAATATCACGAATTCGATCAAAGTCAACTTGGATTCTCTTACGACCATAATTTTTTGTTAATTTATGGGACACATTAACATGGATACCACTATTTTTTTCTTGTCTTCAAATGCGCTTAATTGTGCTTCTTAAAATTGAAAATTGTGATCCCACCATATCAATCGCCCCTCTAATAAGTTTTTCTTCAACACTCTTACTCAAAAGAATATTATATATTACCATTCTTTTTGCATTACACAATTTTTTCTTTCTCGTTGGTGCTTCTAAAATTTGCGAATTTGTAACAATATTTTCTTCTAAAAATAATAATTACAGTACATAAAATAAATAAATCAATAAACTCAAATGAATAGAATTAAGAACGTAGTGTTATCATATAACCATATTTATACATACTCAAATGTGAATTTGATGTTGATGATATATCTTCTATCTCATCGTTGAAATCATGAGGAAAAGAACGTGATGAAGAATTTTGAAAAAATGAATCATCAAAAACTATAAAATAAATATATAAATATTGTTAGTATTGTGCATCTAGAATAAAAATCAATACTAAAATATAATCATGCTTACATCTATTTGAATTTGATTGTTGCAATATTTCTCTAATTTGTATAGGAGTATCGTTTTTTATGAATGGTTCTTCGTTTAAATCAAAAGATAAAGGACTTCTTGAAAGAGAAAATTGATTAGAGCCAACTTCTAAGTCTTCTACATTAGCATTCAGATCCGGTATACAATATTGTTGTCTTTCTTCGTTACCTTCTTCATTATCTTCATTTGAGTTGATAATACTTTCATTTATATCTATTTCTCTCATACACATTTTCTGAATTTAATTTGCATATGAGATGTGTCACGTGAGCTCCACAATAACTCATATTTATAAAGTCATTTTAGAGGAAATTTTGAATTAAAATTTAAAAAAGTTGCTCAAAGTTAAAAATAAACGAGGTCCATAGAATTTGGAATTAGTGAGTTATTGTAAAGTAGGAGTAAAATGGGAGACTGGCAATTCCATTTTATCAGAACAATAGTATTGGAACATGCAAACAATTAGTATTGAAACATGCAAACAATCATTACTTGTATTAGTAGCTTTAATAAGGGCAATTTAGTAAAATTAATACTATCTCTCTTTATTTTTACACTTTCCTTAATATATATGAATTGGTCAACTGGATCGGAGGGAGTACATGCTAAGACACGCCAGATAACACTGGTGTTATCATAAATACTCCCATTTCCAAAATATTCGCATAGCCTTGTAATTTCTTGCAATCATTACTACAAAGATTTGATTCATAGAAGAAATACATGCATCAGGATCAATTCATGAGTTATTGATCTCCATACATTAAAAACTATTGGAGGGCATTATAATTCATTTTAAGATGAATCTGACACATATGTTATGGTTCCAGAAGTGTCTTTATGAATCTCTGAACTTTTGGTCTGTGTGTTATATTATTTCTCGTTTGGGTGGTGCAAAACCAACTTAGCTATGTACTTCCTCCGTTCCATAATGAGTGATCTAGTTGATCATTTCACACATATTAAAAAAAATGAATAAATATAAGAGAGAAAATGATATTTTTATAAAAATACCCTTATCATGTATTGAGAATGATGAAAGTAATATTAATTAAAATGTAAAATTGAAAAAGATGCATTGAAAACTGAAATGACTCATTTATTTTAGGACATTCATTTATTTCAAATGGATCATTCATTTTGGGACGGAAGGAGTATGAATTTAATAAAAATTAGAGACCAACTTCTTGTTTTACCAACACAAAATGATCCTGAATCATTAATTTCTAAAACCAACTTGACCAAAGAATATAATAGAGACTTAGACTTGTTTAACATACCATAAATTTTTAACTAAGTATTAAGAAATTACAATAAATTAGGTATTTGGTCAATCAACAATTTAACATTTTATGAGAGACTTCATAACACTAAGCAATTTAGCATGAGAGTTTCTTTGATCAAATGAAAATTTGTATATATAAACATAGTCTCTTCCGGGAAATAAATAATAATACCGATTTACAAATGGGTTTCTTATACAAACACAAGTATATATTTCAAATTAGCAAGTATCGAAAACACTCCAAAACCAAAACAAAATTATGTGTCTTTCTGTTTTAAATCAACAACAAAAAAGTTTAGTTATAAATATTGAACTGAATTTAAAAATAAGAAATGTGTAAAGCCAAAAATCTAGCCTAAATTCATGCTTATCCTCAACAAGAGAGGCAATGTGGATTATTCAAAATTAGTTTTTAGCTATTTCATTGTTATTGTGAAAATTAATAAGTTCAATTTTGTATTTTGTTCGACTAAGCTCCATGGCCGGTCACCTTCAGATATACTTTTACTACTTCTTTCAATTTGTTTTGAAATTATTTTGCTTGTGCTATATCCTTGTCAGGCAAAGAGGCTATGTGGTAGATCTCTACTCGCATAAAGTTAAGTTTAAAGGTGATATTTGATGTTTATCGGTGACTTCAAATCTATTTGCTTTCCTGTTGAAAGGTTGGGTGAGAGAGGTGCATCCAACTCTTTTGGGACGATGGTTGCTTGTTTTTCTTCTTCTAATTTTATCTTTAAGATGAAGTTGGTTGATCTTTCTCTCTGACGTAGGAAGTTCACATGGTTTCACATTAATGGTGGTGCTGCTATCAGGTTGGATAAGATCCTTGTGTCATATGGTTTGTAGGATTCTTTTGGGGATGATGTCTTAACGGGCTCTCCCTAGACATGTATTTGATCATTGTTTTATCATTCTTAAGTATTCTAATCAAAAGTGGGGGTCGAAACCTTTTAAATTTAACAATCATGAATTAAATCATAGTAATTTTTTTTAAGTTGTTCTTTCTTGTTGGTCTAATTCTGGTACTCAAGGTTGGGAGCCGTTTGTTTTGTTGAAATTTTTTAAATCTCTTAAGTTAGTGTTGAAAAGTTAGAGGAAATGCTTTTTTTTAATATATTTTAATTTAGAGTTCTAAATTGATTATATTAGGGAGGAGGTTAGGTAGTTAGATACTTTGACTCACCGGATACAATTATATGAGGAGGAGATTCCGGTCTGATCTAATAACATTTATGAGCTTTGATCTTTGTTAAGGATTAAGGACTGTTAAATGTTTCAAATATCTAAGTCTAAGTGGCTTAAGGAATGTGACTCAAACTCTATTTTTTCCCACACTTCTATCAAGAGTAGGAGTAGGAGGAACGTTATTTTATCCTTGAAGGTCGGTGAAGTTTGGTTGGAAGGGGTGTCTGAGAGCAGGCTAATTATTTTTCGGAGATCTTCAAGGAGCCAAATTTCAATAGACCTCGTCTGAATGAGTTAGTATTTTGCACTCTCTCTGTTGAGAATAATCTTCTATTGATTGTTAGTTTTTCTTCTCATGAGCTTGACATTGCTATTACCTTGTGTGATGGTAAAAAGAGTTATGGACTTGATGATTTTTCCAACTCTTATTTAAAAAGGTTTTGGAATCGAATTATGGAAGATTTGAAGGTTATGTTCGATCATTCTCATTGGTTTTCCTTATTACCATATTCCTTTGCTTCTTATTTTGTGATCTTGATTCCTAAGAATAACTCTCATGTATTCATTTATGTGATTTCAAACATATTTCTTTTGTTGAGTCTCTTTATAAGTTAATGGCTAAAGTGTTAGCTGCTAGACTAGGTGAGGTCATGGGGAAACTTGTTTCTCCAAACCAACCTGCCTTTCATAAAGATAGAATGTTAGTGGATGGTGTGGTGGTTATTAATTAAGTGATTTACTTGGATAAGAAATCCAGGAAGCCTTGTCTCATTTTCAAAGTGGATTTTGAGAAAGCTTATAACTCTATGAGTTGGGACTTTTTGGAGTATATGCTGGTTACATTTTAGTTCCATGATAAGAGAAGGTCTTGGATTGAGGCTTGTGTTTTTTATGGGAATATCGTGGTACTGGTTAATGGTTTCCCAACATAAAATATCAATGTTAAAAGGGGCCTGAAGCAAGGGGACCCCTAGCTCATTCCACTTCTTGCGTCTGAGAGATTAGACGGCTTGATTAGTAAGACCATTGAGTTGCGTCTCCTCGCAGGGTTTAGGATAGGTGGTTTCCCATATGCAATATGCAAGCGACATTGTCATACTAGCGGAGCCATCAATTTAGAATCTCTAGACTTTAAAATCCATCCTAAGAGATTTGAGCTTTCTTTCGGCCTCAGGGTGAAAATTTTCAAAAGTATTTTGATAGGAGTCAAAATGGATCCTGCTTTTTTAGTTTCTGTTGGTGATTTCCTTTGTTGTGAAATTGAGGACCTTCCCTTTAAGTAAATGGGGCTTCCAGTTAGGGCTACTCCTAGACACAAAGCTAAGGAACCCCTTTGTTAATTTCCCTGGTAAAAGACTTAATAATTGAAAGCATAAATATGTTAGCTTAATGAGTGATTTTTCTTAATTATGTGCTTAACATTTTCCTTATTTTCTACCTTTTTTTTTATAAAAATGGTTGTAAAGGTATAGAGGAAAATAATTTAGATCAAAAGAATATTTTTGTGGGGTTGAGTTAAGGGTCAATCTAAAATCTATTGGGTTAATTGGAATGATGTTTGTAAGCCTAAGACAAAAGGTGACTTGGGAGTTAGAGATCTTCGCCCGATGAACTTAGATATTTTGGTTAAATGGAGGTGACACCTTATCTCAGGTGACTTTGGTCTATAGAAATATATCCTTTGCACCTGGTATGGAGACTATATTGTCTATTTTCTAAGGGTCGACAAAGATCCAGGCTTTTGAAAATTCCTTCTTCTGGTTGAAAGGAGTATCCCTCCCTGGGTTTAAGAAGGAAGATCAATCTAACTGGTTTGTGGATGGTATCTCTATGAAGATTGGATTTGGTCATCAAACATCTTTTTGGTTTGACCTTTAGGTTGACAATATTCCGCTCAAGGATAGGTTGCCCAGGCTATTTAAAATCATAGATTATCTTAATGAGGCGTGGGAGAGGTGGGTAGGTGTGAAGATAAGACTCTTGTTTGGGACATTAGGTGGAAGAGGTCTTTCTTCATTCACGAGAAACCAATTGTTGATGATTACCTCTCGGTTATTCCTAGGCATAATTTTTCCTTGGACATATACAAGTGACTTTGGAAGTTTGCTAAGGAGGGTTCCTTCTCGGTATGCTCTGCTTATCATTCTCTTGTGGCTTATTCCAATTCATCTTTTATTGGAAATTTGTCTCTTTCAAGTCTTTAGGGTAGTTGGGCACCCTCTAAGGTGATTGTGTTTTCTTGGTAGATTCTCTTAGATAGGTTCTCTTCTAGAGAAAATTTATACAAGAGAAAGGTGATTGTTGATTCTTGTCTTATTTTGTGTCTTTTCAGTGATGATTTTTTTGAATCAACATTTCACATGTTTGTCATGTGTGACTTAGCTAGCACAATCTAGTATAAGATTTTTAGTTGGACGGAGTGACATTTAGTCCTCCCCAGGATTCCAGTCTCCTCTTCAAGACTTTTCTCTTCTTGGGAGATATGGCAAAATCTATGGGTCTTTCTAGGACCAGGCATGCGTTGTGTGGACCATTGTGTTTTATATCTCTACACCAAACATGAATGAAATGGAGGAAAATAGTTTTTTTTGCTTGAAAATGATTTTCGGACAGAACAGAGAAAAATTCTTGCACCTTCATAGATTGACTTTAAAACTCTATCCTTTGAATCCAGCAATAACGGTCGAGATCTCAATTAAGTTAGGGGTGTTGTGTTTCTTTTCTTTTCTTTAGTTGTTTTGATCTGGTGTTGATAATAGTTTGATATCTAGCTTGTTCCTCTTTTGACACGTAGATTATTAACAAAAGTTTCTCTTGAAGTTTATTTTTATAGCTTGTTTATTCAATTGTTTTTCTTTATTGTCGTAATTTTTCTTTGTAGTATTTGATGCTCATTGTACCATTTGATATTATTATTATTATTATTATTATTATTATTATTATTATTATTATTATTATTATTATTATTATTATTATTTAATGATATTGATATTTTAACTTATTATATTTTATTTTATTGCGACATTTCCTTCTATTTCACGTGTTTACTTATTTTAATAATTTCCAGACCTAAAGAATATTGCGATTTTAATAAGTGTGTTTTTCATACAAGAATAACAATATCAAAATTAGTAACCTATATTTAGCTCTTTCCACAATTATTTCAATGCATACACTTATTTGTTAAGTTTCTATTATTCAACATTTTCATGCTAATTTTATAAATGTAATTAAAGAAGTAATCTTTATATAATTCGATAGTGACTTTATTTATGAAAGTAATTAATTATAATTTTGTAGTTACATTGTAAAGAAAATCATGTGGTAAGATTGTTGTTTTCAATATCTTATGTCAATAAATGAAGTTAACAAAACCTTTTTGAGTTTGTCAAGAAACTAAAAGGAGAACAAGAAACATAAATCAAAGTGTGAAATAAATTACGACGCACAAATAAATTACGACGCACAAATAAATTATACGATTATTTATAACATACATTATTTTTTAAAATAATGGTGACCAATCCTTAGGCAAGCAGAAGCAAATTGATTCAATGCATTTCTTAGATTTAGGAGGAAGACACCAACCAGATGGACAATCTATGTCTCTTGTACAATCCCAGTCTGCCAAGTCAAATAACAATAAAGAAATATTATATATTCAAAAAAGAAAATAAATGTAAAAATTATATTCAAAATTACTTACCAACGCTGTTTACAACAAGAAATAGTGAAAGAAAAATGATTAAAGGACAAACAAATTTGAAAATTTGATCCATATTTTTCCTCCTTACATGCAATAAATAAATAAATATTCTTTCAATACTTTATAGGTAAAACTTCCCACTTTTTAAACTTGAATTGAAATACCTTTTAGCTCTTAAGAGTTGTGAGAAATCATTAATAAATTGGAGATATTGTTAAATGTCTTTAAGATATATAAAAGTGTTTTCTTTATTCTTTTTATGGGTTGGGTGTTCACTTAACCTTTGTAAATATCTCAAATAAGAATCTTGATGCTCATCAAAGATTCATTCATTTAAAAAAAAAATTATATTATCTTTTCATGATAGACAAAGACAAAAAATGCTAAAAAATAAATAATATAAATAAATAATGAAAATATATTTTAGAAAAATAAATCATATATATATATATATATATATATATATATATATATATATATATATATATATATATATATTAAGAATAAAGTAAATTTCTTTGTCATAGGATAAAACTTGTGACACCCTAAATCTAAAAATAGAATATTTGATATTTTTAATTGATTATTGAAGTTCATTTAAGATAAAAATACATTTTTTTAAAATATTTTAATTAAACTAAAGATATCACGAATCTACACAAAAATAATAATCAAGTGTCTATCAAGTGCGTAAGAAATTCACAATAACAAAACAAAGCTTTATACTTGAAAAAAATATAACATTTTTTTCCTAGATGTATGGAACATACCTTACATTATAAAGAAGAAACTCATGATAACCGAATATTTTATGTTTTATTGTACCAATACCATGAATTTTACAAGTCTTATTGTCACCAAGGCTAACTTCTCCACTTTCCTCTAACTTCAAAATATCAAAGTATTCTTTTCTTTGACACATGTGATAAGAGAAAACCCAACACTCTCCATTTTCTAAACTCAACACTAGTAGTGCACTAACACACTCATCTATTCTCATCTGAGCCATCTACAATCTGAGTTGAATCATCATATCCTCTAATCTCGGGAAAATCACTTATGGAATTACCTTTTACTGACATATAAGTCATTTTAACCTTGAACTTTCAAAGCTCTATAATTTGGACATGCCTTTAGAATTACTCCATCTTCTTCAGATACTCAAGCCTTCACCACTTTCACCAATCTTCAAATCTTTTACCTTTGAAAATTCCTTAGATATCATAGCCATGTGGACTTAATTCAAAGTAATAGTACCTCTATTATAATAAAGAATTATATCCTTGACGTTGTTGAAAGTATATTTCGTGTCGGGTTTTTGTTATCGTATCCACAGGGATTGTAAGATATCATCGCCGTTCGATGGTTGTATTAATCTTAGCTCAATGTAACAATAGGGTTTTGGTTTTAATCAAGTTATCTTGCATAAAAAGTAATAAATTGCGGTAAAAGTTATGGTTTGATTAAATGAGAAATATTGCCAAAGTTAGGTTTCAATGATCACTTTGCATGTATTTGCTCGGTCAACAATCTTATAAACTCCTTTAGATGATAAATCATTTCACAAAGTCCTCTCAATATGTTTCTCTCGAACACACATTGTGAGTTTTGCCATTTTGATCCATTGTTTCTCTCGAACACAATCTATCAAAATGACAACTTTTTGGTTCAACCTTATGGTGAACAAAATCATTCATTACTATCTCTAGCTAACAAACAAGTTTGGATGAAAACCTAGGTCAAGAGTCGGTAAACATCTCTCGATCATAAACCAACACAAAGAGTTTTAAATAGAAACAAAGTTTTCATCATATATTTACCATTAAAGAGTTTACATATGAGGATCCTTACATTTACACACAAAGCTAGTAATCACCTACATCTAACCTTGACAAATGGATGACTTAGCTACTCATTTTCATGGTAGCTTGGTCGGCAAGTAAGGAAAGAAGGTTGATCAACATCCAAGTCGGATAATCAAAGTTGGATGGGAATCCACCTTCTTTTTGTAGAAGATGGTTCTAAGATGAAGAGAAATGAAAATTAGGGCATAAAAGATCCCCTAGAACAATGCTGTAAAATATCTCTCCAAAGTACAAAAGTGGAAAAAGTTGGTAAAAATGAGGTCTGGTGCTCAAAAGTGGCACCTGTTACTTATAGACCTCTGTTGGGCTGTCATGCTCGCTAGGCGAGCAGAATGGCTCGCCTAGCGAGGGTCTAATATGGGCACATAAGGCACCTGCGCCCAGAGAAACAGGGTCTGCTGAACTGTCATGTTCGCCTAGCGAACATACCTTCGCCTAGCGAAGGACACGCTTCAACCTTCGCCCCAACGAGGTTGAGAGGTTTTGCTACTGGAATGCTCGCTGGGGACTCGCTAGAGCTTCGCCTAGCGAGTGAGTGCTGGCTGCGCTTTTCACCAAAACAGAACGAACTCGCTACCACCTTCGCTGTCAGCTCGCCTGGCGAATTTATTGACAATTTACTGGAGCTTTTCGCTTGGCGCTCGCCTAGCGAACCAGTGCTTCGCCACAGCCCTCGCCTAGCGAGCAGGCTGATGAATGCTTGTTTGCTTTGGTTCCTTTGCCAACTTTCTTGTGTCTTCAATTTCAATTATTTCATGCCTTCTGTCATACCCCAAAATTTGCCCATTAATATTTCAAGACATTTTTCAGGGCACTCCGACTCATTTTTATGACACTGATCTTAAAGGAACAAAGGCCCAGCTCACGAGTGGCCCAATCCAGAAAATGGCCCAAACTGGCCTGCTCGCTAGGCGAGCAAATCCTTCGCCTAGCGAACGTTCGCTGCACGCTCGCCTAGCGAACGTTCGCTACACGCTCGCCTAGCGAAGCTGGCAGATAACAGAAAATTCTGGGCTTCACTCTGAGCCCATTAGGTCATGAAAAAAAGGCATTATAAATACCACAACTCCAGTCAGAAAAAGGGAGGACGAAAACAGACGAAGACGGACGGAAACCCTGGCATAGAAACCCTGGAGATCAACTTGAAGGATTCCGAGTAAAGAAACCCTGAAGGCCGCTCATCCGCTCCGAAGCTACCGCCGCCCAACTCCACCCGATACCAAAAGCGATCTGCCAGTCCAGTGTTACAATTCAGCTGCAACAGGTTTGCGCATCACTATTGTTTTATACTTCCAAGTTGTAATCTCTAAATACATAATGCATCATAATCGAATTTTTGGGTATGTAGTTAGATTTTGCATGTGAGTTTAAATATGCCTGCCTATCCCGAATGTTTAACCATATTATTTCTATAATTGAATACCATAAGGCTTGCAGCATGCTGAGATTATACTGTTCTGAAATTCAAAACCCGCAGCCGCTCGCTAGCACATCGCTAAGCGAGCCTGTAGCGAATATTCGCTAGGCCTTCGCTAGGCGAGGCAGAGGCGAACGTGACAGTCGCTAATATTTTGGTCGTTATGTCCTATGCTTATCTGATCTATTCTATGTTAATTCTACGTTGTTTGCCTGACATGCATACTGCTGTGTTCGTTTTGCGGTGTAATCCTCGATTGCACCTTGATTTGGTATTCTAACCCGTTTGCTGAATGTTGCAAAGGTTCACACACCCCAGGAAAAGATTGTTGTGTAGGTCTTCCACTTTATTTGTGGGATACCCTTGTGAAGATCTACCCTAAATTGCTTAATTTTAATGTAGTAATTTTAATGTATTATTTTTAATGTATTGATTTTAATGTGGAGATTCATCCTAATTACCTAATTAACTTTAAAATATGGACTTTAAATATGTGATCTTGGACCTCTCTTTTGCCCTACGAGTACGGTATTACGGTCATGTCCCGCGAATATGGGGATACCCTTAGCAAAGACCCTTCGGTTAAATCATCATAGTCCCTCGAATGTTGCCTTTGTCCCTCGATGACCCTTCGGTGTAGCCTACGGTTAAATGATGATAGTCCCTTCGAATGCTAAGGTATCCTCACAACTGTTGCCTTCGATGATCAATGACCCTTCGATGACCCTTCTACATCCAAAGGATAAAACTACTTACTTCTCAATAGTAAGGACAGTTTTACCCTCATAAGGATAGGAAATGCCCGGAAAGACCTCGGACAGGTATAACCCTTAATTGCTCATTCATAACCTAAAATACTTTTCACACCTCACACATTTCAAAACATCTTAGAAAATCACCACTTGGCATACATTCGTACTAGAATCATTGCCGAATTATATTTTTCTAAACTATTTTCAAAACTAAACGAGATAACCACTTTGTATACATTCATACAAGAATCATTATAAAGTTAAATTCTCCTTTTCAAAACATTTCCTACACATTTCTCAAACACTTTTTCAAACTAGAAAAACATAAATGATTGAGCAATTAAGAGCCCATGGATAACCATGGATACAAAGGGTGCTAACACCTTCCCTTTGTATAATGTACCTCCCGAACCTAAGAATCTAAATTAAGGTCTTTCCTGTTCTTTTCCACCTTTCCTTATTGGATAAAAGAAAAGTCGGTGGCGACTCTTGCTAACCGCGACATTGCGATTAAAAACACATTAAAGTCAGTTCACCGTATGACAGAACTGGCGACTCTGCTGGGGACTTACAAAGAGAGAGGTCACCTTAAAAAAAATCATTTATGTTTTCAAAATTGTTCCTTCTTTTAAGGGTATTGTTGAGTGAAAGATCCTACACCCGGATCTAGTGTACCTTAGGTAAGTAGCAATAGATCATCGCGACTATCCGGCGTATACTGGAATGGTTAAAATGATGGCTACGGTTAATGTGACACTTTGGATGTCCTGATGTTCCTCATGTTTACTTGAGAAAAAATTTGGCATCTGCGTGGTGTCATTAAAGCATTAACCAAACCTTTAGAACCCTAATTGACTCATCCTAGCCATTAGAAAGTAGTGAGATAACTGACTTCGGTTCCGACTGGGGTTGGTTGATACTCGATACTACACTCTTTGAGATTGGACTTTAGGGAAGCTTCGGTCAACCATTTGGTGTTGCACTGAAGTGGACTTAAGGAAAGGTCGATGATTTGAGATCCTTCTAGAACCCGGTTACTATTCTAGGACAGGTTGAACCAACCAAACTTCAGTGGGGAGGGTACTTACCTATGGAACTCATGCAAGCCTTAAAACCTAGGAATGATGGTTGTGTGACTTGCTTGTGCTTGTTGTTTACTTAACATCATAACATCATAACATCATGGCATTGTACTAACCATTTCGAGGACTTAGGGATTTAAATTTGCTCTGTTTTGTAAAAAAAAAAAAAAAAAAAAAAGCTTCCTTTTTTTGTTGGTTTACGTAAAGTTAAATTCCAAAAGTCCTTGAAAACATTTCATACCTTGCATAGCATAACATAACATTGCATAACAGGTACTCTAAAGGGATCAATGTTCTCACGGTTTTCCTCCAAACAGAAAAATGGACCTCGAACAAACGGTCAAAGATCTCCATGCTCAGAATGCTCAACTCCAGGAGATGATCTTGAACTTATCCAAGGGGCAGGAGGAACTGAAGGCTCTCTTGCGCGAGAAGAAAAAAGATAAGAAATCTGTGAGGCACATTAACCCGGGAAAAAGGCAGTTTACGAAGATCAATACGACTTTAGCACAAGCACTGCAGGGTATGCTAAAAGCAAATTTAATTACCCTCAGAGATCCTCCTACGAATCCCAACACTACTTCTCCTAGTTATAATCCCAATGCCAGGTGTGCCTATCACTCCGATAGCCCCGGGCATGATACAAACGATTGTTGGTCGTTGAAGAACAAAATTCAGGATATGATCGACGCTGGAGAATTTGAATCTGATCCGCCTGAGACTCCTAATGTCATCACTGCTCCTCTGCCTAATCAAGACGAGACTGTCAATGCTGTGGAAGATACTGATAACGATTATGACTTGGATAGCTGGATTTCCCCAACAATTGGTGACGGACTCGACAATTGGAAGGCTGAAGACACTATCCCGATTTCCTTTAGTCGAGAGTAATTGTTATTGCTATTTTTGTGTTTCAAAGCATTGTGTCTATACCCGGGGCATAATAGCTAATTTTAAGGGTTTGTCATTTTCATAAGCATATTCATATTCAATAAATCAATGGACTTTTTGCATTCAAATATTGCGCTCTTTATCTTTCCTGTCATTTTTCAAACAAGCTATGTTTTCTTGCACACACTCACGTAACAATTTGCCGATCCATATCCACTCTGGATCCTGTTGGTAATAACTCTGCTACTGTTCATTATGACTTTGAAAATCCGATCTACCAAGCCGAGGATGGAAGTGAGGAAGATTGTGAAGTCCCTGGAGAACTTGCCAGACTGGTACTACAAGAAGAAAAGACCATACAGCCACATGAGGAATCAATTGAAATTGTAAATCTGGGTACTGAAATAGACAAGAAAGAAGTCAGAGGTTTCTTGGGACACTTGAATCACATTGCCCGATTCATTCCACATTTGACTGCTACTTGCAAACCCATCTTCAAATTACTAAAAAGGAAAAATCAAGAGATGGTATGGAATGATGAATAACAAAATCAGGAAATATCTCCAAGAACCTCCAATTCCGATGCCACCAATTGAAGGAAGACCTCTAATCATGTATTTGACCGTGTTAGAAAATTCAATAGGGTGTGCTGGGGCAACATGACGAGTCTGGTCGAAAAGAGCATGTCATACACTGCCTTAGCAAAAGGTACCGACTGTGAAACAAGATACTCATAGCTCGAGAAAGCTTGCTGCGCTTTGGCTTGGGCTGCTCGCCGACTAAGACAGTATATGTTGAATCGTACCGCTTTATTGATTTCTAAGATGGATCTTATCAAATACACATTTGCGAAATCTGCTGTCTCCTGAAAGAGCTATCACTGATAATGGTGCTAATTTGAACAACCAGATGATTATTGAACTCTGCACGCAGTTCAAAATAAAACACCATAATTCCGAAGGGGCGACTTGGTAATAAAGCGTATCATTCTACCACAAGGTGACTCTAGAGGCAAATGGACTCCCACATACGAAGGGCCATTTGTAGTTAAGAAGGTATTCTCTGGTGGAGCCATGATGCTTGTTACAGTGGATGACGAAGAGTCCCCGCATCCCGTGAACACGGATATAGTTAAAAAATACTACGCATGTACACCCGGCAAGTCGAAAACCTGAAAAGGCGGCTTGGGCAAAAAAGGGTATCCTGGTGGACTGAAAACCTGAAAAGGCGGTCCAAGCAAAAATTAGGGATTAAAGCGTATGACTATGTCCCGTTCTCGGTCAGCTTCACCCAAGTTCAAGGGACTGAACAAGCCAATCGCTTCTATCCGACAGCAGGAGATGAGAGGCTTGAAGACATAATGACAGTAGTGGAATTAGAATCAATAGGACTTTTTCTGCATAGCTTTCTCTTCGTTTCCTTGGCAATTTCCTCTTACTAGGATTTCTGTCTCCTTGTACACAAAATTGCCTGTCCATAGGCCCTCTTTCAAAATCAATACAATGTCATTTCCAAAAAGGTGTTTTGTTTTACTTTCTCTGTTTTGCTTGCATAAACGTCCATTGATTTAATTTGAATTAATATATGCATGTGAATATGATCGATGTTTACCGAAAATGCATGCATAAAATAGAAGTACCAATTACGAAAGACTTCAGGATCGAGGAGAAGGTCTAACCAGGCTTTCCAATGAATCCGTTGCTAATTCTATTCCCCAGCAAAGCCAGTTATTCCCCAGAAGCAATTGGCATTACTAGGCAAATTGGTCATCTCTTCCACCCCCAGCCAGGCTTCTGTAAATATTTCTACCATCAGACAGAAATCAAGTATCCCTAGATGAGAAAGGGTCATCAATACAAGTATCTCCAACCAGAAGACTGAGATTTATTTCCCCAGTAGAGTCCTCGGGAAGAACTTGTCAGATGCATAATTCATTCATTACATCATTTCATAACATACGCATGCATACAGTGTTCGTATTTATTTTCATAAGCATAAAACATCTCATGCATCATGACATGGCATGAAGCTAACTTTATTTTTCAGGTTAATTATTCCCCTGATACAGTCAAAACAAAGGTCCATTCAGACGGACATCCTCATCAATTACGTTCAGGATTCAACTACATCTTTCAGATATACTCCATGTCAACATTCATTCTGACATCCTCCCAACGATGGCATCTATAAGCCCATCCCAGACATTTATTGCAGATACAACATATACAAATATCATCGGATATAGCCTAACGTACGGTTCATTCTGATTCAGCCCAACATATGATTCCTTCAACTATCTCAAGACGGTCTAGCGTACGACCTATTTGGATGTTCATCCCCTCAGATGCTACCTAGCGTACGGTACATTTCTGAAGTGTAGTCTAGCATATGACTACCCCCTTCATAATCAGATTCAGCCTAACGGACGGCTCATTCTGCTGCTCAAGACGGTCTAGCGTACGACCTATTTGGATGTTCATCCCCTCAGATGCTACCTAGCGTACGGTACATTCTGAAGTGTAGTCTAGCTTATGACTACCCCCTTTATAATCAGATTCAGCCTAACGGACGGCTCATTCTGCTGCTCAAGACGGTCTAGCGTACGACCTATTTGGATGTTCATCTTCTCAGATGCTACCTAGCGGACGGTACATTCTGACGTGTAGTCTAGCGTACGACTACCCCCTTTCAATCAGATTCAGCCTAACGGACGGCTCATTCGGCAACTCAGATACGATCTAACATACGATCCATTCTGACCTTCAACTACTCCAATACGGTCTAATGTACGACCCAGTTAGATCTTCAAGCCCTCAGATGCTACCTAGCGTACGGTACATTTCTGAAGTGTAGTCTAGCATATGACTACCCCTTTCACCATCAGATTCAGCCTAACGGACGGCTCATTCTGCTCAGAGACGGTCTAATGTACGACCCAGTTAGATCTTCAAGCCCTCAGATGCTACCTAGCGTACGGTACATTTCTGAAGTGTAGTCTAGCATACGACTACCCCATTTATAATAAGATCCAGCCTAACGGACGGCTTGTTCTGCTCAGAGACGGCCTAATGTACGACCCAGTTAGACCTTCATCTCCTCAGATGCTACCTAGTGTACGGTACATTTCTGAAGTGTAGTCTAGCATACGACTACCCCCTTTATAATAAGATCCAGCCTAACGGACGGCTCGTTCTGCTCAGAGACGGTCTAATGCACGACCCAGTTAGACCTTCATCTCCTCAGATGCTACCTAATGTACGGTACATTTCTGAAGTGTAGTCTAGCATACGACTACCCCCTTTATAATAAGATCCAGCCTAACGGACGGCTTGTTCTGCTCAGAGACGGTCTAATGTACGACCCAGTTAGACCTTCATCTCCTCAGATGCTACCTAGTGTACGGTACATTTCTGAAGTGTAGTCTAGCATACGACTACCCCCTTTATCATCAGATTCAGCCTAACGGACGGCTCATTCTGCTCAAAGACGGTCTAATGTACGACCCAGTTAGACCTTCATCTCCTCAGATGCTACCTAGTGTACGGTACATTTCTGAAGTGTAGTCTAGCATACGACTACCCCCCTTTCATCATCAGACACAGCCTAACGGACGGCTCATCCTGCAACTCCAATACGGTCTAGCATAAGACCCATTTGGATCTTCAACTCAGATACGATCTAGCATACGATCCGGTCTGATCTTCTATCCCCAGTGAAATCACCCGCTTAATGGAGGTCTCATTTTGCAACTCAGAGACGATCAAGCATACGATCCATTCTGATTTTTCATCCTCGGCAAAGTCATCCGCCCAATGAACAACTCACTCTGGGATTCAGATGCGGTCTAGCATATGATTCATTCTGATCCCTTATCCCCAGCAGCGTATAGCACACCCTGACTCCCCAGCGAAGTCAACAGCCTAATGGATAACTCACTATACGGTCTAACGTACGACCCGGTATGACACCCATGTCTTCAGATATCGTCTAACGTACGACACAATCTGAAGCTCTCATCATCAAACTTCCTGGATGGCATCTTTAAGCCCATTTCCATCAAGACTAATTGACAAGTGCAAATTTTTGGGGACATTCTAGTGTTCAATAATCTTCCACCTCCAGACCACGAATGGCATACTTGTCATCCTAACTCTCTCGGTTCAAGAATATTGAACAGGGGCAGCTGTCATACCCCAAAATTTGCCCATTAATATTTCAAGACATTTTTCAGGGCACTCCGACTCATTTTTATGACACTGATCTTAAAGGAACAAAGGCCCAGCTCACGAGTGGCCCAATCCAGAAAATGGCCCAAACTGGCCTGCTCGCTAGGCGAGCAAATCCTTCGCCTAGCGAACGTTCGCTGCACGCTCGCCTAGCGAACGTTCGCTACACGCTCGCCTAGCGAAGCTGGCAGATAACAGAAAATTCTGGGCTTCACTCTGAGCCCATTAGGTCATGAAAAAAAGGCATTATAAATACCACAACTCCAGTCAGAAAAAGGGAGGACGAAAACAGACGAAGACGGACGGAAACCCTGGCATAGAAACCCTGGAGATCAACTTGAAGGATTCCGAGTAAAGAAACCCTGAAGGCCGCTCATCCGCTCCGAAGCTACCGCCGCCCAACTCCACCCGATACCAAAAGCGATCTGCCAGTCCAGTGTTACAATTCAGCTGCAACAGGTTTGCGCATCACTATTGTTTTATACTTCCAAGTTGTAATCTCTAAATACATAATGCATCATAATCGAATTTTTGGGTATGTAGTTAGATTTTGCATGTGAGTTTAAATATGCCTGCCTATCCCGAATGTTTAACCATATTATTTCTATAATTGAATACCATAAGGCTTGCAGCATGCTGAGATTATACTGTTCTGAAATTCAAAACCCGCAGCCGCTCGCTAGCACATCGCTAAGCGAGCCTGTAGCGAATATTCGCTAGGCCTTCGCTAGGCGAGGCAGAGGCGAACGTGACAGTCGCTAATATTTTGGTCGTTATGTCCTATGCTTATCTGATCTATTCTATGTTAATTCTGCGTTGTTTGCCTGACATGCATACTGCTGTGTTCGTTTTGCGGTGTAATCCTCGATTGCACCTTGATTTGGTATTCTAACCCGTTTGCTGAATGTTGCAAAGGTTCACACACCCCAGGAAAAGATTGTTGTGTAGGTCTTCCACTTTATTTGTGGGATACCCTTGTGAAGATCTACCCTAAATTGCTTAATTTTAATGTAGTAATTTTAATGTATTATTTTTAATGTATTGATTTTAATGTGGAGATTCATCCTAATTACCTAATTAACTTTAAAATATGGACTTTAAATATGTGATCTTGGACCTCTCTTTTGCCCTACGAGTACGGTATTACGGTCATGTCCCGCGAATATGGGGATACCCTTAGCAAAAACCCTTCGGTTAAATCATCATAGTCCCTCGAATGTTGCCTTTGTCCCTCGATGACCCTTCGGTGTAGCCTACGGTTAAATGATGATAGTCCCTTCGAATGCTAAGGTATCCTCACAACTGTTGCCTTCGATGATCAATGACCCTTCGATGACCCTTCTACATCCAAAGGATAAAACTACTTACTTCTCAATAGTAAGGACAGTTTTACCCTCATAAGGATAGGAAATGCCCGGAAAGACCTCGGACAGGTATAACCCTTAATTGCTCATTCATAACCTAAAATACTTTTCACACCTCACACATTTCAAAACATCTTAGAAAATCACCACTTGGCATACATTCGTACTAGAATCATTGCCGAGTTATATTTTTCTAAACTATTTTCAAAACTAAACGAGATAACCACTTTGTATACATTCATACAAGAATCATTACAAAGTTAAATTCTCCTTTTCAAAACATTTCCTACACATTTCTCAAACACTTTTTCAAACTAGAAAAACATAAATGATTGAGCAATTAAGAGCCCATGGATAACCATGGATACAAAGGGTGCTAACACCTTCCCTTTGTATAATGTACCTCCCGAACCTAAGAATCTAAATTAAGGTCTTTCCTGTTCTTTTTCACCTTTCCTTATTGGATAAAAGAAAAGTCGGTGGCGACTCTTGCTAACCGCGACATTGCGATTAAAAACACATTAAAGTCAGTTCACCGTATGACACCTTCTTTCTGCACAATAACACACAAATCAAAGGCACCAAGCTTGTTTATCAATGTAATGCATTTCATCAAAAACCAAGGTGATTTTGACAATTTTAGCAGGGAAATAGAGTGAAAGATGCCCACATATGATAGCTCAAATAAGCACTTTTGGGCATCTAACAACTCTCCCCAACTAGATTCTTGCTTGTCCTCAAGCAAAGTATGCCTCTTGAAGGACAAGAGGATTTGCTTTAAGAAAATGGTTTCTCCGAAGTTGGATAAACGGCTCAAACACAAGCGAAATCAGCAAATACAAGTTTCCAACGGTTTGAATAAAATAATACACAAGAACTAAAACTTAAATAGCAATGCAAAATATTTATCTATCTACAACAGTACTATTCTGAATGAATCATCCTATCTCTCCTCTTCGAATAAGGAATGAAGATTTTACGCGTTTGCAACCGCGGGATTAATCTCACTCTCTAACAAACAATGAAGAAATCAAATAGATTCATACAATGTCTAACAATTATAAATGGTACTGTGGAAGCATAAAGATCACTAAGGCCTTTTCGGTTGAAGCTTGGTTAGGTTAACAAACAAGGGTCATTTCTAAGGCCATTGAAACGAAAGTGCCGATGCAAAAGAGACATTCACAGTATTATTCACACTACTCGACTTTGTTTCATTTGTTTCTTATTTGAAACCTTCACAACACATATTCCACAACTCAATTTTTATTTTTCACTATTTTTCTTCCAAGCAAGCATTCATTTTCATTCTTTCTATTTTTGTTCTTTTCTATCACATCAAATATACAAAACAGATGTTTTTTTTTCTATATTTTCTATACATATATTTTTCTATGCTTGCTCGGTTTTTCTTTTCTTTTTCAAGAGTTGTGGTACTTACCGATTCTTTTTCGTTCTCCCCAACTTATTTCTTACTCACCCTAAGTGAATGCTCTTAACTTTTTACGGCAAAAGAACAATAATCAAGATTTTCTGGGTTGTAAAAAAAAGATTTTTGAGATCTCGCTTTATTTCAAGCCGAGATTCAACTGTTTAAGCTCAAAGGGGTTAACAAATACTCTCTCTGCTCACAGGCAAGTTGTTTTTGGATGTAGTTGTGCTCAAAAGAAAACAAGTGCCTTGATCATTTCTAATTGCTTCCACAATTTCACAATAATAAAAGACAAAGCATGAATCTCATGAATCAACAAAACTTATTAGAATCCAGCATTTAAGTGTACAATGGAGGTTTCCTCACAATTTGTGGTTTTAAGTTCTAGATGAAACATTCATTCAATTATGTTGCAAAAAGACAATATTCAATTTACCAAAAAGAGTAAAGTTCCTAATGCATTCTAAAATTCTAGCCGAAGGTAACCATGTACCTTAGCCTCATTCACTTGTTTATTCTTATCATTGCCATCCAAGCTCGGATGCACCTTCATTGAGTACTTCTTGAGGAGCAACCAATCTAGAAGGGTTTGCCACTCAATCAACCAAAAATTTATTAAACACACAAAATTAAAAACATAAATAAATAACATTAACTGAAAATATAAATTTGTTCATGGGGGACAAAACACCCCAATAGTACAATGATCGCGACTTTATGAGTCGAATTTGGTATACAAACTGCAAGTGCACAGTTCTATCGCGTAGTTTTAAAAGATATCGATCCCACAGGGACTTATGAATCGATATACCGTTATCTAAGGTTACTACGTAAAGCTAAGGTGAAAAATGTTTGATTGTTTGGGGAAAGACTAAAGGCTAAATTAAGATCTAGCTTAAATATTAATAAAACGGATATCGGTATGTAGTTCGTCAAAACTAGGGAATCAAGTCTTTGTCGGTTTCTTGGTTTTAAAATAAATCGTTTCGGTTAACTTTATTGGTTAAAGGTTTTATCTCAAACTCTCGCTCTGTTGAATAAACCATGATTTTATATTAATGTAGCTGTCACTTATAATTAAGTCAAAAACCACTTTTTGAAAGCAATAAAGTTGCAGAAACTCTTCTTAAGAAAATACTGACCGTTTTAAACACCCTTATCTCAAACTCTCGCTCTGTTGACTTAGGTTATATAATTAAATCCAAATGCTTAACTCTCGTCCTCACATTCAATCTTTAAAAATACTTTTTGGAAAATGTCAGAATTTAATTAACTCTAAAACTTGCTCTCGCCCTGATCTAGAATTAATGCCTAACTTACACTGTCCAGTTAAAACCTCAAACTCTCGCTCTATTGATTTTAACTTCTTTATGTCCTTTACTTTTGTAAAAAATCTTGTTATTAAACCTGTAGGTTGAGACCGTAAAAAGATTGATTTTAATTTTAAGTTTAAATAGACTGACTCAGTCTTGATCCCTTATTCTACTTACTTTACATACCGATATCTAGGCGAATTAGCTAGACATGCTAAATGAACCAGAATACATATCATGCATAAACAGACTCATTCCAGGCAGATAATATAAATAAATAATAAAACAAAACATTAAATAATGATTAAAGAACCTGAATGCGTAATACAATAGTCTTGAACACTCCACCACAAGCCGGTAGGATTTGTTCTTGGATTCTTCAATTAAACAATAAATTAAACCAAGGAAATAAAACTAGAATCTAACGTAAGGTTAGATCCGATAAAAAGTTACACAATAGTTTCCGGTGTAGAAACTATTATGCGAAAAATATCTAAATGCTAAAAAGGGAAAGGTAAATTGCAAGGGAAAAAAAACGTAGAACTTGCAAAAGAAATAAATAAATAAACAATGTTAAGTTGCTGGAAAAGAAAATTGCAGAAGCGAAAAAAGAAAGAAAATTGGAAAAGCTTCGGCCGTGTGAGCGTGGAAAAACCGAGGAACCCTTTTAGGTCTTTGAAGTAGCTATTTATATTGGTGTTGGTAACTGCTTTTCGTTTCCCAAGCGTCTTCAACGTGGCTAAATGCATGGCGTGGATATAGGACACAAACTCCTCAACAAACTCCTCAACGTCTCTTCAAGTCTTCTGAGGGCGTTACTTGCGCCAAAAAGATAGTGGAATGGTGTGACGCTCGTCACACCATGTGTGACGTCCGTCACAAGGCTGCTTTGCGTGACGCTCGTCACGCATCTTGTGACGTCCGTCACAGGTAGTGCCTTTATGTTTTGCGCTTTGGGCTGGGCTTTGGCATTTGGTTCTTTTTCTCTCCTTTTTGCACCTCCTTTTCTTCCATTTTCACTTGTTCTTCAAAATAGACTACCTGAGACAAATAGGAAGAAAATACCACGTAATATCTCATAAAATGCAGTAAACCGAAATAAATAGTCATAGAATTTAATGGAATTAAGTCCTAAAATATGATATAATTTCGTGTTATCATACAACACCGAAATCAAGATACAAAATCCGAAAATACAAATAGAAATGACATAAAAACTGAAAAAATACAAAAACTTAACCCACTAAGGGCTCAGGACTCCTCCTCGCTACCGGCCTCAGAACCGGTAGCCTCATCGTCAACATCATCATCATCATCAGCATCATCAGCATCAGCGCCCACCCCCTCACTATACACTGGCGTGTCCACAGGCCAATTGGCGTGTAGCAGAAACTGCTCACGCGTCATCAAAGCATGAGCACCACTTCCTTGCAGCTGCAACCGCTGCATAGAGTCGTGCATATCCAACATGGCTCTCTGGGATGCCGCCATCCATTCCAAACTGTAATTGCACACAGCTTGGACGTACGGATCAATTCTAGGAGTAGAAGTACCAGGACCATCAGAAGCCCGAGTACTTCCTGAGGCAGCACTGCCACTGGTAGTCTTTGCTCTACAATATTTGGCCACATACCGATCATCGATAGGTGACGGGATCCTTACCTGCCCACGAGACGGAAGTCTCACCCTTGCCTGAACGCATAAACTCATGATCAAACACGGGAAAGCTAGGGGACAATTAACACGAGCCCCCGACTTAAGCCCGCTCTCGACCACGGACTTCAGCTCATTTGCGATGATCCTCGCCACATCGATCTCGACATTGGTGAGGATGGAATGGACCAAATGTGCCACTGGGATCGGCACTGTAGAGGTGTGGGACTTTGGCTGGATGTTGGTCAAAACCAAAAGCAGTATCAGCTGAGCCATGGGAGTCATGTCCTCCCGGCGATACCTCACTGGAACCCCAGATGGGTTCAGCTCAACTGATTTCCCGCTTAATAGCAGGGCGGCAGTAATGGCAGGAACATCACGGTGAAGCCGTAGGTCAGTATGGTACGTGTCCCTCTCTTCAGCTCCCAACTGGAGCGGCTCCCCAAGGATTCGGTTGATAGCATCCCGGTCAAATGGAATTGGACGCCCGGCAACTCTAGATACCCAAGTAAAGGGCTCGTCGTCGTCGGGTAGTGCGTTAACATAAAATTCACGCACTGTCGCTATGTCGTAATGCTCTAAGGGATTAATCAACCTATCCCATTTCTTCGCGTCAATCAACCCGGCAAAATTTCTGTAAGTGCCCTGTGGGTTGATCAGAAATCGCTTCTCTGGAAGTATTTTTCGCTTCTCCAGAGCGATGTACCGTGCAGCCTGTTTTGGACCGACAAACTTGTCGGTATCGAATTGAATAGGCACGGTCCGGGAAGTAGCCGCTCCCTTTCTCTTCTTAGTTGCTCCAGACCTAGATTCCATCTGCAAAGTATACAAGGAAACAACACACACCAAACAAACAGATTAGACATCAAAGCATAATTTAAAAAAAAAAACTGCCATGCTCGCTGCTGCTTCGCCTAGCGAAGTGGCAGCGAACGCTCGCCCCCAGGCTCGCCTAGCGAGTGCTAGCGAACCTTACGGGTTTTGGGGTTTTTCAGCATGCTTAGAGATTCTCCCCCAAAACCCATACTCAATTGGTTCCAACATCAGAACCTAATGATTTCTCAAGCAAATAATCGTTCTATGCTATTGGGGATTACCTATTTGCATGCAAAACCTAAAAATCCCCAATTCCTAAACCTAAAATCCCAATTTGCAAAACCCTAAATACCACATGCAAAGCTAAAGTTTCCCATACTCCACTCATCCTAATTGCTATTCATATTGGAAATTTAGAATTCAAACAACAAGAAAAATGTAGTAGGGCAAACCTTAGTTACACGGATTCGGAAATGTGAAGAGAGTAGAGTTTGCAAATGACCGAATAGAGCAAGTGTTGGTGATAGAGATGCAAACGAGAGAGTGTGAAGAGCTTATCAAAAATTCCTCAGCAGAGCCGTACAGAAAATTTTTGAGTTTGGGGCAAAATGGTTGCCCTGCTGAGATTTAAATACAAACTGTCATGCAGCGCTCGCTGCTGCCTCGCCTAGCGAGCAGCTAGCGAACCTGCTCGCTACTGCCTCGCCTAGCGAGATGCTAGCGAGCATGACAGCAAGTGCTTTTTTCAAATGCAGCACTTGCAAGTTCATCCAGAACAGTTTTATCACAAGGTAACCCAACACAACACAACACAAAAACAGTAAATACTTACAATGTTGGGGTGCCTCCCAACAAGCGCTTGTTTAACGTCGGCTAAGCTCGACGGTGCGATGCTCACAGAGGAGCATCGAGCGGTAGAGCACAGCTCTCGCGATCCACATGACCGCCGAGATAAATTTTCAATCGTTGGCCATTCACTGTCCAACTATCTTTCTGGTCTATGTCTTCAATGACAATAGCCCCATATTCCTTTACTTCTTTCAAAAATTTTGCCAGGTGAAGTTTCAAAACACACATCAATTCGTAATAGGTTGCAGGTGGATTTTGTTTAGAAGCAACTTGAGTTCAATCTTGACATCAACAACTACCGTTACAACTTAGATAACCCTAGCTTATGCAAATCAGTTCAAGTAATGCCATTATAGCTATCCCAGTTCCTTTACTTTTATTTCACCCGCTTTCATTCTGGCGAAATCACATTAAGCCCTTTATCTTTTCGCGCACATAGTGGAGTAACCGGTTAGTGATTCTGATCCCCTTTTAGCTAGAAGTTCTGGTACATAAGTCGGATAACTTCGTTATTCAGTCCATTGCAAATTGTGGGGGATCGAACCGTAGTCCGCCCTACCGAGTTCAGTACCAGATACCTACTGAACCAACTCATAATGGATCTTTCATATTGTGTTTTTGCATGATCTGCGACCTTTAGATTAAATGATCTGGTAAGGATCACCTAATTTAATCAGTGCATTTCCTGATATATTCATATATTTTATGTTACTTTGGGGATCATTCACTTATATTCATCGGCTCTCCACGTAGTTTGCTATTAAGATGGTGCTGACTTCTCGTATAAACTACTCGGGGTTACTATAAAACTAAAAGTTCAAGGGATTGGTATAAGAGGTACTTATCCTGATCTAACATGTTGAGGTTCTCAGAGCGTTGTTATGGTAATGATCTTTGTCTTGATTTCACTCGAGTTTTATAAAGTAAGCAACTTTTGTACTTATTGGGTGTGTTAAATTTTTGTTATGGCTCATGAAAATTTTTGAGGGGATAGATAATAGAAATTTTCACACTCGGGACTTAACTTAAAAATTTATATATATATATATATATATATATATATATATATATATATATATATATATATATATATATATATATATTTTTTTTTTTTTAATAATAGAGGGAAATAACATTAAAAGGAAAGGTACATACTTGAAAAATGGAAATAGGAAGAACAAGTTTTCCCCCCCATACTTAAATTAAACATTGTCCCCAATGTTTTAAGGGAATGAAATACACTATGGAAAGGAAAAAGAAACTACAACTAAGGTTGTCTTCCGCCTCTGGTTCTTGGGCCTGGTGATCTCGGACGTAAGTCTAAGTTGTCGAACCTGCTGAGCAACTCAGTAAACCGCTGGTCGGTTATGGCATTCCTAGCATCCTGTTGCTGTTGCATTTGACGCATCATCTGCAGCATTTCGACATTCTGTGCCTGCATACCATCGATAGCATCCATAATGTCGTCGTTGGTTGCAGGCCTTCTTCGTCGACGACGTTGGGAGGATGGGCCAGTTGCATTATTGGAAGGGTTGAGCGGGACTGACTGTTGTGTAGGCGGATGATCACCTTGTTCCATTGCTTCAAACTCATCTGTTTGTGGGTTTGTTTGTAAAGGCTCGGTGGTTTCAGGAGCGTTTAGATCATAGAGGTGGCGGTCGGGGTTTGTGACATCAGTTAGGGCGATATTTGGTAGAACAACACTTGGGACTGCCTGGTTGTTCACCATAAGATAATATCCTCCGCCTACTCTGTTCTTAATCAGGCGGCTGGAGCGACAATAGCTGATATCCATAGATAGGGGAGGTAGGGATTCTAAAGTTTGGAGTTTATCCCCTAGGTTTAGGCCAAGTGCTATGGTGGTGATTAATCCACCAATTATAAAAGGTTGCCGGCCTCTAGCACATAAGGTGCGGATATGATGAAATAGAAAGGAGGCGGCGTTTACCTGAGTATCCGGTTCGAAGACGCATTGGAGGAAAAATAGCTCCTTTGAGTTGACCTTGCTGTTGTTTGGCCTTCCAAAAACTGTGTTTTGCAGGATGCGGATAAAGTACCGGATAGTGGGGTTATGTATATGGGAGAGTAGGAGCTCTTCCCAGTTGTAGGTATCTATACCGGTAATTTTCTTGAAAAGGCCGAAAACTGCAACTGTGTTCCAGTTTGAGGCCGGAGGGATTCTGGCGTGCAGCAGACCTTCTGTGGGAAATTGTAGCATGGTGCTCAATTGGTTTTGGGTTAGGGTGTACTCGGTGTTAAACATACGGAAGGTTGCGGTACCGGTTAGAAATTCGTCTTCACCGGCGGGAGTGGTGTAGTCGTATGAACTTAAGAATTCTAAGGTTAGGGATGGGTAGGTGGGTTGGTTATGAGTGCAAAGGAAGGTTAAGTTGGCTTGACGGAGCATCCATTCGATACCTTGGAGTAATCCTAATTGGTGTAAACAAGGTAAATCGGGGTACCTGGTGGAAACGATGCCGCGCTGTTGGAAACGCTCGAATTGCTCTCTCTGATAATTGTCATCTTCGGATCGGAAGATGATAGTTCCGAAATTCTGATTTCCCGCCATTGTGATGAATTTTGAAGGGGTGATTTGGAAAGAAAAAGAAATGTATTTGATAGGAGAGAATGGTTTGTGGTGAATGAAGGGAGGTTTGGTGGGTATTTATAGGAGAAGAATTTGGAAGGTGGAAAGAAAAAGTGGTTGAAAAGTAATTAAGTGTGGTTAAATGAAAAATGAATGGGGAAGGTAAAAAGTTAAAGGTGTAACGTTCGTCTCCAACGGCTCCTTAACGTTCACTAGTCTGAGGAGTGTTACGCTCGTCACAGGAGTGTGACGTTCGTAACATGCAATAGGCGTGCCGTCCGTTATGGAGTTGTGTGACGCTCGTCACACATTCCTTTTTGGCAAGGCTTCTGTAGCGTTTCACAGAATTACTTTGGTAATGGATTTATAAATTTTTTTTTTTGTTTTGTTTTGCTTATGATTGATTTATTCTGCAATTTAATTTATCGTGCACGCTTATTCTACTTTGTATAATAATAAGTCATAGGTAGCAACAGTAGAGCATAATAGCTATTGCATAATAAAATTAAATAAACAGCTTCAATAAAATGATCATAATGTAATACAGGAAAGGAAAACAATGAAATGAAAGAGAAATAAATGTGAACATGAATTCAAATAACATTAATGGAAAATCTAACTTAAAACTAAATAACTTAGAAAAATAACTAAATTCTATCCCTCTGAACGATCTCTGGCCGGAGGAGCAAAAGAGTTAACACGATGTACCAACTCGTGAAACTGATTTGTCATACTGCTCATGTATCTTAGAACTTTGTGTCTCATGTTAGTAAATTCTCCTCTAAGGGCGTCTTGTTCTGACATCAAAGCTTCAATGGCGGTGTGATAATCAGTTCCGGGCATATGATGCCGGAGGTCAGGTATGGCTGATTCTTCGGTCAGGACAGGCTGAGGAGGAGGGTCAATATCATAATAGCCGGATGGTGTCTGAGGGTCAGATTCAGCATGAGGGATCTGGTCATCATAAGTCTCATAGTCATCACAAATCTCATAGTCCTGGATGGATTCAGTGGATCTAGCAGGAGTAGGGGTTTCGTTCAGGTTGTAAAGCCAGTTACTGCGGTTATGAACGCTAGTCCTAGGATCGGGCATGGTGAATAGGCAAAGAACCTGGTTATCAATAATAAGCTCGAACTCATCAGACCCTAGGTTTGCTATGAACATAGTGTTGAAGAGGAAGGGTATACTCATAGTAGTAATGCCACAAAAAGGGTTTAGGTCAAGCATAGGCTGACGTAATCCAATAGCATTACCTATCATAGTTATCAAACCGCCTATTCTGATTGGTGCTCGCTCATCCTGGATAAGGTGGTCCAAATTAGCTAACATAAAAGTGGCACCGTTTATTGGACGGTTCTGGGAAGCACAAAATATGATGAAGAGTTCATCACGTGAAACTGAAGTACTATTTGGCTTCTTCCCAAATAAAGTGTGGGTCAGGATCTTATGGAAATAGCGGAAGGCTGGGTTGTGTATGTTTCCAGAGAGAAACTCATGTTCTTCGGGCTCATCATTTCCAGTCAGCTTACCCCAAAAGTGTTCAAGCTCTCTATATTCAAAAAGTTCTTCCTGGCTTACAGTGAATGTGTCAAAGGAGGTAGGAAAACCCAAAAGGTTGGTAAAGTCTCTAGTATTAAATTGGTACTCCATATTGAACATTCTGAACTGGATAAAACCTCTGCTAATTCCTTTTCCATGGCTGGGTAGATAGATTAATGAGCTAAGGAATTCTAGTGTGAGTCTCCGGTAGGTGGTGAAATGTCTCAGGATAGGGGATGTCTCCCATCCTATCTGGTTCAGCAAATACAAGACACTTTGTCTAAGTCCAAGGGCAGTCATAGCCCAATCATCAGCATATAAACTAGGTAGCATCTCTCTAGCGGCTAGTTCTTCAAACTTTTGTTTCTGAGCCATTCCTCTGAACTTGATACCCATACGATCAATATGTCCCATCTGGTTGGTGCTAGCTAGAGAAAAGAAAACATGAGTTTAAGTCAGGATTTGGCCAAATGCCGAAAGAAGGAAAAATTATTATTATTATTTATTTTTTTCTTTTTGAATAAATCAAGAATGAATACTAAACAGAAATTAAACGAATAATTAAGAAAGAAATAGGGGAATGATAATAATAGAATAAGAAAATAACAAACTAATTTGTGGGTTGTCTCCCACTAAGCGCTTTGTTTAAATGTCGCAAGCTCGACAAAGAAACTGTTAAATATAATCTATAGGTCCTGGGGGCGTTTCGTCTAAGTGTAGGATTTGCGAATCCTCGTTGGTTTCCGCATAATGATAGTGTTTCAGACGTTGCCCGTTTACGGTGAACGGTTCTGTAGATTTTCCTTTTATTTCTACCGCTCCACTGGGAAAGATTTTAGTGATATGAAAAGGCCCTGACCATCTGGATCGTAGTTTTCCCGGGAATAACTTTAGTCTAGAGTTAAATAAAAGCACTGCGTCGCCTTGCTTGAAGATTTTCCTTGATATACGCTTGTCATGCCATTGTTTTGTTCTTTCTTTATAGATTCTGGCGTTTTCATAGGCGTCTCTTCTGAGTTCCTCTAATTCGTTTATGTCAAGGATTCTCTTTTCGCCGGCGGCCTTATAGTTCAAATTTAGATTTCTAATAGCCCAATAGGCTTTATGTTCTAATTCTACCAGGAGGTGACAGGATTTTCCATAAATGAGCTTAAATGGGGTCGTCCCTATGGGGGTTTTATAAGCAGTTCGGTATGCCCACAAAGCTTCTGGTAATTTCAATGACCAATCTTTCCTTGAAGTGGTGACCGTTTTTTCTAGTATTTGCTTGATTTCTATGTTAGACACTTCCACTTGTCCACTGGTTTGAGGGTGGTAAGGTGTCGCTATCTTATGTCTCACTCCATACTTAAGTAGTAGTTTTTCGAGTACCTTGGATATAAAGTGTGATCCACCATCACTGACTACTATTCTTGGGATGCCAAATCTCGGAAATATTATATTTTTAAAGAGTCTAGTTACTACTCGGGTGTCATTGGTTGGAGAAGCTATAGCTTCGATCCACTTTGATACGTAGTCAACTGCCACGAGTATGTATTTGTTACCGAAAGAGGATGGGAAAGGTCCCATGAAGTCTATCCCCCACACGTCAAAAATCTCTACTTCCAAAATACCTTTTTGCGGCATTTCGTCACGTCTAGATATGTTTCCCGTGCGTTGACATCTGTCACATTCCTTAATAACCGCATGTACGTCCTTCCATATAGTTGGCCAATAAAAGCCGGCTTGTAGGATTTTAGAGCAGGTCTTGGATGTACTTGTGTGTCCATCATAAGGAGCGGAGTGGCAGTGTTGGATTATATTTTCTACCTCTTCTTCGGGTATACATCGACGGAAAATACCATCGGGGCCTCTTTTGAAAAGTAAGGGATCATCCCAGTAATAGTGTTTTATGTCGTAGAAGAATCGTTTCTTCTGTTGGTAAGATAAAGTAGGTGGGACTATTCCGGCAGCTAAATAATTGACGAGATCAGCGTACCACGGTGTGGCAGATATAGCTAAGGTGGTTTCTACTTGTATGTCGGAGTTGTTCTCTTCCAAAGTAGCTATAAGTTTGTCGTACGAGAAATCATCATTAATTGATGTTCTTTCCGGTTCAAGGTTCTCAAGTCTGGAGAGGTGGTCAGCTACTACGTTTTCAGTTCCTTTCTTGTCCTTGATTTCTAAGTCGAATTCTTGTAGCAATAAGATCCATCTTAGGAGTCTAGGTTTAGCATCCTTTTTTGTTAAAAGGTACCTGATAGCAGCATGATCAGTGTAGACTATTATTTTGGCTCCGACCAAGTAAGAACGAAATTTATCTAGCGCAAATACCACTGCTAGGAGTTCTTTCTCGGTAGTGGCGTAATTCATTTGCGCTTCATCCAGGGTTCTGCTTGCGTAATATATAACGTGAAGCTTTTTATCCTTTCTTTGTCCTAAAACAGCACCTACAACATAATCACTGGCATCGCACATTATTTCGAATGGTTCATTCCAGTCTGGTGTCTGCATTATGGGTGCTGAGATCAATGCTTGCTTAAGCTTTTGAAATGCTTTTAAACAATTATCGTCGAATATGAATTCAGCATCTTTCATCAACAGTCCGGTTAAAGGTTTAGTTATCTTAGAGAAGTCTTTGATGAATCGTCGGTAAAAACCGGCGTGTCCTAAAAAGCTTCGTACTTCTCTCACGGTTCTTGGGGGTTGAAGATTTTCGATTACCTCTATTTTGGCTTTGTCTACTTCAATTCCTTTGTTCGAGATGATGTGTCCTAAAACAATTCCTTCTTGTACCATAAAGTGGCACTTTTCCCAGTTAAGTACTAAGTTTACTTTTACACATCGCTCAAGAACTCTTTCCAGGTTTTCAAGGCATTCTTCGAAACTTTGTCCGTATACGGAAAAGTCATCCATAAATACTTCCATGATGTTTTCGAGAAAGTCGGCGAAAATTGCCATCATGCATCTTTGAAAGGTCGCAGGGGCATTACACAGACCAAACGGCATTCGTCTATAAGCGAAGGTACCAAAAGGGCACGTGAACGTTGTCTTTTCTTGGTCATCAGGGTGAATTGGTATTTGAAAGAAACCTGAATAACCGTCTAGATAACAGAAATGTGAGTGTTTTGCTAATCGTTCTAACATTTGGTCAATGAATGGTAAAGGGAAATGATCTTTTCGGGTTGCTTTGTTTAGTTTCCTATAGTCAATGCACATTCTCCATCCCGATTCGATTCGTTTAGTTATAGTTTCTCCTTTTTCGTTTTCAATAACGGTTATGCCTCCTTTCTTTGGTACAACGTGTACAGGACTAACCCATTTGCTATCAGATATAGGATATATAATACCTGCTTCCAATAACTTGGTTATTTCCTTCTTTACTACCTCACTCAGGATCGGATTTAGTCTTCTCTGGTGTTCCCTAGAGGTTTTACAGTCTTCTTCTAACATGATGCGGTGCATACAAATAGAAGGGCTTATTCCTTTAAGATCGGTGATGTGGTAACCTAGTGCGGTTGGATACTTTCTTAAGATATGTAGGAGTTTTTCTGTTTCGAGTCTTCCTAGGTCTGCATTAACTATCACAGGTCGCTCAAGTTCTAAGTCTAGGAATTCATATCTCAGATTTTTGGGAAGTGTTTTCAGGTCAGGGGTTGGTTTGTTAAGACATTGCGTAGGGTCCGGTGTTATTGCTAAACATTGGTTAGATTTGTCTTCTAAAAGATAGTCTGATGATTTGTCTTTTCCTAACTCTGCTTCTTTTATGCATTCATCGATGATATCCATGAAGTAACATGTATCTTCTATTGCAGGTGCTTTCAAGAATTTGGAAAGAATGAACTCAATTTTCTCTTCACCTACTTCGAAGGTGAGTCGTCCTCGTTTTACGTCTATGATTGCACCGGCAGTTGCTAAGAACGGTCTTCCCAGTATAATGGGTGTAATATCATCTTCTCTAATGTCCATAATTGTAAAATCAGTGGGAATGTAGAATTGACCTATGCGTACGGGAACGTTTTCAAGGATTCCTACAGGATATTTAATGGAACGATCTGCTAGTTGCACAGACATTTTGGTTGGTCTTAATTCTCCCATTTCCAGTTTCTTACATATGGATAAAGGCATAACGCTAATTCCGGCTCCTAAATCGCATAAGGCTTTGTCGATGACAAATTTTCCTATGTGACAGGGTATAGAGAAACTACCTGGATCCTTGAGTTTAGGGGGCATGTTTTGGATTATAGCGCTACATTCGGCAGGGAGTGTAACGGTTTCGCTATCCTCAAGTTTCCTCTTATTAGAAAGGATTTCTTTTAAGAATTTAGCATATGAGGGCATCTGCGTAATAGCTTCGGTGAACGGAATTGTAACGTTTAATTGTTTAAGGAGATCAACAAATTTTCTAAATTGGCCCGCATCTTTGGTTTTAACAAGCCTTTAAGGGTAAGGTATAGGTGGTTTGTAAGGTGGTGGAGGTACATAAGGTTCCTTCTTTTCTAGGGTTTCCTTATTACTCTCTTCCTTTTCCTTAGGTTCACTTTCCTCAGTTGATTTCTTAGGGTTTTGGTTTTCTATCCTTGGATCAGACGGTCCTTCCACTTCCGTTCCACTTCTCAATATAATTGCATGAGCTTGGCTTCTCGGATTAGGTTGGGGCTGTCCAGGGAATGTACCAGTTGGGGCAGCAGTAGGTGCTTGTTGTTGGGCTACTTGTGATATTTGTGTTTCCAGCATTTTGTTATGGGTAGCCAAGGCATCTACTTTGCTTGCTAGTTGTTTAAGTTGTTCGCCAGTGTGTATGTTCTGGTTTAAGAAATCTTTATTGGTTTGTTGTTGGGAAGCTATAAAGTTTTCCATCATGACTTCTAAGTTGGATTTCCTAGGGGTGTTATTGTTAGGCATGGATGGATTCGGTTTCTGATATCCCGGAGGTATAGCTGGGGCTTGATTTGGAGACTGTCCAGGTGCGTACAAAGCATTATTGCTCTTATATGAAAAGTTTGGATGGTTCTTCCAATTTGGGTTATAGGTATTCGAGTAAGGGCTTCCTTGAGCATAGTTTACTTGCTCTGCTTGGATTCCAGTCAAGAGTTGACATTCCGCAGGAGTGTGACCTTGGATTCCACAGACCTCGCAATTCTGAGTTATAGCAACCACGGCGGCTGGAGGTGATACGTTTAGACTTTCAATTTTCTGGACCAAAGCATCCACTTTTGCATTAACGTGATCAAGGTTACTTATCTCGTACATGCCAGTTTTCGTTTGAGGTTTTTCCACCGTTGTTCGTTCGGTTCCCCACTGATAGTGGTTTTGGGCCATGCTCTCGATAAGCTGGTAAGCATCAACATAAGGTTTGTTCATTAATGCACCACCTGCAGCGGCGTCTATTGTTAACCTTGTGTTGTATAAGAGACCATTATAAAATGTATGAATTACTAACCAGTCTTCCAAACCATGGTGTGGGCAAAGTCTCATCATGTCTTTGTATCTTTCCCATGCTTCGAAAAGAGACTCGTTGTCTTTCTGTTTAAATCCGTTTATCTGGGCTCTTAACATAGCTGTTTTGCTTGGCGGAAAGTATCGGGCAAGAAAAACTTTCTTCAACTCGTTCCATGACTGAGTTGGAAGGGAGAGATTGAAGCCATCTTCTAGCGCTATCTCTTAATGAGAAAGGAAAAAGACGAAGTCGAATTGCCTCTGAAGTGACACCATTAGCTTTAACAGTATCAGCGTATTGGACAAATACGGATAAATGAAGGTTTGGATCCTCGGTAGGATTTCCAGAGAATTGGTTCTGTTGCACAGCCTGCAACAGCGAAGGTTTAAGTTCGAAGTTGTTTGCTTCGATTGCGGGTGGAGCAATACTTGAATGCGGCTCATCTTGCGATGGAGCGGCGTAATCTCTAAGAGCACGAGCTGGTTCTTCCATCTCGGTTATCGAAGGAAAAAGGTTTTTGAAATCAGGAAGTTCTACAGGAGGGAGATTGTTTGCAGCACGATATTCCCGAATTCGTCGTAAGACTCGGAGATATAGTTCGATATCGTTGATTCGTAAATAGAGCGGTTCGCCTTGTGAGCGAGTGCGTGGCATACAAATCAACGAAAGAAAGAAATAGAAGAAAAAGAAACCTTAGTCTCTACAGCGTAACGGAAGAGTTACGATATCGATTAAATAAAAGTCCCCGGCAACGGCGCCAAAAACTTGATCGCGACTTTATGAGTCGAATTTGGTATACAAACTGCAAGTGCACAGTTCTATCGCGTAGTTTTAAAAGATATCGATCCCACAGGGACTTATGAATCGATATACCGTTATCTAAGGTTACTACGTAAAGCTAAGGTGAAAAATGTTTGATTGTTTGGGGAAAGACTAAAGGCTAAACTAAGATCTAGCTTAAATATTAATAAAACGGATATCGGTATGTAGTTCGTCAAAACTAGGGAATCAAGTCTTTGTCGGTTTCTTGGTTTTAAAATAAATCGTTTCGGTTAACTTTATTGGTTAAAGGTTTTATCTCAAACTCTCGCTCTGTTGAATAAACCATGATTTTATATTAATGTAGCTGTCACTTATAATTAAGTCAAAAACCACTTTTTGAAAGCAATAAAGTTGCAGAAACTCTTCTTAAGAAAATACTGACCGTTTTAAACACCCTTATCTCAAACTCTCGCTCTGTTGACTTAGGTTATATAATTAAATCCAAATGCTTAACTCTCGTCCTCACATTCAATCTTTAAAAATACTTTTTGGAAAATGTCAGAATTTAATTAACTCTAAAACTTGCTCTCGCCCTGATCTAGAATTAATGCCTAACTTACACTGTCCAGTTAAAACCTCAAACTCTCGCTCTATTGATTTTAACTTCTTTATGTCCTTTACTTTTGTAAAAAATCTTGTTATTAAACCTGTAGGTTGAGACCGTAAAAAGATTGATTTTAATTTTAAGTTTAAATAGACCGACTCAGTCTTGATCCCTTATTCTACTTACTTTACATACCGATATCTAGGCGAATTAGCTAGACATGCTAAATGAACCAGAATACATATCATGCATAAACAGACTCATTCCAGGCAGATAATATAAATAAATAATAAAACAAAACATTAAATAATGATTAAAGAACCTGAATGCGTAATACAATAGTCTTGAACACTCCACCACAAGCCGGTAGGATTTGTTCTTGGATTCTTCAATTAAACAATAAATTAAACCAAGGAAATAAAACTAGAATCTAACGTAAGGTTAGATCCGATAAAAAGTTACACAATAGTTTCCGGTGTAGAAACTATTATGCGAAAAATATCTAAATGCTAAAAAGGGAAAGGTAAATTGCAAGGGAAAAAAAACGTAGAACTTGCAAAAGAAATAAATAAATAAACAATGTTAAGTTGCTGGAAAAGAAAATTGCAGAAGCGAAAAAAGAAAGAAAATTGGAAAAGCTTCGGCCGTGTGAGCGTGGAAAAACCGAGGAACCCTTTTAGGTCTTTGAAGTAGCTATTTATATTGGTGTTGGTAACTGCTTTTCGTTTCCCAAGCGTCTTCAACGTGGCTAAATGCATGGCGTGGATATAGGACACAAACTCCTCAACAAACTCCTCAACGTCTCTTCAAGTCTTCTGAGGGCGTTACTTGCACCAAAAAGATAGTGGAATGGTGTGACGCTCGTCACACCATGTGTGACGTCCGTCACAAGGCTGCTTTGCGTGACGCTCGTCACGCATCTTGTGACGTCCGTCACAGGTAGTGCCTTTATGTTTTGCGCTTTGGGATGGGCTTTGGCATTTGGTTCTTTTTCTCTCCTTTTTGCACCTCCTTTTCTTCCATTTTCACTTGTTCTTCAAAATAGACTACCTGAGACAAATAGGAAGAAAATACCACGTAATATCTCATAAAATGCAGTAAACCGAAATAAATAGTCATAGAATTTAATGGAATTAAGTTCTAAAATATGATATAATTTCGTGTTATCATACAACACCAAAATCAAGATACAAAATCCGAAAATACAAATAGAAATGACATAAAAACTGAAAAAATACAAAAACTTAACCCACTAAGGGCTCAGGACTCCTCCTCGCTACCGGCCTCAGAACCGGTAGCCTCATCGTCAACATCATCATCATCATCAGCATCATCAGCATCAGCGCCCACCCCCTCACTATACACTGGCGTGTCCACAGGCCAATTGGCGTGTAGCAGAAACTGCTCACGCGTCATCAAAGCATGAGCACCACTTCCTTGCAGCTGCAACCGCTGCATAGAGTCGTGCATATCCAACATGGCTCTCTGGGATGCCGCCATCCATTCCAAACTGTAATTGCACACAGCTTGGACGTACGGATCAATTCTAGGAGTAGAAGTACCAGGACCATCAGAAGCCCGAGTACTTCCTGAGGCAGCACTGCCACTGGTAGTCTTTGCTCTACAATATTTGGCCACTTACCGATCATCGATAGGTGACGGGATCCTTACCTGCCCACGAGACGGAAGTCTCACCCTTGCCTGAACGCATAAACTCATGATCAAACACGGGAAAGCTAGGGGACAATTAACACGAGCCCCCGACTTAAGCCCGCTCTCGACCACGGACTTCAGCTCATTTGCGATGATCCTCGCCACATCGATCTCGACATTGGTGAGGATGGAATGGACCAAATGTGCCACTGGGATCGGCACTGTAGAGGTGTGGGACTTTGGCTGGATGTTGGTCAAAACCAAAAGCAGTATCAGCTGAGCCATGGGAGTCATGTCCTCCCGGCGATACCTCACTGGAACCCCAGATGGGTTCAGCTCAACTGATTTCCCGCTTAATAGCAGGGCGGCAGTAATGGCAGGAACATCACGGTGAAGCCGTAGGTCAGTATGGTACGTGTCCCTCTCTTCAGCTCCCAGCTGGAGCGGCTCCCCAAGGATTCGGTTGATAGCATCCCGGTCAAATGGAATTGGACGCCCGGCAACTCTAGATACCCAAGTAAAGGGCTCGTCGTCGTCGGGTAGTGCGTTAGCATAAAATTCACGCACTGTCGCTATGTCGTAATGCTCTAAGGGATTAATCAACCTATCCCATTTCTTCGCGTCAATCAACCCGGCAAAATTTCTGTAAGTGCCCTGTGGGTTGATCAGAAATCGCTTCTCTGGAAGTATTTTTCGCTTCTCCAGAGCGATGTACCGTGCAGCCTGTTTTGGACCGACAAACTTGTCGGTATCGAATTGAATAGGCACGGTCCGGGAAGTAGCCGCTCCCTTTCTCTTCTTAGTTGCTCCAGACCTAGATTCCATCTGCAAAGTATACAAGGAAACAACACACACCAAACAAACAGATTAGACATCAAAGCATAATTTAAAAAAAAAAACTGCCATGCTCGCTGCTGCTTCGCCTAGCGAAGTGGCAGCGAACGCTCGCCCCCAGGCTCGCCTAGCGAGTGCTAGCGAACCTTACGGGTTTTGGGGTTTTTCAGCATGCTTAGAGATTCTCCCCCAAAACCCATACTCAATTGGTTCCAACATCAGAACCTAATGATTTCTCAAGCAAATAATCGTTCTATGCTATTGGGGATTACCTATTTGCATGCAAAACCTAAAAATCCCCAATTCCTAAACCTAAAATCCCAATTTGCAAAACCCTAAATACCACATGCAAAGCTAAAGTTTCCCATACTCCACTCATCCTAATTGCTATTCATATTGGAAATTTAGAATTCAAACAACAAGAAAAATGTAGTAGGGCAAACCTTAGTTACACGGATTCGGAAATGTGAAGAGAGTAGAGTTTGCAAATGACCGAATAGAGCAAGTGTTGGTGATAGAGATGCAAACGAGAGAGTGTGAAGAGCTTATCAAAAATTCCTCAGCAGAGCCGTACAGAAAATTTTTGAGTTTGGGGCAAAATGGTTGCCCTGCTGAGATTTAAATACAAACTGTCATGCAGCGCTCGCTGCTGCCTCGCCTAGCGAGCAGCTAGCGAACCTGCTCGCTACTGCCTCGCCTAGCGAGATGCTAGCGAGCATGACAGCAAGTGCTTTTTTCAAATGCAGCACTTGCAAGTTCATCCAGAACAGTTTTATCACAAGGTAACCCAACACAACACAACACAAAAACAGTAAATACTTACAATGTTGGGGTGCCTCCCAACAAGCGCTTGTTTAACGTCGGCTAAGCTCGACGGTGCGATGCTCACAGAGGAGCATCGAGCGGTAGAGCACAGCTCTCGCGATCCACATGACCGCCGAGATAAATTTTCAATCGTTGGCCATTCACTGTCCAACTATCTTTCTGGTATATGTCTTCAATGACAATAGCCCCATATTCCTTTACTTCTTTCACCCGAAATGGCCCCGACCATTTTGATTTCAACTTCCCGGGAAACAATTTCAACCGGGAGTTGAACAATAGGACCAATTGTCCGGGCACAAATTCTTTGTTACGGAGCTTCTTGTCGTGATACTTCTTTGCCTTTTCCTTGTACAACCAACTTGAGTGGTATGCGGCATTGCGCATCTCCTCCAACTCCAGTAGTTGCACTTTCCTTTTGTTACCGGCCAACTCATCTTCAAAATTTAAAAACTTTAGGGCCCACAAGGCCTTGTGCTCCAATTCAACCGGCAAATGGCAAGTTTTACCAAATACCAATTGAAAGGGAGTTAGGCCAATTGGAGCTTTAAAGGCCGTACGGTAGGCCCATAATGCTTCGTCAAATTTTTGGGACCACTCCTTTTTTGAATTAGACACGGTTTTTTCGAGGATTCTCTTAATCTCTCGATTAGAGACCTCAGCTTGCCCGTTAGCCTGAGGGTGATACGGAGTCGTCACCCTATGCGATACACCGTAATGTTTTAAAATAGTTTCCAAAGGTGCATTACAAAAGTGTGACCCTCCGTCACTTATCAACACTCGGGGGGTTCCGAAACGGGAGAATATGTTTTTCTTCAAAAAATTTATCACCGTTTTGGCATCCGCCCGAGGTGAGGCAATCGCCTCAACCCACTTAGAGACATAATCGACAGCGACAAGCATGTACTCATTCCCATAAGAGGGTGGGAAAGGTCCTACAAAATCTATGCCCCAACAATCAAATACTTCCACTTCTTGGATATTTTGGAGAGGCATCTCATCTCTCTTACCTATCCCACCGCTTCTTTGGCAACTGTCACAACTTTGCGCATGGGTATGTGCGTCTTTGAAAATAGTTGGCCAATAAAATCCCGATTGAAGAATTTTAGTGGCCGTTCTAACCCCATTATAATGTCCGCCATAAGGCGAGTTGTGACAATGCCAAAGGATGCTCTGGGCTTCATCACCAGTTACGCATCTCCTTAATAGGTTATCACTACCCAACTTAAACAAGTATGGGTCATCCCAAACATAATACTTCGCATCCGAAAGGAACTTCCTTTTTTGGTTCGAAGTTAGGTCGGCAGGCACAAAACCACTAGCCTTGTGGTTCGCAAAGTCTGCAAACCACGGCCTAACTTGAACCTTAAACAGTTTTTCATCAGGAAATTCTTCCCGGATTTCTTTTTCAGACGCGGTAACCTCCACGTTCACTAATCGGGATAAATGATCCGCTACCAAGTTTTCCGACCCCTTCTTGTCTTTGATTTCCACATCGAATTCTTGTAACAAGAGGATCCAACGGATGAGCCTTTGCTTCGAATCCGGTTTGGTTAGCAGATATTTAATCGCCGCGTGGTCGGTATACACAACGACTTTAGACCCTATAAGATAAGACCTAAACTTTTCTAGCGCATACACTATTGCAAGTAGTTCTTTTTCCGTTGTGGCATAATTTATTTGAGCCTCGTTAAGAACCTTACTCGCATAATGTATCGCATGGAAAGTTTTGTCTTTTCTTTGGCCAAGTACCGCTCCAACAGCATAGTCACTCGCGTCACACATTAGTTCAAAATTTTCATTCCAATCGGGAGCGACTATTATTGGAGCGGTAACCAATTTTTCTTTTAAAACCTCAAAAGCTTGCAAACAATCTTCGGTGAAGAGAAATACCTGGTCCTTGGCGAGCAAATTGCTCAAAGGCTTAGCCACCTTTGAGAAGTCCTTGATAAAGCGCCGGTAGAACCCCGCGTGCCCCAAAAAGCTACGGATGCCCTTCACATTCACCGGAGGGGGTAATTTTTCAATTACTTCAACCTTAGCTCTATCCACTTCAAGCCCCCTTCTAGAGACTTTGTGGCCTAGCACGATCCCCTCGGTCACCATGAAGTGACACTTCTCCCAATTAAGCACCAAATTGGTCTTCACACATCTTTCCAACACCGTTTTCAAATTTGCCAAGCATAGACTAAACGTCCCACCAAATACCGAGAAGTCATCCATGAAGACTTCCATTGTTTTCTCTATCAGATCGGCAAAAATGGCTTGGACACATCGTTGGAAGGTCGCTGGTGCATTGCACAGCCCAAAGGGCATTTTTCGGTATGCGAACACTCCAAACGGACACGTGAAAGCCGTCTTCTCATGATCAACCGGGTCAACCGCAATTTGGTTATACCCAGAGTAGCCGTCCAAAAAACAATAGTATTGTTGGCCCGATAGTCTTTCGAGCATTTGATCCATAAATGGGAGTGGAAAATGGTCCTTTCGAGTCGCGGTATTCAACCGCCGATAATCAATACACATTCTCCACCCCGTGGCAACTTTAGTCGGGATCAATTCGCCTTTGTCATTTCGGATTACGGTGATTCCACTCTTCTTCGGAACAACGTGCACATGACTAACCCACGGACTATCCGAGATCGGGTAAATCATCCCCGCATCCAACAGCTTCACAACTTCCTTTCGAACAACCTCTTTCATGGTAGGATTTAAGCGGCGTTGTGGTTGAGCTACCGGCTTGAAATCCTCCTCCATCAAAATCTTGTGCATACAATAGGATGGACTAATTCCTTTTAGATCGGAAAGAGTCCAACCCATAGCTTCTTGATTGGTTTTTAGCACAATGATTAGACGGGCTTCTTCTTCTTTTGTCAAAAGGTTGCTTATGATGACCGGCTTTGCCTCGGTCTCATCTAGAAACACATACCTCAAAGTTGAAGGTAACACTTTTAATTCAATTGGCGCTTTTTCGTCAATGACCTCCTTCTTCAAGTTTTCCTCCTCTACTTCCCATGGTTGTAGGTCGTCGAAACTATCAAGTTCCTTTAAGCATTCCTCAAGAGCTAGCTCTTCTTCCACAGTGAAAACCTCCAATGAGTCGTCAAGAGCTAACTCCATAGGAGATATCTCATGAATATGCTTTGAAACCTCCATAATAGCGTCTTCGATCACATCGATGCGAAAGCTATCATTTCTATCTTTGGAATGCTTCATTGCCTCGAATAGATCGAATGTGACTTCCTCATTTTGAACTCGCACCTTCATTAAACCGTCATCAACATCTATCATCATTCTCGCGGTCTTCATGAATGGTCGGCCCAAGATGAGCGGAGCATCATCATCTTCCTCCATATCAATAACAATAAAATCGACCGGGAAAAAGAATTTGTCGACCTTCACCAAAACATCTTGGGCTACGCCATGAGGATGGGTTGTCGATTTATCCGCCAATTGCAACGTCATTCGGATGGACTTAATCTCAATGTTGCCAAGCCTCTTGATAATTGACAAAGGTATAAGATTAATGCTCGACCCCAAGTCAATAAGTCCCTTCCCGACATACACGTCACCAATTTTAACCGGCAATGTAACTCTTCCCGGATCAACCTCTTTCTTAGGAAGCGTCCTTTGAATAATGGCACTGCAGCTCGCATCAAGGACGATGGTCTCCGGTTCCGTATACCTCCGCTTTTTGGTTAGTATGTCCTTCATGAATTTGGCATACTTAGGCATTTGTTCCAAGGCTTCGGCAAACGGAATGTTGATTTGCAACTGTTTAAAAATATCCATGAACCGGGCGTAATGCCGTTCATTCTCCCTTTTGGAAGGAGCATGAGGATAAGGAAGGTTTTGGATAGGAGTAGCGCTCACTACCTCCTTTCCCTTTGCAACTCTAGCACTTTTCCATCTAGGCTTTTTCACTACCTCCCTTATTACCTCATCACTTGTATTTTTTTTCCATCTCCACACCTTTCTCTTTTTCAACTTCACCATTATTTTTATTCTTTTCAACTTCTTCCTCATCACTCCACACTCCTACTTCACCATCAACATTTTCCTCCACTATTTCCTCCTCAATTTCTTTCTCTTTCTCTCTTTGTTCACTCTCAACTCTTTTTTTATTCTCACTACCCAACTCCCTCCCACTTCTCGTCATAATCGCCTTACAATGCTCCTTAGGATTTGTTTGCGTGTTTGCCGAAAAGGAAGGACCGGTTTGTTGTTCCGCGAGTTGCTTGGCAAGTTGCCCAACTTGAGTCTCGAGATTTTTTATGGCCGCGTCATTGCTCTTTTGATTGGCCATTGACATTTGCATGAATTGCGTCAATGTCTCTTCCAATTTAGAATTGACGGCCGGCGGTTGTGGAGATTGATACGGATTTTGTAGAGGGTTTTGACGGCTAGAAGAACCACCTCCATAACCTTGGTTATGGTAATAGTTACTCCTAGGTTGGAACCCTTGGTTCCCTTGGAATTGTTGTTGTTGATTTTGAGGGTGCGGTTGATAAGGTTGTTGTTGTTGTTGTTGTCTCGGTTGATAGTCCCGTTGATTGGCCATGTAGTTTACTTCGTCAAAACCGGGAGGTGGACAAAATCCGGTGTCATGTTCACCTTTACAAAGTTCACAACAAGCTATTTGTTTAGCTTTTGACGGTTCTCTTAACTCTTTGATTTGTTGCGTTAAGAGTTCCACTTGTTGTGAGATGAGCTTGTTTTGGGCAAGGATGGCATCATTCGTCCCAAGCTCAAGCACTCCCGCCTTCTTCAAAGAATTTCCACGACTTTGACTCTGCAGATCATTTAAAGCCATTCGATTGATAATGTTTGTGGCTTCTTCGGCACTTTTTGACATCAACGAGCCACCCGAGGTAGCATCCAACAAAGTTTTGCAGTTTGGTTGAAGTCCATTTCTGAAGATATGGATTTGAGTCAATTCATCAAATCCATGCCCTTTACATTTCCTCAGCATGGACTTGAATCTCTCCCACGCTTCATTTAATGATTCACTGGTTCCTTGAGAAAACACCGAGATGGCCGTCTTTGATTCCATGAATCGGTTATGGGAGAAAAATCTTTCAATGAATTTCTCTTCTAACACGTTCCAGTCTGTCATTACGGCTGGTGTTTGATCTAGGTACCAATCCTTTGCTTTACCGAGCAAAGCGTGGGGAAATAATCGTCTGAACAACGGAAGCTCCTGAGCCTGATCCACTCCGGCAGCCAATGCTATCTCATAAAATTTTGTGAGAAAAGCAAATGGGTCTTCATGGTCCATTCCGGTGAATGGACTCCCATATAATAAATTCAGAGTTCCCGTTTTCATCTCAGCTTGCCTTCCTGTGTGGTTGGCAAACTGAGCGGTGTTCCTTGGACTATTGATGCATGGAGTAGAAATAGGTGGTGGTGGTTGTGGCTCCATGTTTGGTATGAATGGTGGTGGATTTGTGGTTGAAGAACTTTCTCCTTGCTCTTGGCGTTGTCTAGCCTGTTGCCTCCTACGTCTCGTTTTGCTATTGAGCCTCCTTGCGGTTCTCTCGATCTCAGGATCAAAAAGAAGTTCGTCCACAGGGATTTGCCCTCGCATAAAACGTAAGCTGCACACTAAACCAAACAGATTACAAGCACAAGTCAAAAATTCACAAGCTAAAACTTAAACAACCATTGCGATGCTCGCAATATCAATTTACAATCCCCGGCAACGGCGCCATTTTGTTGAAAGTATATTTCGTGTCGGGTTTTTGTTATCGTATCCACAGGGATTGTAAGATATCACCGCCGTTCGATGGTTGTATTAATCTTAGCTCAATGTAACAATAGGGTTTTGGTTTTAATCAAGTTATCTTGCATAAAAAGTAATAAATTGCGGTAAAAGTTATGGTTTGATTAAATGAGAAATATTGCCAAAGTTAGGTTTCAATGATCACTTTGCATGTATTTGCTCGGTCAACAATCTTATAAACTCCTTTAGATGATAAATCATTTCACAAAGTCCTCTCAATATGTTTCTCTCGAACACACATTGTGAGTTTTGCCATTTTGATCCATTGTTTCTCTCGAACACAATTTATCAAAATGACAACTTTTTGGTTCAACCTTATGGTGAACAAAATCATTCATTACTATCTCTAGCTAACAAACAAGTTTGGATGAAAACCTAGGTCAAGAGTCGGTAAACATCTCTCGATCATAAACCAACACAAAGAGTTTTAAATAGAAACAAAGTTTTCATCATATATTTACCATTAAAGAGTTTACATATGAGGATCCTTACATTTACACACAAAGCTAGTAATCACCTACATCTAACCTTGACAAATGGATGACTTAGCTACTCATTTTCATGGTAGCTTGGTCGGCAAGTAAGGAAAGAAGGTTGATCAACATCCAAGTCGGATAATCAAAGTTGGATGGGAATCCACCTTCTTTTTGTAGAAGATGGTTCTAAGATGAAGAGAAATGAAAATTAGGGCATAAAAGATCCCCTAGAACAATGCTGTAAAATATCTCTCCAAAGTACAAAAGTGGAAAAAGTTGGTAAAAATGAGGTCTGGTGCTCAAAAGTGGCACCTGCTACTTATAGACCTCTGCTGGGCTGTCATGCTCGCTAGGCGAGCAGAATGGCTCGCCTAGCGAGGGTCTAATATGGGCACATAAGGCACCTGCGCCCAGAGAAACAGGGTCTGCTGAACTGTCATGTTCGCCTAGCGAACATACCTTCGCCTAGCGAAGGACACGCTTCAACCTTCGCCCCAGCGAGGTTGAGAGGTTTTGCTACTGGAATGCTCGCTGGGGACTCGCTAGAGCTTCGCCTAGCGAGTGAGTGCTGGCTGCGCTTTTCACCAAAACAGAACGAACTCGCTACCACCTTCGCTGTCAGCTCGCCTGGCGAATTTATTGACAATTTACTGGAGCTTTTCGCTTGGCGCTCGCCTAGCGAACCAGTGCTTCGCCACAGCCCTCGCCTAGCGAGCAGGCTGATGAATGCTTGTTTGCTTTGGTTCCTTTGCCAACTTTCTTGTGTCTTCAATTTCAATTATTTCATGCCTTCTTTCTGCACAATAACACACAAATCAAAGGCACCAAGCTTGTTTATCAATGTAATGCATTTCATCAAAAACCAAGGTGATTTTGACAATTTTAGCAGGGAAATAGAGTGAAAGATGCCCACATATGATAGCTCAAATAAGCACTTTTGGGCATCTAACAGACGTGCTCAAAAGATATGGGTAATGAACTTATTATGACTAAAACATTGTCTTCATCATCAATTTTCATCTCATTATTTTCCAATCATTAATGATCTTGTAAAATCATGTCAAATGCTCCACTATATCTTTGTTATGTACCATTCGAAATGAGTAAAGTTGCTATTTCATAAACAACCATTAAGTCAAAGACTTGGTCATATACAATGATTCAAGTTTTTCCCATATTGAATCTAAAGTCTTCACTTTAGAGAATTCCCTTAAAACTTTATCCCCGAGATACAAGATAATGGTACTTCTGACCTTATTCACCATCTCATATTTTTTTGCTTGTCTTAGGCGCGGGACATTGATGTCTCACCATTTAATGCTGCAATTCATTTATCTTGAGTTAAGATTTCTTGCATCTTCACTTTTCATAACAAAAAGCGTTGTCTCCAAAAAATATTCCCGACCTTACATTTAGAATTCATGGCGCTCAATTGAAAAAAACATCTTGTACCTAAAAATGGGAGCCATTTATTATGAAATATTGGTAGAATAATTCAAAATACTAGTAAAATAATTCAAAGTTTAAACACACCATGCGTGGGGGACAATGAAAACAAAAATACATGGCATTAAGCAACACAATAACCTCTCAAAAGTGAAGAAAAATGCACAACAATGCATAACAAGATAAAAGACATGAACATAATAACTTGTTTACCTAGTTCGATCAAACAATATACCTCGAGGGAGAGAACATCTCTTGGATGTGTGTATATGTTCGTTCAAGTACAAGTATTTGCAAATGACATTGGTGGTTTAGATGATGACAACATCCAATGTAAAAAAAGTCTTAGGTGAAGTCCCCGATGATCTATGGTAAACAACCTCTGATGATGGTGTTTATAAAAGAATCTATATCAAAGCCTCATCAGTGGAAGAATCATTTACATATGAAGTGGTAAATCAATAATGAATCAAGTAGAGAAACTTAAAGCTTCAAGGTTGTGATAGAGAGAAAATGTGAAAGCTCGTCTGATCCTGTGTCTGAGTGATCAATAAATTATAAAGGTACAAAATTAACCCCTGAAATACTAAGACAACTCATACACACATCTAAAGATTTTACGCATGTGCCTAAGTGATTATTAACTTTCTTAAACCATTAAAAATGATTTTTATACTATTTAATCGATTAAGTATTTTGTAACGTCTCCCAATCATAATCATTTAAAGAGGTATTGTAATAGATAATATAATATTATAATAAAAACTCAATAAATAAATAAATAAAAACTCTATGATAAATTCAATACATAACAAAATTAGAATAATTCAATACATAAAAAAAATAAAAATGATTAAAAATTAAAATAATTATAATTTACTTTACTCTTCATTAATATATAAATATACTTTTTAATATGTTATTTTTAATTAATTATATATATATATATATATATATATATATATATATATATATATATATATATATATATATATATATATATATATATATATATATATATATATATATATATATATATATATATATATATATATATATATATATATATATATATATATATATATTGAGATTGATTTATTACATTAGAACGGAATCTCCAATTGATTCTGCTTTGCTTGCGGTCATGTATATTTCATAATAAATACTCCAATTTTAAATAGAAGTATGCCTCAAAAGACCAGAGATCCATAATCATCTTGCAATCCCTTTCACTACAATCCGAATAGAGACATGATGATTCCAACCAAAAAATTAATTGTATCCAACCAAAAAACTAGAAGTTCTTGCTTGTCGTGTGTTTGTTTGCTGTGCACCACTGGATTTTGATTAACCTTAGAAAAAACACACATTCAAGCCAATATTCTCCCAAGTTGTATATTAATGTATCGTGTATCATTATCATACAGTTGCAAACCATTCCAAATAGAACATCTAGGTATTTATTTTCACAACATAGTTGTAAACATGAATCATAAATAGCAATGACTAGTTTTAACAACTTGGCATTCTTGTATATACTTTATACAAGTCAGTCAAACGTAAACCATCCGATGTCTTTAATTAAGGGTCCAATTTCATTACCTACTACTAAAAATGTTGGGTAACTTTCCTCACTTGAATTGTCTCACATATATTGGTGATTAATTATGCCACTTGTTATAATGTCACTAGTAATATGATAGATTTTAATTCATTAGTTGCAATTGTATATTTTCCTAGCTTTTTATTCATTTTCAATTATATTAGATTATTATATTTCTTTTGTAAACAAAACTATCATTTTTCATCTCTAAAAATGAAAAAAATGAGAAATAAAAAAATCGACTACGAACTATGATCAATTATTGCTTTCTAGCGCTAAAATTGAAAATTCTCCCCATTCTCTTTTGATTCCAGATCTCTCGCATTTGAGCCATAAACATTCATTCTCATTTTTCACTCTCAAACTTGTTCTATTTCTACCATGAATGTCCTAAACATACTTCTCTTCTTAATTGTCTAACATATTCAATTAGTCAAATTAACAGAATCAACACCAATAGTAAAATTCATTGATTATCATTACTTTGGTTTTGAGTCTCTCACACACACTCTCACTCTCACAGTGTGAATGCGTGTTTAGAGTACCTTTCTCTCTCACACACATATGTCGGCGAGTCAACCTTGTCCACTAACTTATTATGAGTTTTCGTCACTCAAATGACATCTATCATAGACATCACTTCTAATTCCATCATCTGCTCTCGTCTTGTTAAATATTATATTTTCTTCTAAAATAATTTTACAATTTTACAATTCAATACTATAAATAATACATTCTATGACGGAGCTTTTACCACAGTTATCCAACGGATCGTTATGACACCATTAAAATGAGATGTCTTCATTTTTTTTATATTTTTAAATTAAAAATATTTTATATTTTATCACAGGTGAATTGTGGAGATTTGAAAATGATAGTTTAAAACAAAATTATCTTCTATAGCAGAGTTTGAAAATATTATAATAAAAATGTTTGAATATATAGTGGAAATCAAGCAAAAATTAAAAGAGTTAACGGAAGATAGATAATACAAGGAATTTTTAGAGGTTTGATCTTAAGAAGTGGCCTGCTCCTTTCTCCATGAATTAATCTTGAGAGTATCCAATAATGCTTGAGAGCTTTTAGAAGATTAAACCCACGAACCCTCACATATAAGGAAAAATGAAGTTTCAAGACAACTTACAACCAAACAACGAATTGAAGAATAAAATGGTTAGTCTTTACACCAAACAACGAAGAAAACTTTGAGAAGTTAGTCTCTAAGACAAACTGAGATTTTGAACAGACTCATCTCGAACCAATTGGAGTTTTGAGTTGGCTACTCTCCAAACCGAGTCGAGGTTTTATACAGTGTGACCATAAACCGAACCAAGATTTTTATCAGATTGATCTCAAACCTATTGAGCTTTTACACAGGTTGAACTTAAAAACTGAGTGAGATTTTATACTAGGCTAATCTCCAATCGATATAGCTTTTAACCAGGCCGAGGCCAAGAACCATTGTGAATATTTTTCTCTAGTTATTCTTCATAAACCCGAAATGAGAGTTTTTGTTTATTGGCAGAGCTCACGAATATAACAGAGACTTATGCTAATCCCTTAAGAGTTTTTGTACATGTTTAACTCCATACAAAATAACTACTTCCTTCAAGGAAGAATGAATAACTCAATATGAAAAAGAACTCTTGGTGAATTTATAATAAAGCCTTCACCCAGATTAATTTCCTCACTAAACTTAAGAACACTCTTAAAGCACCATGACTAAATGTGAGAGAAAAAGAAATCATTTAAGAGTGATTGAGAGAAAGAGGAAAAATGAGATATTCATATTTTTCTAGATGATTTGAATTGAAATGTAATTCGTCTATTTATAGGACAAGAAATGGTATAAAAATGGAAACAAACCATGGCGCAAATAAATGACCGAATTAATTAGCTAATCGGTTATATATTTGCGATAATTAATTATTGCTGCCCAAATTGAAAGGTTTTAATAGAAGGTCGTTATCATTCATTAAGACACTGACATAATCGATTATGGAATTATTTTACCTCATCTAATTGATTAGGTATTTGTTATAATCAATTAGAAAGTTCAAAAAAGCTTGTCTTAATCAATTTCCTAGTTTCCAAAATAATCGGTTAGGCTCCAAACAAAAATTTGACAATTTTTTTTGAAAAAGAGAGGCTTCAAAAATACTTTGTGTGTGTGTGTGTGCATGTGCGTGTGTGTGTTTGTGTGTGTGTGTGTGTGTGTTTTAGCAATACTACTTACAAAAAGGCCCTTGTGTTCTTACAAAACACTGACCACTCAATCGGATACGATCAGATAAGTTTTCACACTTTCTTTGTTTTACACTTTAAAGCTTCAAATGCTTTTGTCGGATATGCCATTCAAATAAACACTTCACTTGAAAATTCTTGAGTCTTGATATATCTTCAAGTTAATCACCATCAATAGAGGATAGAGATATCACAGGTGATCAAAAATCCTAATTATTTAGCTTGATTCTAAGGAACAACTTGATCAATCACTTTGTGCATCTTTGACGTCTTGACTAGCTTTAATATTTGTTTGTCTTCATGCGTTGTTGTCATCCAAACTATTTCAAGATTTGTTACGCCTACATATGCTATCATCCTTAAAACCATAACATTATTAGGGCTAAGCATATCTTGCTTATCTATGAGCTTTAATCACTTTCTGATTATACCTGCAAGTACATAGTTCCATATTCTCCCCCTTTTTGATGATGATAACACATCTCTCAGGGAGATGGTGAAAGAAAAAGCAGGTGGATAAAATTTGGAGTGGTTAAACTTCTCCTTACATGATTAGAGAATATACTTTACTCCCCTAAGTGTATACTTCTCTCCCTTTGGCATAACTAAAAATACGGGTAAAGACGCAAGACATAATTTTAAATATGCAAACACATTTCTCACATAGTCAAACAAATTACTATAAAGGGAAAACATTATTTTATTAATTCAAAGGTGCTGGAATTCAAAGTACAAGAAAGCAGGAAATTGACGACGAATTTTTTTTTTCAAAACAACAAAGTAAGAACACTTGAGCAAAAGACTAGTTTGCCTCTTCATTATCCTCACTTGACATAATCGCAGATATGAGATGGGATTTTTCAAGTTTTTCAGTGAGGTGGCAAATCCTAGAATTTGTCCTCCTATGCATTTTTATCATTGTCTCTTAATTTTGAAGAAGGTTGTTGTTGATATTTGAGAAAGAATGATGATATTTTTCATCATCTCTAAAAATTAAAAAAATTAAAAAAATTAAAAAAATTAAAAGATCAATAATAAAATATAGAATAGTAGAAATTAAGAAACACTTTGTCGTGAGAGAAAAAATAATACATGTTCGATTTATTTGAAAAAAAAAGGAAAATGAAAGAAAATTGGTTACCTTTTATTTTATTAAAAATATATATTTCATTTCTTACATGGAACAAATTATTTTTCAAAAAAATAAATAAATTAAACAAACAAAAGTAAGATAAACTTTAAATTTACTAGAAGGATGTGCGTAAAAAATTATATTAATTATAGTTTATTTATTTAGTGTGGGTCATTATATAACTTTCTTTTTAATTTATAGTATATTTATTATATAATTATATTATTTAAATACTAGAATTTAATATTATAATGATCTTAGTGGGGGCATAGACCCACTCCAGCATATAGCTCCGTCCTTGATTATCATTACTCTGGTTTTGAGTCTTTCTCTCACACACGCACGCATACGCACACATGTCGGCGAGTCAGCTTTGTCCACTAACTCATTGTGATTTTTCGTCGCTCAAATGACATCTATCACAAACCTTACTTCCAATTGCATCACCTGCTCTCGTCTTGTCAAATATTCTATTTTCTTCTAAAATAATGTTACAATTTTACAATTCAATACTATAAATAATACATTTTATGAGAGGATTTTCACCACGGTTGTCCAACGGATCCTTGTGACACCATTAAAATGAGGCGCCTTCATTTTTTTTTTAAATTAAAAATATTTTATATTTGAATATGCAGTGGAAATTAAGCGGAAATTAGAAGAGTTAAGGGAAGATAGATAACACAAAGAAATTTTAGAGGTTTGATCTTAAGAAGTGAATTACTCCTTTTCCCATCAACTGATCTTGAGAGTATCCAATAATATTTGAGAGCTTTTAGAAGGTTAAGCCCACTAACCCTCATATATAAAGAAAATGAAGTTTCAAGGTAACTTCCAACCAAACAACAAACAGAGGAATAAAGCGGTTAGTCTTTACGCCAAACAACGAAGAAAACTTTAAGCAATTAGTCTATAAGACAAAATGAGATTTTAAACAGGCTAATCTCGAACCAATTGGAGTTTTGAGCTGGCTATCCTTGGAACCAAATCGAGGTTTTATATAGTGTGACCATAAACCAAACCGAGATTTTTATTGGACTGATCTTAAACCTATTGAGCATTTATACAAGTTGAACTCAAAAACTGAGTGAGATTTTATACTAGGTTAATCTCCAACCGATATAGATTTTAACCGAGCTGAGTTCAAGAACCATTATGAAGATTTTTCTCTAGTTATTCTTTATGAACCCAAAATGAGAGTTTTTCTTTATTGGCAGAGCTCATGAACTGGATACGATCATGCAATTTTTCACACTTTCTTTCTTTCACACTTTAAAGCTTCAAGTGCTTTTGTCGGATATGCCATTCAAATAAGCACTTCACTTGAAACTTCTTGAGTCTTGAGATATCTTCAAGTTAGTCACCACCAATAAAGGATAGAGATATAACAGGTGATAAAAAACCCTAATTATTTTGCTTGATTCTAAGGAACAACTTGATCAACCACTTTGTGCATCTCTGACCTCTTGACTAGCTTTAGTACTTGCTTGTCTTCATGCATTCTTGTCATCCAAACTATTTCAAGATTTGTTACGCCTACATGTGTTGTCATTCGTAAAACCATGACATTATTATGGCTAAGCATATCTTGCTTATCTATGAGCTTTGATAACTTTTTGATTATACCTGCAAGCACATAGTTCCACATTCTCCCCCTTTTTTATGATGATAACACATCTCTCAGAGAGATGGTGAAAGAAAAAGAAGGTGGATAAAATTTGGAGTGGTTAAACTTCTCCTTATATGATTAGAGAGTATACTTTACTCCCCTAAGTGTATACTTCTCTCCCTTTGGCATAACTAAAAATACGGGTAAAGACGCAAGACATAATTTTAAATATGCAAGCATATTTCTCACATAGTCAAACAAATTACTATAAAGGGAAAACATTATTTTATTAATTCAAAGGTGCTGGAATTCAAAGTACAAGAAAGTAGGAAATTGACGATGGAAAAAAAATTTAAAACAACAAAGTAAGAACACTTGAGAAAAAGACTAGTTTGCTTCTTCATTATCCTCACTTGACAAAATCGTAGATATGAGATGGGATTTTTCAAGTTTTTCATTGAGGTGGTGAATCCTAGAATTTGTTCTCCTATGCATTTTTATCATTGTCTCTTAATTTTGAAGGAGGTTGTCCATGATATTTGAGAAAGAATGATGGGCCTCTTCCTGTTGTCTTGATCTTGATGATGCCTTTGGAGGAAGTGATAGAATTTCCTTGTTCTCAATTATGAACCTCATCTAACTCACGGTGTCTTTTCCAATTTTTGATTGTTTGATCTCCGATTCCTCCTCCTCCGGATCGTAGTCAGAGAACTCAAGTATCTTCATGATTAGTTCTCTATACGGTAAGAGAGTGTTTTTATTTTTGCCATCCATCATATGTTGGATTACTACATCAACTAAAATTTTCTCAACACTGTTTACCAAAAACCAAATTGGAGATATGTTCGATTTGTTTACATGGCTAGAGTTTATCTTTCTTAAGAAAAGAACATGATTAACTGTATAATGAATGCCTCAAATATTCGGGCGTATCAAGTCAACGGTGAAGGGAGTCAGAATGATGGAAGTTTGATCAGTCAAAAAGTAATTAGCAACAGGGTCAAAATTAAATTCATTACCTTCTTCGCTTTCATCATATTCATGGTTGTCGTAAGGAAGGTTACAAACTTGTGCGAACTATTTAAGACTTAGTAGGATGATGTGCTTCTTCACTTCAGAGGCGAGGATGCCATTTAAGTAATTGAGGATGGAGTAAAATATCCCCACCAAGGAAGTAAATCTCTCTTGAGGAACTTCAAACACAAAGTTCCTAAAATCGTCCACCATGAAGACTTTAACAAAGTTGCACTATTTGAAGATTTTCTCATCCAAGTAGAGAGATTTAAATATCTCTCTATCGAACTAGTATCGGTTGTAGTTGGTTTCTTGCTCTTGTGTTGAAAACATTTCGCAGTGGTAGGATTATGATGTTTAGGTGGTGCATGCTCTCTTGGGAGCCATTGTGGCGATGATGACGAGATGAAGAAAAAAGACTCTAAAAAACACTAACATACTGCATACAAGATATGGTAAAATGAGATGAAAATTGAAGAGAAGACATACCTTTTTATACCCACTACCTAATCGATTAGAAGGAGGGTCTAATAGATTAGGTTGTTCAATGCATGCATGTGGACTTTGGGATTACCAATTGTGATGATTTTCAAAGCTATAATTGATTAACTCATTCCCCTAATGGATTATTTGGTGCGCCAAAATTAGAATTTTGAATTTTGAACCCATCTAATCGATTGGGTCCTGAGCCTAATCATTCGTTTTGATCGTGACCATTGATATACACCTTCACCTAACATCCTTGGATCAACATCATTACAATCAAACCCTACTATATACTTGAATTTATACACTTTGGTTTGCACTAATTTATTAAATACGCACCACAACTTCATTAAAGCTGCAAAGTGTCCCTACAAAACATACTAGGTTTTCATGGTACCCAAATTTTCTTGGGTCCTTGTGAATTAGTAGTTCTAGGAGATCTAGGGTTGTTACATTTATACCTTCTCAATGTATCAAAACAAAAGGGTTATAAGTGGCTAAGTTTACTACAAAAGGAATATTTATAGACAATGTGATTCACTTTCTTCCTATTAAACCCTTTACTACATGTTCTACATGATTTAAGCCCTAATCTAGTTTTACTTATGGAAGGCGTTTTCACTTGATAGAATCAAGTCATGGTTTTCTTTTCCCTTATTAAATTTACTTAGCTTTTCACGCAAATATTTTACTTTCTTTTTCATTGAGTCACAAGTATCACATGTTTCAACACATTTTCTAATATTAGTTATTTCCTACTTAAACATTTCATTACTATTTTCTAGAAATTCAACATAATCTTTAAGATCTACATTATGCTTCTTAATCTTATCATTTTATTTGATTAACTTCAATATTAATTTAAACAGTTTCTTGCATGATAAATTTGTTACCTTGTGGTCATCTTCTTCGTGAGACACTTTCAAGCAAACTTCATCTTCTTTGGGAGAGGATTCTTTGAAGCTTCTACGAGAGGTTGATTCTTCGGGTTTTCTCCTCGAGATTGAGTCTTTGACTATTTTTCTCATTGAGAACTCCTTCTTTTGTATTCTATCAAATATTCCACTAGATGAGACTTCTTCTTATTTTGATTTTTATTTCTCTATTTGATGTTAAACCCTCTGATGATCGTTCAACCACCAAGATTTTTCTTTCGAAGGATATTACTGGAGGTGATTTGTCTTAACAGGAGTTTGTTGATGAAGTTTCTAGAGATACTTATAGGTCTGAGCTCAAGCCTTCATCCTTTAGAAGTTGAATTAATTCATTCAACTTCTCGACTATTTCTTCCTTTTTAGGGTGATTATGCATATCTTATTTATGTTGGGGCGATTATGCCTAATATATGGTTTTGTTATAAATTTTGATGTATGTTTTGATTCATATTTTGTTCTTTTAAAAAAGATGGTATATAATACAAGTTATAGTAAAGGTATATGTAAAATTTTAAAAAAAAATATTTAAAAAAAATAGAAAAGGAATTCACCACGGTTAATCACCCAACCATGGTGAAATGTGCACGCCACCCATTTTCTATTCATAGTTTTGCTGGAAATCAAACTCATGATCAACCAAAATTTCACCTCGCTTGGAATTTTCAACTGTGGTGAAAAGTGACACACTACCCAATTTCTCACATCGGCCACTAGTCTATGATGGAAAGTAGCGTACTTTCTATCACATTATTCGCTACCACTAACCACCAACCATGTTGAAGTTCTTCTCTCAACCATGGTGATAGATATTTTTTGTATTAGAAATTTATGTTATTCTCTTTCTTATTTAATAATTTTCATTTTTTTTGTTTTCAAAAGTAGTTGCATTAGCTAGAGCAAAACGACTTTGTTTTCCTCAAACATTCACTTTTGTTGGTATTAATGATGGTGAAAATGTTAGAATTACACAACCTTTGGTTGGACTAATATTCCTATTTTGTTAATCTTAAACCTAATAAGGTAATATGTCTCAAAACCTTAAGTGAGAAAAGATAGGGGAAAAAACAAATTTTAGTACTACCAGATTTTGGGTGAACGACACAGTGAGGATTGTGGAGGTGCTATAGAGAAACAACAACACGGAGGAATGAAGATAGAGGTCTAGTGTGGAATTGTTCGGCGGTGGTCGACAGCAAGCGGTGGTCAGTTGGTTCGTGGGCATCAGATATGTTTGTTGTTATGCATGAAAATGTGTATCACTATATTTGAATCAATAGCTTCTATCTCATGCATTACTGAATGGTGCAGGTAAAATTAAGTACTCAGGATAACTTAATTTGTCCAAGGATGCAAGAGATCACCAATGCATGGAATGGTTAGTTTTATTTAATATATTTTGTTATTTTTTTATACATATTTTAGCCTATTTGCGGGGTATCTATCCCACTTAAAATAAACCTTGTTGTTTGGTTTGATACCAGGGGCCACAAAAAAGTGCTTCCAATACATTATGGGAATTGTAAAAACGTAATTTTTTTAAAATAACAACCATGTCTTATCCCACTAAGTGAGGTCGGTTATATGGATCAACTTCCGCCATAATGTTCTATCCAGAATCATGCTTTTATCAAAATTATTAATCTTGAGATCTTTCTTAATAACTTCTCTTATGAATTTTCTAGGTCTTCCTCTAGCTATTTGACTCATCTCCATCTTATCTACTCTTCTTACCACAAAACCTACATGTCTTCTCTCTCTCTATATACCGAGACCACCAAAATCTAATTTCTACTATCTTTTCTATTATAGGTGCTACCTCAACACTCTCTCTAATATTGTCATTTCTAATATTATCTTGTCTAGTCTTACCATACATTAAAAGAAACATTCTCATATCTACTACACTTATTTTATTCTTGTGTTAATTCTAAAGTGTCCAACATTTTGTCCCATACAACATCGTAGGTGTTACAACAGTCTAATAAAAAATTTCCCCTGAACTTAAGCGGTACCTTTCTGTCACATAAAATTCTTGAAGCCCTCCTCCATTTCAACCAATTAACTTGAATTCGATGATTTGTATCTCCTTTTATTTCTCCATTATTTTATATTACACACCCAAGATATTTAAACCATGTAACTTGTGGAATGATATGGTCTCCAACTTTCACCTCTAGGTTAAAAACAATTGTCCTTTTGTTGAACTTACATTCCGTATATTCGTCTTTCTTCTACTTACGCGAAAATCATGTGTTTCTAAAACTCGTCTATAAGTCTCTTATCTCTCATTTAAATCCACCGCAACTCTCCAAGTAGAGCTATATCATCTGCATGAATTTTTCGAAACTCCCGCAAAAAAAAGTTGCGGAGGTTAAACATCCCCGTAAAATATATTAGAAATCACCATTATTCATCTTTTTTTTAGAGATTCATGATGGCCCTCTCCCCTAATCTCATAGAGTCATCAATAGATCTTTTTTCACATATAACTTCTAGGTGCATGCGTCAAGATATTATATGTCAACATTTGACAGAGTACTCTACTAGTTTAGAAGGAATGTCAGTTCAGATGATTTGTTCGCGGGATACATAATGAAGATTGCGAATATATTTGTCGTATATGAGAAACTACCAATTAAAAATACATATATATATTTTTACCTTTTCTTAAATAAAACTCTCCCTACAAAAATTTAACACTACTACAAGGCTGAATTCAAACCAGAAGAAACCTTTCTTCCTCTTTAAAATGTGATAATATAAAATAATATTAATTGATATGTTACAAGTACAATACTCATTTTTAATTCGGCTATGAAAATTATTATAAACTTAAAAAGTAACCTCCACATCAAATTTCAAACTTCAAAGATATTTAAATCACATAGCCACATGATATCACTAAAGACAAGTGATCAATCGGTTTGAAGTGTAACTGATAGGAAAGAAAAATATTACTAAGTGGAAATTAAGAAAACTAATTAACTGTATGCTGACTCATAAGTAGCTATTGATCTGTTTTGTCTATTGAGTTGTTTATAGAAGTTGTTAATGAACTCTTCAGCTGCCATGTCCACCTGATAACTGTCCCCTTCATCTTTGAGCGCAAAAGGTGAATCAGTAACTCTCAGTTGTCTCCCAACAGAGTTCTTCCCAAAACCAGGCAATGTATCCAACTCCAATGAAGAATTTCTCATAGCCTCCACTTGATACCTGTCCCCTATGGTGTTCATGATGAAAACATCTTTACATCGCTGTCGCGGCTTGGAGAAGCGGCGGCTAGACTGGTAGAGAGGGTTGACAGGAGTGTTGCTGCAGCTGAATTCGTATTCGCAGGGAGATAAGAAGGCATTACTGTTGTCGCGACATGTGAAGGAGGAATAGTATAATTGGCGATTCATCATGAGAGTGTTGATGAAGCCTTTTCCAGCAAGTTTTCCACGTTTGAGGATCAAATTGAGATGTATCATTGTTTTGGTCTTGGCTATGCCTTTTGTTATCATGAACAATAATACACGTACCATTTTCCATAGCTTTTTTGCTACCACTCCTTGCCTTGCTTCAATTTCCATATATACTCTAAGGTTAATGTTAATGTTTTTTTTTGTTGGTATTCCATAGAGTTGGAAGCTATTTATAAATAATCTTCAATTAGAAGAACATTTGAATATAAGGAACGAGGAATAAGTGGATGAAATTGTGTTGTACATCACATTGAAGTTGAGTTGCATTGTTGTAGAAGGTCTCTTTGAATTGATGGTACCTCGTATTTAATTTCTAAATTAATGAGTTGTTAGTATAATTAATAATTGGAAAGGTGATTTGGGTGGTCAAGGATTGGAATTTGCCGTGTAAGCCAAGCAACTAAATGATTCATATAATTATAATCACAACCGTGTAATAGTAACTTACCCACCATTTTCATAATCCACATTTTTTACTAATAAAACAAAGAATTTGAGGTAAACGCGATCACCTAACCCAAATAATAATAATAATAAACATAATACATTTAAAATTTTAAAATCCAAAAATTTGTGGATGAAAATATATTAATAAAGTTTTGTTTTGGGCCTCTCATAAAGGCCCAATAAAAAGATTAGAGACAAAGTGAATATGTGTTCTTACAATAGGTAAACTCGCACCATAAAATATTATTCACCATTCAGATCAATTAGACGACTATCTGTATAGTACGTCACGTTCCACACAAATTGTTCTTATCTCTCTCGCTATATAAGGGGAAAACTATGTCATTCTCAAGTATTCAAATTGTTGAAACATGTCAATATTTTAATATAGGGATGAATTTGAAAAAAAAATCTTAAACCCCACGTTATTCTAAAATTATGTAATTATAGAGTACAAACTAAGAAAGGGATGAATTAGATTTGTTGCATTTTTCTTACTTTATTCAAGGATTTTAAATTTGTTATTTTAAGCAAAGTGACTTTTGATTTTAGTTCTTAGAAAGAAATATACACTTCTAATGATTCAAACTTCACTTAATTCATGATCATCTTCATTTGTGACATGAATGATATAACTTGGTTCTTTTTATTCTTTGGAAACTTTTGTCTTCATCAAAACTTGCATATGTTTTCTTAAGAAGTGTGCCTTATGTTGAATTGTAGTTCCTTGTGTCGAAGCAGGTTACTCGACAGAACAAGGAAGTGTCGAACCACCTAGTGTGTTAAGTTGCGTTAGTGTCGAAGTGTCGAAGCATGTTGCTTCATACAGGATTTCGACTTAGGCCTATTTTAGTAGTGTTAGCTATTTTGGACTTTGCCTTGAGGTCCAAGTTAACCTAAATCTATAAATAGAGGGAGTAACCCTTATTTTTTGTAATGAGGTGAATAGAATATTCATAACATTGTAATTCACAGTATTTTGTAGTTGCAAAGTGAATAAGAAGTTTTCCACAGTTTGTGGGCAGAGAGAAACTCTACCGAATTTAATTCTTCTTCTCCTTCATCGATATTTACTTTCTTTATTTTTCCATTGTTTCTTTCTTTCATTGTTATTGTGTGAGTGATAATAATATTTTTCATCAAGATTGATTGAAATTCTCCATAGATTTTGGTGGATTTCTAACATCTGGTATCAAGAGCCCCGGTTAAACGGTTCATGGGAAGAAAAACACCATAGCAACGAATAATCCAAACGGGCATTTTCTAGCAAATCTTCTGATTCTCAAGAACAACAATTATGAGAATTGGTGCAAGCAGATAAAAGTTGTAATCTATTATCAAGATCTTTGGGATCTTGTGAATGAAGGAGTAGCAACGCTTGCAGAAGACGCAACAGATCAAGAAAAAGCTGCACATAAAAAATTGAAGAAGAAAGCTTATAAAGCTCACTTTAAAAGCCATTAATGTGTTGATGCAAATAACTTTGAAAATGTTAGTGATGTAGAGTCAGCAAAAGAAGCATGGGAAATTCTGGAGAAATCGTTTGGAGGCGCGGAGAATGTGAAAGAGGTGAAGTTACAAACTCGCAAAAGAACGTATGAATTGCTTCAGATGGAAGACAATGGAAGCATAACTGATTTCTTCACCAAGGTTACGAAACTGGTGAATCAAATGAAGGTATGTGAAAAAGTGTTGACATCAAGATATGTTGTTGGAAAGATCTTGAGGCCGTTGGCTCCAAAGTTCGACCACGTGGTAGTAACCATAGAAGAGTCGAAGGATTTTCAAAACTGGAAAAGGAAGAGCTTCAAGGGACGCTTGAATCTCATGAACAAAGAATGGCTGAAAGAGCTACAGGAAAGTCGAAGAGTGATATGACTTTGCAGGCTCAATCATCAAAAGAAGGAAAATGCAAAGGAAGCTGGAATGATAACAAAGGCAGAGTAGGTTACAACAATTCGACTGGTCGAAATCAGTTAGAAGGAAATTGGTCGAATCAGAGAAAACCCTGGAACCAAGGCAACCAAAAAGGTGGTGTTGTAGGTAGAGTAAAATATGATGGTCAAAAGCCAAACAAGAGTCACATTTAGTGTTACAATTGTCAAAGGTATGGTCACTATTCTAGTGATTGTCCAGAAAAGCAGAGCAATCAAGAAACTTATGCAAAGCTGGCGAAACATGAAGAAGAAGTGACGTTGCTGATGGTTACAACAAAAGATGAAAAGAGATTCAAGGAATAGTGGTACTTGGACTCAGGATGCTCATCACACATATTTGGAAGGAAATATTGGTTTGTCAACATAAACCCCTCAATGAAGAACATGGTAAAATTTGCAAATGACAACACTCTAGCAGCTGAAAGTGTTGGTGATGTTCTGATTATGAGGGAAAATGACAAGAGGTCAATAATTTCAAATATATTGTACATACCAGGCATGAAGAGTAATTTGCTCAGCATAGGGCAATTATTCAAGAAGAACTACAGAGTGTCAATCGAAGATAAGATGATGAGAGTTCTCGACTCAAATGGAAGGTTGATCTTGAAGACTCCAATGTCTCAGAATAGAACCTTCAAGATTGAGCTTAATGTGATGGAGCATAAGTGCCTTACAACAACAACCAACAGAGATGAATGGATGTGGAATTATAGACTTGGCCATCTCAACTTTAAAGACATCAGAGATTTGAAGAGAAGAAATATGGTTTCAGGATTACCAAAAATCAATATTCCAAACAAAGTGTGTGAAGAATGTGTGCAGGTGAAGCAACATAAGAACAACTTCAGTAAGGATGCAGGAAGTAGGTTGAAGGCAATTCTTGAAGTCATATACTCTGATGTATGTGGTCCTCTCCAGGTGGATTCGATTGGAGGTAAAAAATACTTTGTTACATTCATAGATGATTTCAGTAAAAAATTATGGTCTTATCTGATCAAGAATAAAAGTGAAGTGATTGAGGTATTTTCCAAGTTTAAATTTATGGTCGAAAGACAGAGCGGACAAAAGATCAAGATTTTGAGGACTGATAATGGTGGAGAATATGTGTCGAAAGACTTCGACGCATTATGTGTGAAAGAAGGGATTGTGCATGAGGTGGTGCCATCCTACACTCTGTAGTGATAAATTAATGACCATCAAGCTATGGATAAGCTTAACGTCAATAAAACCAGAGTAGCCACCGCGCTTTTATTGTTTCCAAAGGAAAAGGGAAAAGCACGAACAAAACCCAAAGATAAGAAGTTTTCAAATCAAAACTAATAAAATGCCAGAGATTACATGTAAGGGGGTTGGTTACACAGAGGGAAGGTGTTAGCACCCAAAGTGTCATGGGTACTCCTAGATAGCCCTTTTTTATGTGTGTATGTGTGCTTGGTATAAAGTGCTGTTTGAGAAAAAAAAGAATGTGGGGGTGATAAAAGAATTCATTAGTTATATTTTTGCGTTTGACAAGATCTTCGGACTTGTGCCTACATACCAACGTAAAAACGAGGGACCAAAACCTCGTAGTTCGTGGTATCAATTTCAAAATGAGTGGATTACTTTTAATCAAAATTTAAGTTAAAAGAGGCACAAAGGGCCCAAAAGTTTGAATGGGTGTTAGTTCTTTTTAGTCTTTTGAAGTTTTAAGTCAATATGATTAGATTTATTTACAAGTTTGATTTAAGAAAAGAATTTGAAAATTCAATGGAATAAGGCCAAAGTTTCTAATTGAAATAAGGTCAAAGTTTGAAATCACAAACAAATAAGGTTTTTGAAAAGGGGGGAGATTTGAAATTTAAGAAGTGGGAGGAGATTAAGAGACTAATCCTAAGCATAAAATTAAAAGTTAAGAGTTAAAAAGATATGACTAATGGGATGCGATCCAACAGACAAGAATGTCATATAAAAAACCAACTTTTCCTTTAGACTTTGAATCAAGCAAAAATCAGCAAGCAATTAGCAATATCAGACATCCTGAAGATCAAGGCATCAAATAAAGATGGATACATCCAAGCAAGCAACTCCATAACTATCATTCTTCTTTGTCTTCTCATGTATCAGATGAAATACTCCTTGATTAACTCAGAATAAAGCATTAGACACAAGATAAAAATAACAATTGTATCAAGATCATGTAGCAGATAAGTTCAAGTAGATCCCCATTCTTGCATCAGATGAAAGCTCAAATCATAATAACTTGGTCTCAAAATGTTGGCATTGGCCAAGTCCTTTTGCATATGGGATGTTGCCTAATCCTAAGTCCAAAAGTTCAGATCAAATCCAACAGTCTACCAACCAATTTTTTAGGGTTTTTGTTGTTTATTAGGTATTTTAAGGTCCTAAGACCACAAACATAAACAAAGTACACAAATAAATATATACAATCTGTAATACCCTAAAATTTACCCTTCATTTTTCTTGGAAACATGGGATTGTGTTTCACATTGCATTAGCATCATACTAGGTCATACTCATTGCATACTGCATCAGTGACTTGGGAAATCAGGGTTTTGATTGATCACTCCTTACCAGAAGGAGCCCACACAAAGCAAGATTGAGAATTGGACTTCATTCTCCAAATATACAAGTCTCAAGGGTCTCAAGGTGGTCCAGGTATCTTATGTTGGTCTACAGTTCATCAGTGGAATATTTAGAGCTCTCAGAGTGTGCATCTGCATTTAATCAAAAATTGGGGTTTCATGGCTATCCGCAACAGGCAAGGTTTGGTTGGAAATAGAAAGTCTCATTCATGTCATGATTAGATAAGAATCTTGGCCTAAGAATATCCACAATTATCTCACAAAGATCCATTGGCAATCAGTGCAATCAGTTCCTAGTCATTTTTGCCCTAAAACCAGGGTTTGGTATAAAATCGGTTTATTTCTGATTCCTTGGGTGAAACTCATTTCCATGGCCCTACATATGTCCACAAGAGTCTACATACAAAAAATCGGCTCTTTATTTGAGTCGGAGGTGCTTCAATTGATCAATGGAATCGTAAATCAAATAGATTGGGAAAAGTCAACTGTGGGGCCAGAAAAGTCAACTCCTGACCTTTTGAAAGTGGAACCTCAAAATTCATGCCTAAGGTAGCCTACATGTGAAATTTTATCAAGGTTGGATCATGGATTCATCATTTAATCAGGAGTTGGAAAAGTTACCAAATTTGGAAATAGTTGACTTTCCATTTAAGGCAAGTTTTTATGGTTTTTGCACCCACTTTAAGCCTATATTCCATCAAGATGCAAGCCCCATTTGAAAATTTCTTCAACATGAAAGTTATTCCTATTGTTTCAAGCTTTCTAGATATATAAAGTTTGTTTCATTTGGATTAAAAGTGAGAAAGTTAGGCTTGGTCAAAGTAAGACATTATTTTAGAACACTTAAAAAATTTTCTAAGCAAAATTTGCAAAATTTGTCAAGACTTATGGGCCAGATTTCTTGCACTTCAAGGCATCTTTTGAAAACAATTTCTTCATGAAAGTTGTACCTTGATATGTCCTCTTTCACACCTTTTTGGAACCACCCAATTTGGATCATTGGTTTGGAAGATACACTCATCTAAAGTTGGTATCATAGGCTGAATTTTTTGACAGCATTTAGGCCAAACTGGCCCAACCATTTTGCAGCCATGATACCTGAACTTTATGGCCATTTTTCACCTCTTTCCACTCACCATTTCAAGATGTGTTCAACATGAAAGATGTTAAGCTCCCTACCCTCTTTCTACTGTTTGCATTGCCTTGTCATTTGGTCATGTATTCATCAAGATACAAGGTCTTAAAGTCACTCTGTTGGGCCATTTTTGTGCTGCACTAGAAAATCAAGTCAAACCAAAAACGACCCACACACCACTCTTTACCTTATTTGGCCATTTGCTTTTGATTCACTCACTTAAGTTTTGCTACAATTAGAGTTTACTCATACACCTCACTTTTACACATTTTTTGTTCATTATGCACATAATCAAGAACAAATCTTTCAAGCCCATTAAACATTTCAAACCCTACATATTTAAAGCTTCTAAAAACCCTAATATGAGAGGTAGTGGCTGCAGAACTTTGGGGCAAGGCAAGCTTGGTTTTTATTTCATGTTGCATTCCTTTTCTATTTCACAAACATTGAAGCACCATTGAAGAGCATCTCATTTCCTTCCATTCCTCCACTAACAAGAAGCAGTGGACTTTCTCCACTAGGTAAATCTCTTTATTCCAACCTTCCATGGCCATGAATACTTTGCTTGTTCATCATACTTTCCATGTTCATTTCATGATATCCATCCATACTTCATGTATTTTTTCCACTATGCCATGCTTGTTTCATGCTAATTTTTGTTGTTAATGTTATGTTATGTTTGTCTTATGGACCCTTCATTTAAGCATATTCATTAAACTTTAATTTTGTAACATTGAATTTTTCGCCGTATCCTTGCATGAGCCTCCCTTGCTGTTCACTTTTCTCTATGCTAGAGCCATTATTTTTAATAAAACAAAACACCATTGTATTCTACTCGTTTCAAACTTGAACTTTGATTTTTACATCATTGCATTTGGAGCCCTGAGTTGTGAGATATGTGGGCTGGAAGTTGGAAGAAATCTCCCTCGCGCGTACGTTTTGCATGCATGGTTGCTGGCCTTGTTATGTTTGCATGGGAGGGCGCACGCGTGGCAGGCTGTACAGCCTTTAGATCATGCGCATCCATTCGATCCTGGCCATATGCATTCGTTTTATCTTATTTGATTTAAAATCCAGCTGATCCATTGACATGTAGTTGACATGAATTTTTTTAAATGCATAATATTTAGATGACATGCTGGGAATGTTCCGCTGGGCTGTGGGCTTAGCGCATCTACTGCTATCCGCCCCCCCATTTGCTTGGCCCATTTCTCCTTTTACTTTCATTTCTTTTCATTCTTTTTATTTCCATTTTATTTTTCTATTTTACTTTTTAATTAATAAAAATACTTTATTTGTTCATAAAAATATCAAAAAATATTTTTTACTTTCCTTAATGTTTTATTTAATTTATTTAATTTTTATTTTTATATTTTATTAAATGTTAATATTTTATTTTAATTATTTATTTTAAGTGGTTCTTTTAAGCATACATTTCTTCATTTATTTTATTTTCACGACTTAAATTTATTTTTAACTTCTGATTTTTGGGATGAGGGTTGACCAATGCCTCATGGTCAACTTGACCTTTTATTGGAATTTTATTTCTCATTTTCAATTTATTTTGGATTTATTTTTGACCTAGTTTGCTTGGTTGACTTTTCATTTGACTTCTGTTTTATTTCAATTAATTTATACCCTAATTTTCATTATTTTTGAAATCTTTTTGGGGGGTGATGATGTCATGACCCCACCTCTTTTAATTTATTTTTTCATAATTTATTGAATTAATTTACTATTTATTTGACATTTTTTAAGTTGACTTGACTTTTCGGTTGACTTTTCTATGATTGATGTTTGACATAGGGATTGCTTAGGGAAATTGAAGAGATCTTTTGATCCTCCCTTGTTCATCTCATGTGCCACATATTAGAGGCCTTTCATCTTGATTTTATTTGATCCTTGCATCATTTCCTGATTAAATTATTCATTGGTTCTTTGTGTGCATAGTTTCACTTGTCTGATTTCATCTGATATTTTTTACACTTGTTTCTTTCATCCATGCTTCTATTGTTTTATTGTTTAACATGTTTATACTTGTCATACATTGTTTAATGTCTTATTATTTCATTCTTTGATTATTTGACTTAATCATATACTTGTTTATATATCTTATCTGTCTCATTAATAACTGTTGCCTACTTGTATGATGTATGAGGCATATATTATTATTGTTTGATTGCCATGAACAATCCCCATTCATAACAAATGTATCCCTCTCCCATGAAATGTATAATATTTATTCTTTCACCTCTTTATTCATCTGTTAATACAAGAATTAAAATGAACATTCGATAACCATTTCAAAACAAGATCAGAACCTCGATCCAACGTCGAGTAATCTTTTTTTTTTCAAAACCTAACAGAACCAGCACGTATTCATCCATTTACCTTGTAAGTTGATTGCTTTATGCATCGCCATCAACCTTGTAAGTCGATTGCTTTATGCATCTCCATCAACCTTGTAAGTTGATTGCTTCATGCATCGCCATCTACCCTTATCCCTAGCACCTCTCCTTGCTCCATTTGTCGATTCTTGTTCCGTTTAGGTAGCATCCATTAGGTAGAACCCTTTGTATGATAACATAGGTAGGATTCCCACATCCTTTTGTATGATAACATAGGTAGGATTCCCATATTCTTTTGTATGATAACATAGGTAGAATTCCCATATTCTTTTGTATGATAACATAGGTAGAATTCCCTTATTCTTTTGTATGATAACATAGGTAGAATTCCCTCATTACTTTGCATGCTAACATTAGGTAGATGTTCCCATTTGTAAATCCTAACACATAGGTCCACATTGTATGACAACTCTAGGGCAGAGCTTCCCCATATTTAAGACCTTTCCAAGTGTCTCCGATCTTGTGGCATGTAGTCCGTTCTATTGCAAAGAGGTAACTGCCTAAGACTTGATTCAGCGAGCTGCGACACCTGCTGCTAGGACGTGAACACATTGCCCACTCTCCTTTGACACAACTGATGTCCTCCTTTGTAAGTCCATGTTCAGATGACAACCCCTATGTAGCCGAACTACGGCAACTCTGATTCTCATGTTCAGATGAGATACGTAGGCACAAGATGCGATGTCTTGCCGAGTTTGATTAACAACTAACAATTAATCCTTGCTTGTTTTCGCCCTCGTTGCGATTCTTTTCTCTCGCCCTCGTTGCGATCGAGACCTTCCCTTTCTCTTGCCCTAGTTGCAATTGAGACCCTTATTCCCGTAGTTAGCTGAACTACGTTTTGCTCTGATTCTCATTCCAAATCAGATACGTAGGCATAAGACGCGATGTCTTAGCGAGCACACATCTCTTTAACCCATAGGTAGCCGAGCTACAAAGACTTTGATTCTCATATTCATATGAGATACGTATGCAGTGGATGCGATATCCGTGCGAGTCATTTTCTTTTGACCTCTCTTTTAGTAAATAGCACATTAGATAAACACACACCCTTTAGACAAGAACAACAAGAGTGGATCCCGTAGAGTACTACGGATGTGTAGGGGTGCTAATACCTTCCCTTCGCATAATCGACTCCCGAACCCAAGATTTGGTTGCGAGACCTTGTCTTTTCCTTTCCTTTCTCCAGGTTTACTTCGAGGGTTTCCTTTCCCTCCTTTGGGATAAATAACGCACGGTGGCGACTCTTCTGTCATTTCTTTCTCGCCGGTTGTTTTTTCGCGCACTATATTTTTTAGGTTGCGACACAATCACAATATATGACTCGAATGAGCAAAGTGAAAATGGCATAAACATAAACAAGTTAAATGATATGTAAATGACAAATGAATGGTAAATGACTTGGAATTAAATTGCATAAAATAAATGACTTGAAATTAAAGCAATATTAATAAGAATTATTCAAATGTTAGTCAAGGTTAACTATATGTTAGTGGTGTTTTGCTTTTCAATTGATTAAGTCATTCTTTGGAGAACACTCAACCATCTATTCACAAGCATGAATCCTTGAACCAAGACATCTTCCAAAGGAAGGAAAAAAGGCCAAGTTTCCACACAATACCATGAAAGATGGGAGACTTACAATCTCACTTACTAGAATGTTATGCCTTTAGGGTCAAATTTAGCTCTATGTTAAGCAATCGTAATTGGACTTATGTAGAAGTCACAACTATCTGAGGTCGGGCAATAAAAATTTAGGTGCTAATGCATGTTAGAGATTTGGTATAATGAACCAAACTCCTAAAACATACCACACAATAAAAGAAAAGATAAAAAGGGATAGACCTATCTCATCCATACTTGTATTGGTTCATCTGACACAAAGTCACTGATGAACCAATTAGCCTTAGGATATTGAGATTTCATTGGTCAATGAAAGGGGAGGGGAAATAAGAAAAACACAAATTGGTCATGGGAGGAATTTTACCAAATTAAAATCATTCATTCATTTTGGAAGATGAAATGTACATTTCATCAATCCCCTAAATCCAATGATTTTAATCAAATAAAAGTCAAATCAACCTTGACCAAGGCCCAAACAAATAGTCAAACATCACAAGACCATAAAAATGGCTCAACATAATTTTTACATAATTAATCAATTAAAAATCAAACTAAAAATGCATTAAAATTCAAATTAATTTGGTCAAAACCTATAATCTCTTTAAAACACCAAATAAATGGCCAAGAGATTTATCCTAGGTTAAACAAGGTCAAAGGACCTTAGACAAAAAAATTCATAATTTTTAAAAAGTCAGAAGTATTTTTAAACAATTAAAAATATGCAAAAAAACATTTAATTCATGAAAAATATCAAAATTAATCCAAAAAATAATTTTAATTCATAAAATTAAAGAGAAAAATATTTAAAGATTTTTGGTGAAAGTCCCATATTTTTTGGATTAATAATGAAATTAATATGAATTAAGCAAAATAAATGGATTAAACATAAAATTAGAAATTAAAAAGAAATTCAAAAAAACAAGGGCCATCAGATCTCCCTCATTAATTGGGGTGGCAGATCTGATGGTCAAGCGCACGGTTCACATGATACACCTCAGTCAATGCGTCATAGGGATGGTAATCACAAGGAGCGGTCAAGATTAGAACATTTAAACAAGATCTGATGATTATGAGGCTTGACAACACACCACCGGAGCTAAGGCTCCAGTCTTCTTCTCCAGTGGACCTCACTGGACTGGTCCACCATCAACCATCACTAAAATAAAAAACAAGGATATGGATTCAAAGAAAAAAATGCTCAGGAGCTCGAATCTGGCCTCAATTTTCTTCAATTCCAAGTATATATAAAGATACAGGGATTTGAATTTTGAGGATCATGAACTGAGTTGCTTCGATTTGACCTCAAAGCAACTCAATCTTATTGCCTACATTGGTAGGACTTCAGCAAACCAAAAATCACAAAGAATAGTGGAGAATTGAGAGAGAATCAAAGAGATGAAATTTCTGAAATTTCACCTTCGAGCTACTTCAAATTCACTTGATCTTGATCTGGATTTGCTTGATTCCTCTTCCTCTTGCTTGCAGTGATCAATTGAAATGAAAAGGGCAATGAATTCTTGGAGTTTGAATTTCAAAACAGAAGGTGAAATTCAAACTCGATTTCAATTGAAATCTTCAAGAATTTTATGGAATGAAGTGTTTGGGTTGTTCTGGCAAAGCTTAGGTAAGGTGTTCCTCAAGTTCTGAGCTCATAACACTTGTATTTATAGTCAATCCATATGCTTTCTACACACTTCCATTTGAAAATTCAAAAATAGCGACTTGCATCATGAGCTTGCATGGGCGTGTACAAAGCCCAAAAAATGATTGGAAAAGGTCCAAAATCGTGCACATGTGATGCTTAAAGCAATACATTAAGCCATGCAATGTTGAAATTGAATTGAACATGGGAATCCTCTAAATGGTACCATGCATTACACTTATGCGCAAGTCCTTCAATATTGATCTAAATGAAATGATCTTTGATTTTTTGGAAAGATGAGATCAAGGGAAACAACTTTTATGTTGAACACTTTTACATTTGAAGCTTGGATCATTATGAATTTTTAGGTGGAAGTTTAGAAAATCAAACATAAATGAAATTTTTCTAAGTGTCAAGTCAAATGTTTACTTCTTCCACCTTGAATAACTTTTGTTAGGGACTTCAAATGGAAAAACTTCCTTCATAAAAGTTGAATCTCTTTAAAACAAATTAAATTTGGTCACAAATTTGATCTCATTTGGATTTGTCATGAAGGAGTTATACATTTTAGAAGTTGAGGAAAATCACTTATTCAATGGTAATGGCCCAAAATGACCTATAATGTTTGGCACATGCATTTTCAAGTTGAATTTGAACTTCTTAAAAACATCAAAGTTTAATATTACATCTTGAATTTGATCATGGAATTTGAATGTATTTCATCTCATAAAAATTGAGCAAGTTATGGTCTTGGTAAGTTGACCTCTTAACCAGGTTTTAGATAAAATGACCTATACTCTTTCACAATAAAAAATGACTTTACAAGCAAAACTAGCTCTAGAATTCAACATGAAATTTGTTTGGAATGTCATTTTGAGTAAACTTTCTCTTGGAATCATTTTCATATGACAAAAATTGTAGGATATAGGGTCTAAGGAACCTCGGTTTTGACCAGTTGACTTTCTCTGGTCAACCACCATGAACCAACTTGCTAGCTTGACATTATTTTTATTTTTGGGACTCGTGGAGGATCATATATGTGTAAGATGATGTAATATGAAGTATCCCTTGAAATATTTTATCAAATGATGAAGAAACTTATTGAGGAAGTTACACAAGATACCTAGATGAATTAGAGCTTCCAAGGCAAACAAGCTTCAAACTCTTGATGATTTCTTAATCAAAATGATATGTGAAGATCATGGGGACCCATATATGATGTTTAGAGCCAATGTGAACCATCTCTTGATTAGTCTCCTTGCATTGAGGGTCTAAAACCCTAGATATGAGCTTGATGGAGCATAGGTGAGCATACACACTTCCTATAAAAGAGTTAAACTATACATTGACATATTTTTGGTATTTTGGTTAGTAAATAATGAAAAACAAAGTATGATACAATCAAATATGCTTGATGATATCTCCCAATGCAAACCCAATGGATGAGGGGTAAGGAGGATGCCAAGGTGTGATCCCAAGACCAATGCACATGATGAGATAACACGAGGGATCTTAGGGTCAAAATTGGGGTCTTATAGCTTCCCCTGATTAAGGACATTATAACTGAGGATGTGAAGGTTAAAATCTTCGTATCGACTCAGTAGAAATGGACTTAAATAACAACATATAGAAACAAATTTTGGTCCCTAAGAGACCTCATGATGCATATGATATGAATTTTAAAAGGAATCTTTGTGGGGAAAATATTTCCACAAAGGAAAAGAATCCGGAGAGACTGAAATTCCGCAGGAGCATAATGCATTCCATAAAGAAAACTCACCGGGGAGATAGAGACTCTAGGGACTAAAAGCTATGCGTATGTCAGGCTACGACTTGGAAACTGCTGGAGACACGAGGGGATTCCACGAAAATAAATTAATGGAAAGACTCTGTCAGGGATAAAGGGAAAATCTGCAGAGGAAACGGGTACATCAGAACAAGACTGAAATACTCGAACCAAGCAGAGAATGGTGACTTCACTGAGGAAATACGCACTCAAACTCTACTGGGGAAGAAAGATCTTCAACATATGAGTACTAGAAGTACATTATCTAATACCGATTATTGGGTAAGAAAATAACATACTCTGAAAGAGAGGCATCCGTTACCGATTAAGGTAAACATATCAAGGATGGCCCGCTGAGTAAAAAGGATGTGTATTCGTTACCAATTACTGGGTAAGAATAGCCTACTGGGGAAGATATCTAATAGGGTTACAACTATCAATTACTGGGTAGAAGACTAAAGAGAGAATATCCGTCATCGGTTAAAGTGAACATATCAAGGATAGACTCAGAGGAAGAAAATCCGTCATCGGTTAGGATGAACATATCAAGGTTAGACTTCCTTAAAAAAGGTAGGAATTATATCTATCGGTTACTTGATAGAATACCAAAAATAGAATATCCGTCACCGGTTAAGATGAACATATCAAGGATAAACTTAACAGGGGAAAGCAGGATTTACAACTATCGATTACTGGGCAGAAGACCGCAAAGAGAAGAAAACCCGTCATCGGTTAGGATGAACATATCAAGGATTAACTCTCCGGGGAATGAAATAAGGATTACAACTACCTTTTTACTAGATAGAAAACCACAAAGGGAGAATATCCGTCATCGGTTAGGATGAACATATCAAGGATAGACTGCCTGGAGAAACGTGAAAACGAATACGTTGGAAAAATATAGGAAGTAGATTACTATTACCGGGTATTGGGTAAAATTAAAGTACTCACAAATAGAAAAGAATATTACCAGTTACTGGGCAATAGACTCTTGGGGGACCAAAAGTATCTATCTAGGTAAGATCTAGAAAGAAACGGTCAAACAAAGATTCAACCTGATGAGGATGTAACTCAAGGGGAGTGGTTTCATCCAGATAATTAACTAGGGAGGAAACTGAAATAATAATCATCCACGAGGAAATAACTCAGTGGGGAATGAGAAAGGTTAAATTCTTTCTGCCTAAGGGGATGACACTCTACATTTGAAAGAGGGTAGACACACCAAATCTACACAGAGAAATAATATCACCATAGTAGGGGATCAGAAATAAGGAATCAAATGCAATAGCAAATGCATAATGAAACATCTGATGTATGAATATGTACGTATATGATTGATGATTATACTGACAAAACTATTGCAAAGGATACGAATGTCATAGATCTGAATCACCACTACAACACTCATCTAATCTCAACAATATGGAAACAGCAACTGGAGAAACGTGCTGAGGATGGATGCCAATCATCTGGCTCTGAATATCTCAAACCTGGATGGGGTAAGAGAGAAAATCTGTCGAGGATTTGAACTGTCAACTCTGCGGGAATTTTAGATCAATGCCATATCAAATGGGAGATAACCTCGCAAGGGACCAAATCAAATACTACTCAGAATCGTCGCTGCTGGGAATCAGAAATGAACTCCGCCGGGGGCTTCAGGAGATAAAACTCTGTACGGGATCTGAGTCAAATTGTTGAAGATGTGAGCCTACAATCAACTGCGGCGGTGACCCACGATCTCAGCTGGGGAAATCTGACTTACTGTTGGGAAGGAAAAAGCTACCAAACCAACCGCTTGGGAAGACCAACAATGCTTCGCACTTTAGGACTCACATGTTCTCAGATCGTTGTTGATATTCCTTACTGAAATTGATTGCTTTTAAAAGTAATTGCTTTCATTTTAAGGAAAAATATTTTTATTTATTAATTTATTTTAAAATTTTCATCATAAAATTCAATTCTATTTAGCTGAAGAGTAAATAAGAGTGGAAACAATTGGATAAAAGCTCAACTTTATTTAATAGAATGGAAGTTTATAAATGACAAGACTCCATAGATCTTTACAAAAGTTGAAAACGGTAATTTACATGGAAAAAGGGCTACATTGAATATAATGATCACTACTCTCCCTACCAACTTTAATATCCCTTATGCTCTTGGCTTTTGTTGAGAATTATAGATCAGGACCAAACGACTTGCTCAGAATTGCTCCAAAGATCAGGGTCAACCGAATGCAGTTACTTGCCATAATCCTTATTTTTTGCATAAATTTCCCCAAGGTGGGGTACTCAATCTATCGAGATGAATTTTCTATTTTATGTCTCTAATTTTTTCCTGGATCGCCCTTTCACGTTTTCAATCCACCGAGACGCTCATTTTTGCCTTAGTCGCCCTTTCGATTTTTCAACTTAGCAAACTGTTCTTTTTATTTTAGGCGAATTATTTCTTGACTGCATCGACGTTCACAGGACGAGTGAACTCTTCACCATCCATAGTTGTAAGAATCAGAGCACCGCCTGAAAAGGCTCTCTTAACAACATATGGGCCTTCATAATTAGGAGTCCATTTTCCCCTAGCATCTAGTTTGAAAGATAGAATCTTCTTGAGCACGAGGTCACCTTCTCTAAACAACAAGGCCTGACCTTCTTGTCAAATGCCTTCTTCATTATCTGCTGGTATAACTGACCATGGCACATAGAAATTAACCTCTTTTCTTCGATCAAATTCAACTAATCATATATGGTCTGACACCATTCAACTTCTGTCAACTTGGCTTCCATCAAGACACACAATGATGGGATCTCGGCCTCTACTGGGATCACATCTTCCATTCCATAAACAAATGAGAAAGGGGTTTCCCCTGTTGAAGTGCGGACAGATGTACGGTACCCATGCAAAGCAAATGGGAGCATCTCGTGTCAATCTTTGTAGGTTATAACCATATTCTAAATGATCTTCTTAATGTTCTTGTTCGCAACTTCAACAACCCCATTCATCTTAGGTCTGTAAGGAGAAAAATTATGATGTGCAATCTTGAAGTCCTTGCAAAGAGGTTCCACCATATTATTATTTAAGTTCAATCCATTATCAGTAATGATCTTACTTGGCACACCATAACGGAATATAATCTGATTCTTGATAAACCTCTCAACAACTTGCTTGGTTACATTCGCATACGATGTCGCTTCAACCCACTTTATGAAGTAGTCAATAGCCACCAAAATAAAATGATGTCCATTCGAAGCTTTGGGCTCAATCATACCAATCATATCAATCCCCCACATGGCGAAGGGCCATGGAAAGGAAATGAAATTCAACAGTGTCGTAGGAACATGAATCTTATCTGCATAAATTTGACACTTGTGGCATTTCTTCACAAACTTGCAACAGTCAAATTCCATTGTCAGCTAGTAGTAACCTGCTCTCAACATCTTTTTTCCATAGAATGTCCATTGGAATGAGTACCAAAGGAACCTTCATGGACTTCAGCCATCAATAAGTTTGTTTCGTGTCTATCCACACATCTGAGCAAAACCATATCGAAGTTTCTCTTGTAAAGCACATCGCCATTCAGGTAGAAGTTGCCAGCTAATCTCCTCAAAGTCTTCTTATCTTTCAAAGATGCCTCAGATGGATAAATATGACTTTGGAGGAAACATTTGATATTAAAATACCAAAGATTTTCTTTTTTGACCTCTTCAACAGCAAACACATGAGTCGGCCTATCAAGACGCATCACAATTAAATTGGGAACTTCATTCCAAAATTTGACCACAATCATTGAAGCCAATGCTGCAAGAGCATCTACCATCCGATTTTCATCTCGAGGGATATGATGAAACTCAACCTTTGTAAAGAAAGTTGAAATCATCCTCGCATAATCTTTATATGGTATCAAACCGGGTTGGTTCGTCTCCCATTCACCTTTGATCTGGTTCACAACCAAAGTTGAATCTCCATAGACGTCAAGATATTTGATTCTGAGATCAATGGCCTATTCAAGCCCTATATGCAAGCTTCATACTCGGTCATATTGTTCGTACATTTGAAAGTTAATCTATCTGTAAATGGGAAATGAGTTCTTTGAGGAGTAATAATCACTGCCCCAATGCCATTCACATACTGATTAACAACTCCATCAAATACCATGCCCCAGCGGGAACCAGGTTCTGGCCCTTCTTCAAGCAATGGTTCATCACAATATTTCATCTTTAAGTACAGGATATCTTCATCAGGAAAATCATACTGTACTGACTGATAATCTTCAATCGGTTGGTGAGCCAAATGGTAAGCGAAGACACTACCTTTAATTGCTTTTTGAGATCAATATTCAATATCATACTCGGATAAGAACATCTGCCAACGGGAAATCCTCCCAGTTAAAGCGGACTTCTAAAAATTGTACTTGATTGAATCCATTGTGGATATCAACCAAGTAGTATGATTCAACATATATTGGCGCAGACGCTTAGTAGCCCAAGCCAATGCGCAACAAGTCTTTTCGAGCATAGAATACCGAGTCTCACAGTCGGTGAATTTCTTTCTGAGGTAGTAAATTGCATACTCTTTCCTTCCAGATTCATCTTGCTGACCAAGAACACAACCCATACTCTCATTGAGCACAATCAAATACATGATCCATGGTCTTCCTTCAATAGGCAGAGACAGAATTGGAGGCTCAAGCAGATACTCTTTGATACTGTCAAAAGCTTTCTGGAAATCTTCGGTCCAATCACAAGACTGGTCTTTCTGAAGAAGTTTGAATATGGGCGCACATGCGGCAGTCATATGCGATATAAATCTTGAGATGTAATTCAAACGACCGAGAAAACCTATGGCTTGCTTATCAGTTTTGGGCGCAAGCATCTCTTGTATTGATTTGACCTTGGCAGGATCAACTTCAATACCCTTCTCACTGACAATAAAGCCCAACAACTTACCAGAACGAACACCAAAAGCACACTTATTGGGATTCAAGCGGAGTTTTTACTTCCTCAAACGCTGGAATAACTTCAACAAATTCTCTACATGTTCTTCTTCATCACTTGATTTGGAAATCATGTCATCATAGACTTCAATCTCTTTATGCATCATATCATGAAAAAGAGTGGTCATAGCTCACTGGTACGTTGCACCAGCATTCTTTAAATCGAAAGACATCACTCTATAACAGAGTATTCCCCAGGGCGTAATGAATGTGGTCTTCTCCATATCTTTGGGTGCCATCTTGATTTTATTATAACCGGAAAATCAGTCCATAAATGAAAAGACTTTGAATTTAGTTGTATTGTCTACTAACATATCAATGTGTGGCAGAGGAAAATCATCTTTCCGACTAGCTTTGTTCAAATCTATGTAATCAACACACATACAAAAATTTCCATCCTTCTTTGAAATAGCACAATATTGGCTACCCACTGCGGATATTCGGAGGTTACAAGTAAATCAGCATCAATCTAATTTTGAACTTCCTCTTTGAACGTTACTGCCATATCAGGACGAGTTCTTCTCAACTTCTGCTTGACCGGCCATTCTGGCTTCAAAGAAAATCTATGCTCCACAATCTCAGAATCCAAACTAGGCATGTCTTGTTAGGACCAAGCAAACACATATGAATATTCTCGAAGAAGATCAATCAACCCCTTTTTAGCCTCTAGACACAGTTGAGACCCAATCTTGACTTCCTTCACATCATCTTCGGAACCCAAGTTGACTAGTTCAATCTTCTCTTCAAACGACTGGATGGCTTTTTCCTCGTGCTCAAGTAAATGAGATAATTCACCAGATATTTCTTCATCATCAGTCTCTTCCTCAGCCTCAAACACAGGGAAATCAAAGTTTGGAGAAGGAGTAGGATCATGGTATTCAATGGGTTTGGGAACCAACCTGCATAATGATTTGATATTTTGATTTTAGAGAAGTGAATTGTGACCAAATATTATGCAGATGGACAGTTGTATTTATGTCTTTTGTGATTACCATTTTCAGAAAGGCAAAAAGTAAAAAATAAAACATCATAAATGTGGATGAATAAAATTGTACTTTATTGATGATAATTGAAATTCCTAACAATGTTCACTTCTCCCTCGGGCATAGGAGAAAGATTTTTCTTAAAATGAAAGACAAATTACTTAGAGCGATGAACAACAATAGGAATATCAACAACAACCCAATTGTTGCAAGTCTGGCCATGCGTCACAAAGTTGGCGCAAGATTCGTCTTCATCGTCACCATCCTCGATTATATCAGCCGAGTGTTGATCATTATCATGAATGAACCCTCCATTACGGAAACTCGATTGTACATCTTCGGCTTTAATGTTGAACGACCCTAGTTGAAAACCCAATCCGGCCTTATTCTTGTTTTTAACAATTTCTATCATACGACCCCACTGGTTAGTGATGCCAGTCTCAATAGCTTTCTGAGCATTCTTCAAAGAAGACATGGGTGCCCCTGTTTTCTTCACTTCCGCAATAGACAAGGCTTGGAACGGGGTTCCAACCTCCTTCTCAGCTTCAACATAAGAAAAGGATGACAGATGGCTCACTAAAAGCGCCTTCTCTCTACCAACAACGACAAGCTTGCCGTTCTTCACAAATTTAAGCTTCTGGTGTAAAGTAGATGTCACAACTCCCGCTTCATGAATCCATGGCCTTCCCAATAAACAGCTATAGGCCGAGTGAATATCCATCACTTGAAAAGTAATCTGAAAATCACTCGGACCTATCTTGACTGGAAGGTCCACTTCACCAAAGACGGTTTTACGCAAACCATCGAACACTTTGACAATCACGCCATTGTACCTCATATGGGCACCTTGATAAGAAAGTCTGTACATAGTTGATTTCGAGAGCATATTCAGAGATGGACTAGTGCCCACCAACGCATTTGATAATGCGTCCTCCTTGCAATTCATAGAAATATGTAGCGCCAGATTGTGATTTCAGCCTTCCTCGGGAAGTTCTTCATCACAAAAACTCAAATTATTGCAAGAAGGGATATTAGTGATAATGTGGTCAAACTGATCCTCAGTTACATCATGCTCAACATAGGCTTGCTCAAGCATCTTCTGCAACGCCTCTCTATGTGCCTCAGAATTCATCAGCAGAGACATCACCGAAATCTTTGACGGGGTTTGGAGCAGTTGGTCCACCATATTAAACTCACTTCTCTTTATCAATCTCAAAACTTCATCATCATCACTAGCCTTCAACTTGCTGGATTCACCAGACTGACATACTAGAGCACTAACTGGATTTACCACTGGTATATCCACCTTCTTACTGATTGAAACATCCTCTATCTCCTTTGGAAAGACCGGACCGAAGACACGACCACTACGAGTCACCTTTGCAATATCAGCTATATTCACCATAGAACTTGCTACGGGTAACGGAATCTCTTGACCATTCTCCACCATGGTGGCATTATACTAATAAGGCATAACTTTATCGGATGTATACGAGACAAGGCCCGCTAACCGTATTGTCGCTCCCCGGATTTCCCGAATCCAAGTACAAACGCGAAAAGAGGTGGCGAGGAAAAAGAGTAGAGTCGCCAGCTATGTACTTTTATCCCAATAGGAGGGAAAGGTAGTACTACATAACCAAGAGGGAACGGATAAAACAAAGTCTCGAACCAAAGAAAACTGAGTAAGGGGGCCGGTTACGTGAAGGGAAGGTTATCGCACCCCTTCACGTCTGTGGTACTCCACAGGATCCACGATTGCTATTTATGTCTAAAGTGTGTGTATAAAAAGTCCTATATGCTATGCGAAAGAGAGAAAATCAAAGTAGGGAAAAGAAAGAGTTATTGCTCGCACAGGCCCTACCCTGCTGCATACGTATCTCAAGAAGGATTGAGAATCAGAGCACCGTAGCTCGGCTAACCTATTTGTTTGTTTTTTGTGATGAATGACGTTACTACACAATCTACCGGATGCTCGACCTTTGGAGACTTACTCACCTGTAGTAGAAGGAGTTAACGTGTTCTTAGGAGAAGAAAAATCAATGAGTTTGTTTGTTTTAGGAATGCTCATGCAAAAAGGAAGTCTTAGACGAAGGAACCGTGCTACCTTAATTGACATGCAAACGAGAGACTATACGAAGCCTAGAAATCCTATGGGGAGACGATCACACCATACAAAACAAATATGCATAAAGTAAACACGCCAACAAGGGGGCTCAAACATACGTGGGTAGGGCTTTAGTCAAGGGGGGTCATATTAACCTCGACAAACAAGCCATGGAAAGGTAATCAAATGGGCTCTTAACCACTGACATTAAACATTAGGGTGAGCTGATCAAACGGGTAATGAGGATAAGACCTCATATCTCTTAACCCTGGACAGGGTGAGCTCATGACAAAAAGTGGGGATTCAGAAAGGTGGAACCCTCTCCACTGCCTGACCGGACAAAAGATCTTGGGCTTTTGTTCTGAAGCATCGACACGTAGTGCGAGCATAAAGAACGACACACTGAATAACGGGGGATTGACTACTAATCCCTTTAATTCGTCAATTGCCTCTTCATGGAGGTCTTTAGCATTGGTGCCTCTTCCTGGAGGTCTTTGGGCACAAAAGTAAACACACAAAAACATTGCCTCCTATCGAGGTCTTCCAGCTAAGAAAGCGGTAAAATGCTGAAAAAATGTAAAAGGGATCAAGAGATCTACCACACGGATAAAGATCCGAAGTAACAGCAACTAAAGAAATAAGAAACCCAGAGATCTCTCAGGCTAGCACCATCAAAGAAAACAAGTCAGCAAAGCAATCAGAATAAATCTCCAAATGGTATCCCATAAATAAAGTGGAATACCAAGCAAGCTATCTCTTTAAGAGTCATGTGAGCCCTCACAAAAAAACTCAACAAACAGGTTAGAATAACAAGATGGGGTGCAATCAAGAGTTGCACCAAATAATAGAGTCACATGAATCATGCCATTAAAGTTCACAAAAAGCTCACAAAAAGCAACCAAGGGTAGGAGGCCTAAACCTCTTGTCAAACAAATGCATTAAAAGGGTATCAAAACTCAAAGTCATGGGGCAAGGATCCACACATCAAGACATGACATACATACTAAAACATGTGCCCACATGCAAAACCTAACGATACCCACTCTTCCAAATTCACCCATAATACCTCATACATTTAGAAATTTCAGGTTGAAAGTATAAAGTAGTGGAAATAGGGCATACCTGATTGGGGAGGATCGATTGAAATTGAATGGCACGGTTGGGTTTGCAAAGCACTCTTAGGGTTTATATGAGAGGGAATTGGTTCTTTGCAGATGAGTTCCCTTCAGTCTCTGGAGGTTGCTCTGAATTAGTTAGAATCTCTCTAGGGTTTTGTTCCAAGGAAACTTCAGAGTGTTTTCAGCTTTCACCAATTCTCCATTTTTTTTCCTTTATTGAAATTTCAGGATTTATAACTTGATTTTCGTGGCTTTGTGGGCTCAAATGAGAGAGGTCCAAGTCCAAGATTTTTCTGTTATTTTGTATTTTTATTTTTATTTTTATTTTTTTATTATTTTTTTTATTATTTTTTTTATTATTTTTTTTTTGTTTTTATTTTTTATTTTTTTTTATATATTTTTTTTTGAAACGCGTGGGCTTCGCCTAGCGAGCAATCTGCTCAGGAAATTCCTCTGAGCGCAGGTGATTCTGGTGGCTTTTCTTGGGACTCGCTAGGCGACCCATTCTGCTCGCCTAGCGAGCATGACAGCTCATGAACAAACTTTTGCTCCTTCAAGATTAACATTTTGAATGATGAATAGACCCTATTTGAACATGTTGGAAGTAACTCAAGTCATTCCCTGGCCATTTCACCTTCAGTTGACCAACAGTTGACTAGAGGTCGAACCCCAATTCAGATGAACTTTGCTGAAATGCAATATGAAATGTTAAATGACCTAAAAATGAATGCATGAATGAGGAGGGAAAATTTGAGGTGCTACACGTATTACCAACAGTGATATCAATCTATTAACGTTATTGTTGCTGCTGCTATCAAATTGGATTACTACCCGCTTAGGGGTCTTGAACACATGAATAATTACATTCACATCATTTATATCTCTCGACTAAAAAATTTAGATAAGCCCTTCATCCATCAACCTCTGAATATCCCTCTTGACAATAACACATCCTCGAGGGTTCACGCTGCATATCACATAACAACGTTAAAGTATTTCGTATGATTAAACTTAAAGTATTGAGCATATGATTAACACTATCAAGAATTCCTAAGGTTATTAAACAAGGTTCATCAGCATACCTTGTTGACTCTATTTCTCTTGTGCTTAGAGCCTTGTAGATTTCTTCCTGCAATTCACCTGGTTCGCCTGATCTGAAAAATATTTTGTATCCGTGCCTTTGTGCCATGACCGGAATTTACACAACTCGAGTAGTAAGAAGAAGGAGAATTTTTTTTATGAATCGTGAGATGGAGATGTGTTTTGTGGGGGTTATGTTGCAAGAGTTTATATAAAGTTAAATGGTAGTTGGAAAGATTTGAATGGAATAAATTTTAATGAGTAATGATAAATGTAGTGCTCAAAGGAGATTAAAGATGGTTGACAAAATTTTAAAACTTTTCTGGAATGCAAGGGACAAAGATTAATGGCACATGCTTGTATTATGTGAGGAGTAATGAAATGTGTGGCAGGCTCCACTTTTGGTGAGTGTGGCGGGCGCCACAATGGTGCAGGTGGCGGGCGCCACTAGTTGTGTGTGTGGCAGGCGCCATATGCTGGACTAAGTGTGTTTTTGAATAGTTAGGTGAAAGAAAAAAAAACATAAAAGTGAAAATAAAATAGGGTACAGTAGAATTAAATTAAAGCATGAAATCGAAAAAGAATGAGGTAAATAGAAATGAATTACATAATAGTTGAATGAGTTTGCTAGATAAAAGTGAAACAATTAAAAATTCCTAAATTGTAAGAATAAAAAGAAAATCCTAACATGGAAAAATCTAAAATTAATGTCTGACATGCGGTAAAATTCAGATATATTAGCCATTACAGCGACCACTGACAGGAGGAGCGAAAGAGTAAAAATGCTGATAAATGTGATCCAAATTCTCTGTCACTACGTCCATAAATCCGTGGAGGTCCACGCGCAAAGTGCTTAATTCGCCTCTCAGGTTAGCAATGATAGTCTGGACAACATTGATGATGGCAACATGATCAATAGGCTACGCAGCAGGTATAACAGAGGCATATGAGTCAGCATAAGAGAGATAGGCATCATAATGGTCATAGATTTGGGGTGTCTCTGGAGGAGAGGGTGGTGCATCTTGTGGTTTGTCCAAATCAAAGAGCCAATTGTTTTTGTCATGTACACTAGTCCTATGGTTTGGAAGGGTAAACAGGTGCACAACTTGGTTGTTGATAAGAAATTCAAACACATCCGGGCCCAGGTTTCTAATAATACTAGTGTTGAAACAGAATTAAATGTGCATGGGTCATATTCCACCTAGAGGGTTAAGTCTAATAAGTGGCTATCTCAGTCCAATAGCATTGGCAATCAAGGTTACTAGGCCTCCTATTAGGATTGGTCAGTGGGTTGCTTGTGCCATACGATCAAAGTTGGCTATCATAAATGTAGCGGCATTAACAGGATAAGCTTGTGATGCACAATACATTATGAAGAGCTCATCTTTAGACACAGAGGTTATGTTTTCTTCTTTTCCAAATAGGGTGTGACCTAGGAACTTATGAAAATAACGGATCGTAGGGTTATGAATGTTCCCAAAATGCATGAGATCTGGCTCAGGATGGCTGTTTCTGCTAATGCTTCCCCTAAAGTAGTTTAGTTCAAGGTCTCTAAGTAGTTCTTCCTGGGTGACGGTAAAGACATCAGGGTCATTTGGGCATCCTAGGATTTCATCTATTTCTCTATGATTATAGCGATACTCAATAACAAACATCCTAAAGGTGATAAGGCCTCTATTGAATCCAATACCATGGTTTGACAAGTAAACAATGGAGCTCAGGAATTCTAGGGTTAGCCTACGGTAAGAACTAAATCTTCTTTTGATAGAAAAATTATCCCATCCAATTTGGTTAAGTAGGAACATAACACTATCTTGGATACCTAACTTAGTTATGGTACGTCCATCGGGGTAGATAGTTAGTGCCATATCTCTCTGAGCTAAAGCTTCAAAGTGTCTCCTCTGACCTCTGCCTCTGAAAACGATATCCATATGGTCTACTTATTGCATCATGAAAGTTAGTAGCTAGCTAAATTTAAGTTAGCCTAGGAGTAAGTAAACAATAGTGTTAAGTCAGTAATGGATGATAATAAGGAAAAGTACCGAGTGACTTTATGAAAGAGATAAAAAGAATGAAAAATAAGAAATAGTACTAAATAATAATAGAGAAGATAGAATTAATAATTTACAATAAGATGTGGGTTGTCTCTCACTAAGCGCTTTGTTTACTGTCTTAAGCTCGACAAAATTTAACTAAAGATTAATTCGGTGAATGAGCGGGAAGCTCTGCAAGCTTTAGATTAGTGGAAAAATCTCTGTTGTCAATGTTATGATAATGTTTCAAGCGCTTCCCGTTTATGATAAATGGTTCACTAGATTTGCCCTTTATCTCTATCGCTCCATTTGGAAAAAAATTGGTAATTTCAAAGGGACCGGACCACCTAGAACAAAGTTTTCTTGGAAAAAGTTTAAGTCGGGAATTAAACAGAAGTACTACGTCACCCTCATTAAACTCTTTCCTCGATATACGATTGTCATGCCATTTTTTAGTTCTTTCTTTATAAATTTGGGCATTCTCGTATGCGTCTAATCTAAGTTCTTCTAGTTCATGGATATCTAATATTCTCTTCTCGCCTGCGGCAGTATAATTTAGATTAAGGGTCTTAACGGCCCAATATGCTTTATGCTCTAATTCTATCGGCAGATGACACAATTTTCTATAAACTAGCTTAAATGGTGTGGTTCCTATCGGGGTCTTATAAGTTGTCCTATATGCCCACAGAGCTTTGTGTAACTTTGAAGACCAATCTTACCTAGAGGTGGCAACTATTTTTTCTAAGATTTGCTTAATTTCTCTATTAGAGACCTCTACTTGCCCACTTGTTTGTGGGTGATAAGGTGTTGCTACACGGCGTCGGACTCCATATTTTAGTAATAGCTTTTCAAAGATCTTTGAAATGAAATGGGAGCCACCATCACTGATGACAAGTCTCGGCACACCGAATCTAGGAAAAATTATATTCTTAAAGAGCCTAATTACCACTCGTGCGTCATTTGTTGGAGAGGCTACAACCTCGATCCATTTCGATACGTAATCAACAGCAACGAGTATGTACTTGTTACCAAAAGAAGATGGGAATGGTCCCATGAAATCAATTCCCCACACGTCAAAGACTTCTACTTCCAAAATACGTTTAAGTGGCATCTCGTCGCGTCTAGAGATGTTGCCAGTGCGTTGGCACCAGTCGCAATTTATGATCGCGATGTGGACATTTTTCCACATAGTGGGCCAAAAGAGGCCAGCTTGTAAGATCTTGGCGCAAGTCTTTGAAGTGCTTGCATGTCCTCCATAGGGAGCAAAATGACAGTGAGAAATTATGTTTTCTACTTCATCTTTGGGGACACATCGACAGAAGATACCATCGGCACCTCTCTTAAAAAGCAGAGGCTCATACCAATAATACTGTTTAAGATCATGGAAGAATTTCTTCTTTTGTTGGTAAGTTAAGTCTGGTGGAAACACCCCAACTGCTAAGTAGTTGACGAAGTCAGCATACCATGGCAGTATGGTTTTAGTATAAATTGCTTCCACGACTTCATTTGTTTCGGTATCATTATAAGTTAGTGAGCATTCAATTGTATTACTTTCCAACTGGGCTATGAGTTGTTCATAAGGGAAATCATCATTGATAGGCACTCGTTCAGGTTCAATGCCTTCCATCCTCGACAAGTGATCAATTACGACATTTTTAGTGCCTCTCTTATCTTTGATTTCTAAGTCAAACTCTTGTAGGAGTAAAATCCACCTTAGGAGTCTTGGTTTGGTGTCCTTTTTACTTAATAGGTACCTAATTGCGGCATGATCAATATAGATCATTATTTTTGCTCTTACTAAGTAAGAACGAAATTTATCCAAAGCGAACACGACAGCTAAAAGTTCCTTTTTTGTGGTGGTGTAGTTCATCTGTGCGGGATCTAAGGTTCTACTTGCGTAATATATTGCATGAATCTTCTTATCCTTTCTTTTTCCTAAGACTGCTCCTACAACATAATCATTAGCGTCACACATGATTTCAAACGGTAATCTTCAATCAGGTGGTTGCATGATAGGTGCGGTGATGAGAGCTGTTTGAAATTGTTAAAATGCTTTTAAGCATTTGTCTTCAAAGATGAATTCAACGTCTTTCATTAATAGGTCAGTTAGTCGTTTGTTGATTTTGGAGAAATCTTTAATGAATCATCGGGCGTGTCCTAAGAAACTTCGTATTTCTCTTACGCTTTTCGGAGGTTGAAGTATTTCTATAACTTCTATTTTAGCTTTGTCAACTTCAATCCCCTTGTCAGACACTATGTGTCCAAGTGCGATTCCTTGTCGGACCATGAAATGGCAATTTCCCCAATTTAACATGAGATTCACTTTTACGCATCTTTCAAGTACCATTTCTAGGTTCGATAAACATCCTTCAAAACTCTGCCACAAACAGAGAAATTATCCATGAATATTTCCAGGATGTCGTCTATAAAATCAGCAAAAATTAACATCATGCATCTTTGGAATGTTGCGGGAGCGTTACATAGTCCAAACGGCATTCGTCGAATGGAGAATGTACCATAAGGACAAGTGAAGGTTGTCTTTTCTTGGTCGTCGGGATGAATATGGATTTGAAAGAATCCTGAATAACCATCAAAATAGCAGAACTGAGAATTCTTAGCCAATCATTCAAGCATTTGATCAATAAAAGGTAAAGGAAAATGATCCTTTCGAGTGGCTTTATTCAATTTCCTATAATCAATGCACATTCTACTTCCAGTCACAACTCTTTGTGCTATAAATTCGCCTTTTTCGTTATTAACAACTGTGACACCTCCCTTCTTTGGTACTACATGTACTGGGCTGACCCATTGGCTATCAGATATCGGGTATATAATTCCTGCTTCTAATAGTTTTTCACTTATCTCTTTACTACATCACTCAGAATGGGATTTATCCTTCTTTGATGTTCTCCAGAGGTCTTACTGTCTTCCTCTAGCATACTGTGATGCATGCATATGGAAGGACTTATTCCTTTTAGATCTGAGATATTATAGCCTAAAGCAGTTGGATATTTTCTTAAAATATGTAGGAGTTTCTCGGTTTCTATTTGTCCTAAGTCTGCGTTAACTATTACAGGTCGCTCGAGTTCAATGTCTAGGAATTCATACCTCAAATTTTTGGGTAGTGTTTTAATTTCTAATGTTGGTTTCTTCGGGCAGGGCATATGATTGGGTGTCGGTGATAGACATTCACTTAGACTGTCATCTTGGTATTCTTCACGCCAATTTTCATATTCAAAAATATGAGGCATTGGAATTTTCAATATTTCGGAGTATGAAGTTTGTTCATTCTCCATTTCTCTTACACATTCGTCGATGATATCTAGAAGACAACATGTATCGTCTATAACTGGTGCTTTTAAGAATTGCGTCAAAATAAATTCGTATTTTTCTTCACCGACTTCAAAGGTTAGCTTGCCTTTCTTTACATCTATAATAACTCCGACAATAGCTAAGAATGATCTTCCTAATATGATAGGGATATTGGAATCCTCCTTTATGTCCATGATTATGAAATCAGTGGGAATATAGAATTGACCTATGCACACTGGAACGTTCTCTAGCATACTATCGCACCTCGAAAAAATGAGAACACGACCTAGCGAATCGCACGCTCGCAATGATGGATTGAACAGAGCCGCCACTGAACTTTATTTATTCCTAAAAGGAAAGGGGAAATATCGATAAAACCCAAGAAAGAACGATAATGATTATGGTCGTCACAACCAAATCAGGGTTTGGGAGTCGATTACGCAAGGGGAATGTATTAGCACCCCTCACGTCCGTTGTACTCAACGGGAACCGTTAGGTTAGTTGTGTGCGTTAGTGTTAGTTTGAAATGCTAGGCTTCTCGAGTTATTAGGTGGGAAAGAAAGAAATAGAAGAGAAAAGAATATTTTTGTATTTTGCAAAGATGAGGACTAAACATAAGTTTTTTACTAATGGGTCTGACAAGATTTACGAATCTTGCTCCTACGTATCTCCAGGTGAAATAGAGAACTCAAGGCTTACGTAGTTCTGGGTAGAAAATGTTTGTTTGTTGGTCGATTTTAGCGAAAACTATATTGTATTAATCGACGAAAAACATTGTTTTACGTAAAACAGATGAGGAGCAGACGTATGCATCACATCGAATGGATTTACAAATCAACATTCGAAAAAACATCACTTATCTCAACTCAACAATTATGGACGAAGCATTGTTTTACCTCACTTTAAGACAAAGTGTCTTTCATTTATGAAATGGTTTTTCTGATCAATCACACGGCGACGAAAAAAGTTTGATTGGTTGAATGTATTTTTGGGCTTGAAAGACGAGTATTTATGACTTGTAAGCTCTTACAACTGGGTCTAATACTCAGGATTACATCTGGACCTTTCACCCAGGTAATCTTTTTCTTTCAATTTTATTGAGAAAATAAATTTGAATATTTACAAGTGTTTTGAAAAGAAGACGAATACTTATGGCTTGCAAGCTCTTACAACTTGGGCCTAATATTCGGGATTATGACTGGATATTCCATCCAGGGTAATATTTTTCTTCAGATTTTATTGAGAAAAAGACATTTGAATATTTACAAATATTTTGAAGAGAAGACGAATACATAGGGCTTACAAGCTCTTACAACTTGTGCCTAATATTCGGGATTACGACTGGATATTCCATCCAGGGTAATCTTTTTCTTCATATTTTATTTAAGAAAATGGTTTTTGAAAATAATTTGAGTTGGTGAGATTTTGAAAACTAACTTGATATTGATCAAAAACTCATTGTAAGAAGCCTCAAGAGTAAGCCACATGACCGAAATAAACTGAACTCGAAAGGAACTGAATTTAGCTCTAAGCTAACATAAAGTAGACTCATGTATGAATCCCTCCATAAGAAGCCGAGCAACTGAATCTATGCGTCCAAGCGATTTTTGGAAGTTAAATTGAATTTAAACTTCTGAAGTCGCAATTAAATAAAATAAAATAACAGCAACAACTAAATATATTATTATTACATTAGTGTTACAATTTTTCACATCAACTCCAAATAATTAATAAAAAATAAAAAGTTAAACACAACACACATGCTACCCACAATAAATTTGCATTGCTACGAAATCAAAATAGAACAAAAATAAAAAAAATTATAAAAATAATATTAACAAAGTACATATATATATATATATATATATATATATATATATATATATATATATATATATATATATATATATATATATATATATATATATATAACTTGAAAAATAAAAAAATATATATATCTAACTATACAAAATTTGAACTCACAGAAACTATATATACATAAGAAAATCAAAAAGCAAAATATTTATATATATATATATATAATATATATATATATATATATATATATATATATATATAAATATATATATATATATATATATATATATATATATATATATATATATATATATATATATATATATATATAAAACAAAAACAAAAACTGATTATATATAAAAAACAGAAATTAAACTAATATATATATATATATATATATATATATTTATATATATATATATATATATATTATATATATATATATATATATATATATATATATATATATATATATATATATATATATATATATATATATATATATATATAAGAGAAATATATAAAAACAAGTTTTATATATATATATATAGAGAGAGAGAGAGAATTAATATATAAAAATAATACTAATCAAAACAATAAGAGAAATGTCAAATAAGAAAAAGAAATTTACGGTTGCAACAATAGGATTTCATTGACCGACGGTGAGTTGCTAAGAGAAATCTCATTTCCTTTTCTCAATGACCAAACACAGGTACCTCCATTTTTTATTCCTCCTTTTATTGGAGAGATAAAATTGGATGATTTTTCCTCTCTCTAATTCAAGTTCTATCTATTTTTTTGTTGAAAATTTCCTATTTTTTAACGAGTGAAATATTGATAGGTGTCGTTCAGTTTTGGATTTCCTCCCTCTCACTAGCTAATGAAACAATATATATAGTATAGTGCATACTAGAATTCTCTAATATTTTTAGAATTTCACAAATGCCTCTTTAAACTATTATTTAGTGACAACATGAATTAAAGAAAATTAACCAAAATAAATTTCAAATAAAATTAAATAATAAAAATAAAATTAAAATGAAACTATAAAAAATCATATTTATTTTTCATGAACAGGTTGACAAAAAGATAAAAATATATGAATTCAAAATGAATAAAAGTCGGGCGCAAAAGTGCTCAAAACAATAAAAAGAATGTACCAAAATGATCAGCGCGAAATAAACTTCCCGGGAACATACATGTTTTGATCATATTTTAAAATAAAAAATGACCGGTTAGAATGCTCAGACTGATCAAAATGCGACCGAAAAATTAGCTGAAAAAATAAAAACGAGCACGCCAGGTTGAACTACATGAACCGTACATTAATAAAACTGACGTCTACAAGCTTGATTTTGAAATTTTTTCGTCTGCTAATTTCAGCACATTTGAGAATCGGTTTGACCGATCTGTCTGTAGATTTGAAAACAATATATTTTGGTCGACATTTTAGACGTTGTGCAATATGAAATGCATGCTAGGACGTGTAAATGATGCAGAAGTCAAAATGACTGTATTGATTAATTGAATGAGGGGAAAAATTGGGGTATGACACATACCTGCGGGAAATTTAACAGAATGATCAGCTAGTTGTACGGACATCCTAGTTGGTCTCAACTCTCCCATTTTAAGCCTTTCGCATATGGACAATGGCATTAAGCTAATACGGGCTCCTAAGTCGCATAGAGCTTTGTCTATGACAAACTTTCCGATTACACAGGGTATGGAGAAACTTACTGGGTCTTTCAGCTTAGGAGGCATATTATTTTGAATTATAGCGCTACACTCAGCAGTAAGTGTAACAGTTTTGTTATCCTCGATCTTCTTCTTGTTATATAAGATCTCCTTAAGAAACTTAGCGTATGAGGGCATTTGAGTGATAGCTTCTGTAAAAGGTATTGTGATATTCAATTGTTTCAGAAGCTCTACAAATTTCTTGAATTGCCCTACACTTTTGGACTTAACAAATCTTTGAGGATACGGGATAGGAGGTTTATACGGTGGTAGAGGCATATATGGTTCTTCTTTCTCTACGACCTCTTCGATTTTATTTTCCTTTAGTTCGTCTGCCTTCTCAGTTATTTTACCAGGGTCTTGATGCATGGCTGGATTTTGAAGTCTAGGGTCGATTGGTCCGTCTAATTCTGTCCCACTTCGTAGTATAATAGCATTTGCATGACCTTTCGGGTTTGGTTGTGTCTGTCCAGGAAATGTACCTGCAGGGGTAGCAGTAGGTGCTTGTTGTTGAGCCACTTGCGAAATTTGTGTTTCTAACATTTCGTTATGGGTGGATAAAGCGTCTACTTTATTCACTAATTGCTTAATTTGCTCACTAGTGTGTATGTTTTGATTTAGGAAATCCTTATTTGTCTGGGCTTGGGTAACTATAAAATTTGCCATCATTATTTCAAGGTTTGACTTCCTAGGAGCATTTGGAGTAGTTGTCACAGTTTTATGATAGCCTGATGGTACAGTAGGTGCTTGGTTGGGTGCATACAATGCGCTATTGTTTTTGTAGGAAAAGTTCAGATGGTTCTTCCAACCTGGGTTATAGGTGTTTGAGTAAGGGTTTCCTTGCGCATAATTCACTTGGTTTGTGGAGATTCCTGCCAAAAGTTGACATTCAGGGGCAGCATGCCTAGAAACTCTGCATATCTCGCAGTTCGGAGCTACGACAGCCAGGGTGGTTGCGGGTGTTATGGTCAGGTTTTCGATCTTTTGGGGGAGAGCATCTACCTTAGCATTGGCATGGTCAAGACTGCTTATTTTGTACATACCACCTTTCGTTGGAGGTTTTTCTACGGAGGTTCTTTCACTTCCCCACTGATAGTGATTCTGGGCCATACTTTCAATAAGTTGATAGGCCTCATTGTAGGGTTTATGCATCAGTGCGCCACCTGTGGTGGCGTCTATTGTCAATCTTGTGATGTACAAGATTCCATTGTAAAAGGTATAGATGATCAACCACTCTTCTAAACTGTGATGTGGACAAAGCTTCATCATGTCCTTGTATCTCTCCCAAGCTTCGAAAAATGATTCGTTGTCTTTTTTTTTAAACCTGTTTATTTGGGCTCTTAGCATAGCCATCTTACTAGGTGGGAAATATCGTGCTAAGAAAACTTTCTTCAACTCGTTCCACATAGTGACAAAGTTGTACGGTAGAGACTGGAGCCAAGCTCTAGCTCTACCTCTCAGTGATAAAGGGTAAAGACGTAGTCTTATTGCTTCAGGGCTGACACCATTCGCTTTCACTGTGTCTGCATATTGCAAAAACACTGACAAATGTAGGTTCGGGTCCTCCATGAGACTACCGGAAAATTGGTTTTGTTGTACGGATGACAACAACGAAGGTTTTAACTCGAAATTATTTGCCTCGATGGTAGGGGCAGCGATGTTGTTATGTGGTTCATCCTGTGAAGGGATGGCATAGTACTTGAGAGGGCGGTTCTGCGGTCCTTCAACCATCTTTAGTTCTATAACTGGTTCGGGATTAGGGATATTAGGATCGGGAAGATTGTACTTGATACGGTATTCGTGTCTTCGGCATTCTAATCTTAGATAACGCTCTGGTTCGTTGAATGGTAGCTTTAATTTCTCGCCTTGTGAGCGAGTACTTGGCATACAATCGAAAAATTAAAAAGGGAAATATTTTTGTTTGCCTTAGTCTATACTGCGCAACATTGGAGTTACGATATCGACTAAATTAGTCCCCGACAACATCGCCAAAAACTTGATCGCGACTTAGTATGTCTATGGGATTCGTGACTGCAAGTGCACAGTCGTATCGTGTAGTTTTAAAGATTATCGAACCCAAAGGACTAATAATCAAACTTACTGTTATCTAATGTTACTACGTAAATCTAAGTCTGATGATGTCTCTAGGGGTTAAGGGACAATGAGAAATAAATACTAACGAAAACTGAACTTTAATAAAAATATTTAATAGCAGGATATCGGCATGTAACAAATCAAACTTCGGGGATTCGATAAATAGTTGGTGTAATCGTAAACGTTAAAATACTCTTTAGTAGAACTTATTTATTTAAAAGAATTTATCTCACACTCTCTCGTGTTGTGACTCTAACTATACTCTTAAACCAGGATGCTTCACTCTCACTGTCTCATTTGAATTAAAAGTAATTTTTGGAAATCAATAAATTCTAATTAATCCTAAAGCGCTCTCGATGTATTTAGAATTAATGCCTAGTTTCAGCTATCCGGTTAAAACCTCAAACTCTCGTTTTATTGACCGTAACCCTTTTTTGCTTTGTATCTCGTACGAAAACATTTTTAATTTTATAACAAGAAACTATAACCAGAAAAATAGTTTATAAAATTCAACACCAATTATTAACGAATCCCGTCATTTTGACGGTCTTTACATACCGATATCGAATGGTTTAGCCAGACATGGATTCGAGAACAAACATGTTATTATGATAATTAAACATAATACAAAGCATAAGAAATTAAAATAACAATTAAAATAGAACCTGGAATATAGACCGAAAAACTGGAATTAATCCTGGTTCTTGAATTCAAATAATATCGGCACGCTTGACAAATCAGGTACAGGATTATAATAAAAATCAATTGCTAAAACTAAAGTCGTGATAGTCCCCCGATGTGGAGAATCTATTACTTTAAAAGTAAATATCTTATTAAAATGCTAACAGTAAAATTCTGGCTAAAAGAGACCGTCCTTTCTTTGAAGACCGAAACCCTGATTTATACCCCAAATCCTTGCCTTGAAATTGCCTTGAAAATCTCCTAGTGGGCGTGGTTGGTGACTGAGAAAAACGGAACGTGGAGAAAAATAAGGAGGAAGTGGTTTGGTGGCAGGTTCCACAACTCTAGGTAGTGGGCGCCACACCTTGCTTGGTGGCGGGCGCCACTCATTGCTTGGTGGTGGATGCCACACCGATGCTTGTGGTGGGCGCCACCCTTTTTATGTGGTGGTGAGCGCTACACTTGCTTGTGGTGGGCGCCACCTTTGCCATGTGGTGGTGGGCGCCACCCATTACTATTTTCTTCATTTTCTTTCCTTTTTGCTCTTTTCCCGCTTTGCTCACACAGACACTTCTTATTTGATAAATACCTGAAATAAACACAAAATATGACATAACACTATGGAAAATAAGTAAAAAGTAATGCAAGTCAAGTCAAATATACGATACATTTTCGCGTTATCAAGTATTATTTCTAATTTAATTAACTTAGGTTTAATTCCAAGGATAAAAGTCAATGACTTAGAAAAATATGAATTTTGCATACAAACTAAAATAACTAAAACTTCACATAAATCAGTAATGAGAGAATTTGAACCTATGGATTTTTTACATTCTGACATATGTGAATTTGATGGAACTTTAACTAGAAATAGTAAATATCATTTAATCACTCTTATTGACAATTACTCTAATTATACTTATGTATACCTAATTAAGAATAAAATTGAAACTCTTGACATGCTTAAGACTTATATGAATGAAATTGAAAACAGTTTAGTAAGAAAATTAAGAGACTTCATTGTGATAGTAGAAATGAGGATGATCCATTTTATTTAATGAATTTTATAAACAACGTGGATTTCTACATGAAACCATTACATCATATTCTCCTGAAATGAATGGTAAAGTAGAAAGAAAGAATAAAATTCTTACTAAACTAGTCATTGTTATTATGTTGAGTTATGGTGTTGCACCTCATTGGTGAGGAAATTTAATTGACTATTTTCTATATCCTAAATAGAGTTCCCAAGTCTAAAAATCAGATCTCTACTTATGAGATATTGAAGAAAAAAACAACCAAACTTCTCTTACTTTATAACTTGGGTGTTGCCTGACTTATGTTAGGATTTTGCATCTGAAGCAAGTTAAAGTTGCTAGTAGAGCCTAATAATGTGTATTCATTAGATATGCAGTAAATAGTAAGGCATGTGTGACCTAAATGTTAAAGTGGTCATAGAATCAAATGATGTTGAATTCTATAAAGACAAATTTTCTTTCAAATCAAGAAATAGTGGTGGTACTGAATTAAATCACATTCTTTTGATAAGAAGCATTCAAAGCAACGATGAAGTAGAAACATAACTTTGAAGAAGTAAAAGAGTAAGAATTTTTAAAGAATATGGACCCGATTATTTGGCCTATACAATTGAATAATATCCAACAAACATTCAAGAAACATTATCATCTCTGGATACAAATTTGTGGCAAGAAGCTATTAACAATGAGATAAAATCTCTAGAATCTAACATGACCCAAAACATAATAGATTTGTCTCCTGGTTGCAAACCAATCAATTGTAAATGGGTTTCAAAAAAGAAATTAAAACCTGATGGAATAGTTGATAAGTATAAGGTTCACCTTGTACCCAAATATTTTAGGAAAAGAATAAATATTATTTCTTCGATACTTTTTTAGAGTCACTAGAATTACATTCATTAGGGTACTGATTTGAATTGCTTATATTTATAAACTTAATAGTACACAAAATGGATGTTAAAACAATTTTTTTAAAATGGTGACTTAGAAGAAGAAATCTATATGGAACAACTGAAAAGATTTGTGATTCATGGGCAAGAAAACAATGTATCTAAGTTAGATAAGTGTCTGTATGTTTTAAAACAATCTCCAAATTAATGACATGAAAAATTTGAGAACTTAATAATAACAAAATGAATGAAAGTGACAAATGTGTTTATTACAAATATGAAAATAGCATTTGCACTACCATATGTCGTTATTTAAACGACTTACTTATATTTTGATCAAACATTCATGTTGTTAATGATGTGAATTCATTACTGCGCAACAACTTTGATATAAAAGACCCCAGAGAAGCCAATGTGATTCTCAGAATCAAGATCACTAGATCCAAGAAGGGGATATCTTTGGATCAATATTACTATATGAAGAAGATCTTAAAGAAATATAACTACTTTGACGGTAAACCTGCTTGCACATCATACGATCCCAGTGTAGAATGTTTAACAATAATGGTGATAATGTTAGAAAATGAGTATGAGAGCATTGTTGACAATCTTAGGTATGTAAGTGTTTGTACTAGACATGACATTCCGTATGTAGTAGGATTGTTGTGTAGTTTTAATAATAGACTGAATAATGAGCAGTGGAAAGACATTGAGAGAGAGAGAGAGAGTCATGTGATACCTTAAAATGATCATGAATCTTGGTCTACATTATATGATATTTCCTAATGTACCTGAAGGCTACATTGATGCAGATTAGAACACATTGTCAAATGATTTTAAAGTAACTAATAATTATATATTAAGTATAGATGGATGAGTTGTATCTGAGAAATCAAAGAAATAGTCTATCTTAGCACAGTCCACGATGGAGTCTAAAATGATAGCATTAGAAATTTCCAATGAAGAATCAAGTTAGTTAAGATGCTTACTAGCTGATATCCATTTGTGGGAAAAACCTATACTAGTTATGTTGATCCACAACGAAAGTACCGTGACTATTACAAAAATAGAGAATTGTTATTATAATGGCAAGAGACGCCAATAAAGAGAAAGCACAACACTATTAGAGATTGTATGTCTAAAGGAGCTATAAGGGTGGATCATGTACGCAGTGATGAAAACTTAGCAGGTCCTTTAACGAAAGAACTTGTTAGAGAGAAATTCCATTCATAATACATCCAATAGGATGGAACTAATTCAAATATATAATTTAGTTTTTTCATAATGGTAATCCAACCAAAAATACTAGAGATCCCAAAAATTATGTTCAATGGATAATAACAAGTTTTGAACAATATGAGATGGTCATGCTTGTATGAATACTAGAAGCATGATTCTTGAAGTGATAAAAGGATGAGATAATAAAAATTCTTAATGAGGTATATACTTTGTATAAGTGGAGTACCTAGCCACAAGAGTACTCTCGATAGATTCACCCGTGTAATTGTGGGACTTATGTCGGTTTCTATGAAATTTTGAGGCAAAATTCCTAGAGTCTCCACTAAACAGGATTAGACGTGTTGAGTCATTAAAGCACGAGCTTTTAGAATACACCCTAAGAAAAGGTTGTGTGCGAGTTTAATGTCTGAGATAAAGTTAAAGACAATGTGTCATGATAGTGAAGTAGTTCCGTGAAACTAGAGTTGTTGGGTAAATAATGAAGTAGTGTTTCGCTTTGGTGGACTAGAGCTCCTGGTGCGGTGGAGAGTGGCTAATCAATAAAGTTAACACTTCGTAGCTCAAGTAAGCGAAAGAATTAATTGTGATGTGAGAGTGGAAATGAATTTGTTGTTTCATAGTTTTGATAAAATTGTCGTTAAAGAAAGTATCGGGTCGAGTCGCAGACTAGGTCGCTGTCTTTGAGATGTTTCTCAGTATTGCCCTAAAGTATGCAATGCAGACAATCAACCACGACCCCTTCACGATAAAACAATTAGGTTCTTTTATACGATTACTTCTTGCACGATAGATAATCGGTCTAAAAATACATCATTTAATGATACAAAAATTAATCAAATATGGTATAATTATCATTCTAATTAAGTTCTCAAACGAGAAAAAATTCAAATAATTCCTTTAAAAAATAATTACAATCGCTTAACCATCCTAAATAATTTCAAAAAAAAAAATCAAATAATATCCTTTAAGAGAACTCAGAAAATTCAATTGTATATTTCATAATATGTTAGGAAACTACGCAAAATTTCCCCATATTATCAAATTTGTGGAAGAACAAATTAACGCGGAAGCACACAAACTTAATGAAAATAAAATATATAAATTCATTAACCTCTCATCACATGAAAATTTCACGACTCAATTACACTAAAAGAATTTATTGAAATTATGTTCTGATGATTACAAATGAAAGATACAAGGCTTTTATAGCCAATAAAGCAAGAAAGATGAATGGTTATTATTTAACATCTCCTCAAAGTTCTCATAACCATTATTGTTTCTTTTTACTATTATTTTTCTTGTTTCTCCTTCATACTCTCTTTATCTCTCTTTTATTTTGACCAACAATCTCCCACTTGAAGAGTGATTTTAATCAGTATTCACACCTTGGTCAAACAACAACGTTTATCAATTTATTATTCTAGCAGGCCAACTGAAGAAGAGCACAACTTCAGTTTATCAATTGTCACCACCTTTGTTAACATGTCAGTTGGATTCTCACTTCCTTGTATCTTGCTCAATGTTAGTACCTCATCCTCAAGAAGAGATCTAATGAAGTGATAACGAAGACCAATGTGTTTTATTCTTGAATGAAATGCATAATTCTTTGCTAGAGGTATTGCACTTTGACTATCACTATACAAAACACTCTTCTACTGCATGAAACCCAACTCTGTTAACAATCCTTGAAGCCATATTAATTCCTTACTAGCTTCTGTGACTGATACATACTCAGCCTCAGTAGTGGATAAAGCAACAATCTTTTGTGTTCGCGATATCCAACTAACAGCTCCAGTACCAACAGTAAATGTATAGCCAGTCGTACTTCTTCGATGATCAACTTCACCGGCAAAGTATGCATCAACGTATCCTTGTACTTTTATTTCTCCTTTGCCAAAGTATATACATTTCTTTTTAGTGCCTCGTAGATACCACAAAATCCACTTGACTGCTTCCCAATGAGCTTTTCCTGGATTTGCCATAAACCTGCTTACAACTCCCACTGCATGGCCAATGTCTGGCCTAGTACATACCATTGCGTACATCAAACTTCATATGGCTGAAGCATATGGAATCTTATCCATGAATTCTATTTCTTCCTCCGTCTGAGGAGACTGGAACTTGGATAGGCGAAAATGACTTGCCAAAGGTGTGCTAACCGGTTTGGCTTTTCTGTAGCGGTGTATTCGTCACTTTATGACTTATTGATTAAATCAAAAGCAAAGCATACAAAGATAGAGTCGCCACCGCACTTTTATTTATCCAAAGGAATGACTAAAAAGCGAACAAAAGCCTAAGAAGTTTTACACATATAAAACTAATGAAAAGGTCAGAGATCTAGGTAAGGGGGTAATTATGTTGTGGGAAGGTGTTAGGCACCCACAACATCCTTAGTACTCTAAGGGAACCTCTTTTCACAACTTGTTGTATCAATTATTTGTTTATGAAAATATTTTTGTGCAAACATTGATTGAAGGGATGAGAAAAGAATATACAATTTTTATTATTTTTGTGTTTGAACGGATGAACCCGTTGCCTACGTACCTTTCCATGGAAGGTAAGGATCAAAACGTCGTAGTTCGGCTAAAAAATTTCCAAACAGTGAGTGGATTGATTTTAAACAAAAGCCCTAAGGTCTTTCATTATCCACGGGAGAAAACTCAACCTATACAACCACAAGTCCACCATGTGAGAAAAGCTTCAACTTGCTAGTGAGGGACCATGCCCTATAATAAGCAAGGAAGTCTTACAATTCAATCACTAAGGACAAAAGGTGAGATTCACATCAACCACTAAGATAATTGAGATCTATGGCTAATGTATGAAAACATTGATTAAGAATGGACAAAGGCCACAACAACAATTGAGTGAGTGAAATTAACCAATTAGGAGTATTCACAAAAATGGTCAAAGTATGATTAGAATTCAATTCAGAAGAAGTATTATGAAAATGAAGTTTGAAAATCAAAGGCTTAAGGCCTAGGTTTCTAGTTTTGAAAACAAGCGAGAATGTTTGCACAAAAGCGTTTTATGGTTTTGGGTTAACATGCAAATGGAGGTTTAAAGAAACAAAAGGTGGGGATGAGGGGTAAAACTTCTTAGATGTTCACCTCTTGAGATCATATGTAGATGATCCAAGTGATTCCTTTGGAAAAGGAAACAAGCAGATAACAGATAAACAACATAAATGGATACCGGATGCCAATCAATGGACTTACACCAATCTCACAAAACGAATAAAACAAGGATACCGGATGCCAATCAATGGACTTACACCAATCTCACAAAAAAACTAAACATGGATACCAGATGCCAATCAATGGACTTACACCAATCTCACAAAAAAACAAAACATGGATACCAGATGCCAATCTATGGACTTACACTAGTCTCACAGGAATGATCATAGGAAACAACTGCCAATAACTGGACTTACAATTGACTCCTCACAAGAAACAAATAACAAATGCAATAAGCAAGAGGAAACAAGTTGCCAATAAATGGTCTTACACTCGACTCCAAGGAAATGAGATGCCAATCAATGGTCTTAGTCCCAACTCCTACCAGATCACAGGAAACAACTGCCAATAAATGGACTTACAATTGACTCCTCAATGGACAAAACAAAATGTTACAAAGTATAAACAATGATCATGAAATGATATACAATTAATGCTCAAAGATGAAAACAATGCACAAAGGCACACACAAACAATTATGCACAGATGAACAAATAAACAATCAAGCAATCAGTTAGCACACACTATACACAATCAATAGGCTCAAGCAAGGTTAGGCTTTAGAGACAAGCCAACTAGAATGGGGTGTTTTGAGCTCTTATCCCTAACATTGAGAGTTAGGGTGAAGCAGATGAAATGGAGATGAGGGGTGTGCCTCATAGCTCTTATCCCTGGCCTGGGAGAGCTTTAAACAATAGAAAGTGTGGGAGTTCAGAATGTAGGAACTCTTCTCCACAAATGATGGACTCTATAAGATCTTGGGTTCTTATTCACAATGCATCAACACATGGTGTGAGCAAAGTGAATGACACAACTGAATAGCAGGGGATGGATTACACATCCCTTTTATCTGCCAATTGCCTCTTAAGAGGTCTTTTCCTGCTTGGCACAAAAATTAAACAAACAAAAACATGGCCTCTTAAGGAGGGCTTCAGGCAGGTGCCTGCCAAAGTAACATGACAGGTCTTCCAGACTACATGAAGATTAGAGATTATACCTAAGTGGTATGCCAACCACAAGCAAAAGAAAAACAAAGTTCAAATGAACTTAAAGCAACTTAGGTACCTGTGGAAATAGCTAAACCAATCAGTACAATATTCAGACCAACAGACAATAGTCAATAACAAACAGGCAATCCCAATGTACAACACAAAAGCCATAAGGCAAACTCAAATGAGTTATCATCAACCTACAAAACAGCAAGTGTTAGCAATCAAAAGCAAATATCAACATCCAAATGATGAAGCATCATCAACCATGGAACTTGGATGCTTAAACCTGAAATTCAAAGCTCACATGTAAGCAACAAACCACTAGGTCAAAGCCTGGGGTCAAAGATGAAGAAAAAATTCAAAACAGGAGCTGAAATTCAACACATTGCAACTTCAAACAAATATTAACATGTCCTAAAAAGGCTCACATCAAAATCAATCATCAAAGGCATTTCATGATCAAAAGAAGTCAAAGGCAATTTCAAAGCTCATATATGATCACCATGGATGAAAATTCCAAATGAAAACAGAAATGATTCAAATAATTCTGGAAAAATTCATGAGCACTCAACACATCCAACATGATCATCATACAAAAAATCAGAAGCATCATAGAATATTTGGCATGGAAATTAAATGGTACAAGTTGATCAACCAAATGTGTGACACAAATTGTCACACCAATGCAAACATGTGCATAAAACAGAAATGGTAAATGAGAAAAATACCAAACCAAGCCTAAAACATCCAGCAATGTATCTAGAATTAGCATGTAAAATTTCATGTTCATTGGATTAAAATCAAGCATTTCATGATAATTTGAACACATGATCACTCAACCTAGCACAAATAAAGTTCCAGCCATGCACAACTTTTAAAAATTATCATCAAAAAATAATAGACAAACAGAGGATCATTGTGCAAAAAATTGGGAGTGAATTGATGCATTTTTAAATTTGATATGGATTTTACAAGTTGATGAAAAAAATAAAAACCAAAGGAAATCACATAGCATGAAATAAAGAGGGAAATGGAAAAAATGAATGAACATTTGAAATAATGTTGGCGCTGGGAATCGATCCCTGTGTGGATTCAAAATGGAGCGCGCACCAAGCCAAAATGATCTCGTTTCATAATGAACCCTAGCCTGTGTAAATTTGGACGGTTCAAACCGACGCTATTTGCCAAAACCGACGCAATTTTTCCAGAAAATCCAGAAATGCATGCATCTTCATCTTCTTCATGATGAAGATGATGAACAGTGTATGAGCTTCATGAGTTTTCCAGAATTTTTCTCAGAAATCAAAAACAAGCATATCATTTCAAAGCATTTTCAATGGAGATCATAGATCCACAAACATTTAATCCTAATTCATCATAACAAGAGAGAATCGATGAGAAACATTTTTGAGTGCAAAACTTTAAACACACATAACTTGCTCAATAATGCACCAATTCACACGATTTTTGCATCACAATCACCAGGAACACAAGATCTACAAGAATATAGCAATGAATTTCAAAACTAAGAGGATCGAAAATTGACCTCTTGAAGAACAGAATCTTGAAACTGCACGATCCTCAGCTCCAAATGATCCCAATCCACTCCACAATGCTTGCAAGGATGTTTGATGAAGAAAAGGAAGCTTGAACACGTGTAGATCTGGCTTAATCTTGAATTTCCATTTTCAACTTCATGAGCTTCAACTGCATCATTCTTGCTCGAATTCACCACTTCAACACTTGATCATTTTTGGAAAGTTGAAATTATAGGTCACTTTCCATTTTTGGAAACTCTTGACTTGACTTCAAATTCTTCAACCTTGATGTTTGGCATGATGAATAAGCATGATTTGGACATGAATGGGATGAAGAAACTCACTTTCCACACTCAAAGCCCACAGTTGACTTTTCAGTTGACTGGCATAGGCCCTTAGATGACCTGAACATGTTCTGATGAATTTGGGGCCTCAACTACTTGGGAATTGGTTCCAAAATGAACCTATAGCTCACATAAGCTCCATAAAATGATCACATGATCCATATCTCAAGAAAATACCATCTGCTCTTTGTACCATGAATTCACCTGATGCCTTGACCTGTTGACTGCTTAAGCTGCAAGTAACAAAGGTTAATGACATATTTTTGTACATTTTTGGTTAGTGATTAAAAGAAAAGCAAGGATATACAAATGCAAGCAATGCTTGGTGATCAAGAACCACTCTCAAAGAGATCCCACCCACAAGGAAGGAAGCAAGGTGTCCAATGATCCTTGAGGCAATGCAATGTTATGATATGATGCCATGAGGGATCTTAGGGACAAAATTGGGGTCTTACAGATGCCCCTATTTAAGGTCATTCTAGCCGGAGAAGTGAAGGTTAAAATCTTCATCTCGACGCGGTAGAATGGACTTAAATAACAGTAATGAGACAAATTTTGGTCCATAAGAGACCTCATGATGCAGATGTATGAATGCAAAAGAAACAAATCCTGTGGGAATATAAGTCCACAAAGAAGAAAAGACGATCCATCGGAGTAATACACCCACCAGGAACAGAGACTCTAATAGGACTCTCATGGGGATAAGAAAAGAAAAGAATGCGTGAGCAGGACACGACTCTGAATTAGGAAACAAGAAATGGACACTGCGTGAGCAGGACACGACTCGACTGGAGACTTACTGGGGAGTAAAGGACTCAAACTGGGGAAAAGAAATTCCAAAGGGAAACAAATCCATTGGAAAGACTCGAGCTAACTCAAACTATCCACAAAGGATACCTCAGATAAAAATCCGGACTCAGACTGGGGAAAGATTCACACAGAACCCCTTGCCGGGGAAAATTGCATATATTGGGGAAAACGCCAATACAGCAAAAGGGAAAAACACAACAGAAACTCCACTGAAGAATGTCTAACAAAGAGACTCTCCTGGGGATAAAATCCGCAAGATGAGGTGTTACCGGTTACTGGGTAACAAGCTCAAAGAGACATGTGAGCTAAACACCGGTTACTGGGTGAAAGAACAACAAGCTCAGGAAGAATGAATATCTAAGACCGGTATAAGGGTGAGAGATATCAATCAACCAAACATCTGAGAAAGACCTGAAAAAGGTACAACAACTCAGGAAAATCTGACTCCACAGGGGACCAAGGTCATAATAGGGAGCAAAAAGGAAGGAACACCAGAGATACCAGTTACTGGGTATATAATAGGTGACCAACTGAAGCGTGAATTGGTATATATGCCAAAACACTCATCATCCAAAAGGAGGGCTTGAAAAAGCAAATCGACTTACAGGATGGACATTCGAGTCCGCAACGGGAAAACGAATCTTACTCAAATGGGGAAGGACAAAAGACTTCAACCAAAGAGCGCATGAGATATATTATCCATTACCTCAGAACGTGGATAGTATACTCGCATGAGATATATTATCTATTACCGTCAGAACGTAGATAATATACTCGCATGGACGGAACACCAGGGATACCGGTTACTGGGTATATAATAGGTGACCGACCGAAAAAGATAAACAATCGTTACCAACAACAACAGGGTAGACGACAGATAACTCATTGGGGATAAATTGCAAGCATCCGGCAATTATCCAGGAGACATATCACCGGTTACTGGGAGATACGCTCAAAAGAGGAGAGACAAACATTCGATTCCGCAAAGGAATATGAATCTTACTTGACTGGGGAAACACAACAGGCTTCGACTGAAGAGTGCATGAGATATAGTATCCATTACCGTCAGAACGTGGATAATACACTCGCATGGAAGATTATCCACAACCGGTTACTGGGTTAATAAAGGATAAATCATCCGAAAAGAAAGGCATCGAGATACCAAAACTAGGTATATAATGATGACCAATCAAAGGGAGCAACAATCATTACCAATCAAACGGGTAAATGAAAGAAGACTCATCGGGGATGCATTGATAAAAATCAATGATCCGGGGAACAAATCACTGGCAAACGGTGAAAGGACCCACTGAGGATAAAATTGCTAGCATACGGCAATTATCCACAAGGAAAGATCTGCTGGGGATACAACTGCTAGCATACGGCAATTGCCCAGAAGAGAGAGGAAATATCAACATCGAATACTGGATGAAGATAACCACAAAGAGTAACCATCATCGGTTAGGATGAACAACAAGGTTAACTCTGCAAAGGGGAGAACAAAGGATTTACAACTACCGAATACTGGGTAGAAGACCAAAGACTCTGGCTGAGGAAACAAGAGGTTTACCACTACCGACTACTGGGTAGAAAACCAAAGACTCAGCTGAGGATAAGGCGAAATAATTGCTGGTTACTGAGCAATTATCCATCCATCCCACCAGGAAGCACAAACTCCGTTGGGGAGAAAAACCACAACAATAGGATTTACAACTACCGAATACTGGGTAGAAAACCACAAAAATCCACCATCAACCAGAACGAACCACAAAGGTTACCTCTGCTAGGGGAAAAGAGATAGGACTTATAACTACCGGCTACTGGGTAGAGGGCCATAACTCTGGTGGGGATACAAAAATTAGGGTTTACAACTACCAAATACGGGGTAGAAAACCAAAGCCTCTGCGTGGGGAGCGAAAGAATCACAACTCCGCACGGGGAAAACAAATAGGGTTTATAACTACCAGTTACCGGGTAGAAAACCACAAACTCTGCTGGAGAGCAAGAAAATAGGATTTACGACTACCGAATACTGGGTAGAAGACCATACTCTTGCTGAGGAACAACAAGTTCACAACACAGATTCCACAAAAGGGAAAAAGGTATACAGGATTTACAACTACCGGATACTGGGTAGAAAACCGCAAAGATAGGACTCACAACTACCGGTTACTGGGTAGAGGCCCAAACTCTCCACTGGGGATAAGATGAACTATTGCCGGTTACTGGGCAATTTATTCACTTATTCCACAGGGAAGCACAAGAGACAGTTGAAAAAAGGCCAATTCAGGATCAAACCAAAAAGGCAAACTGAATCAAGACTCGTCCTAATGAGGATATAACTCAATAGGGAAAACCCATCCCAATATGTATGTTGGGAGGAAACAGAAACAACCGTCATCCACGAGGATATATCTCAGTGGAGAACAGAAGGAATGACAGACACTTTCTGCTTAAGGGGCTGACTCTATATTGAGAGATTAAACACCCGACATCTGCTTGGGGAGATCTACAGGAGATCTACATCGCCAAAAGCAGGAGACAACAAACAAAAGATATATGGCAAAATGCAACATAAATATCTAAATGTTGAAAGTATGCATGAATATGCGTGATTTATGTTTGATGAATGCTGACAAAACAGACATTTCTAACACAAACAGGGTCCAGGGATCAAAAAACCTGGTACTACACTTCCAGAGGAAAACCCAAGAAAACCAACTGGAAAGCCAATCTGTCGGAGATCTGAATGCTAAAAAGCAAAGATCTGCTGGAAAGCAAAAGATCAGAGATATCAAAGAAATCACAAAATCTCTGAGTGATGGATCTGTTGGGGAAATGGGGAACAGAAGTTCACAACAGGCAGCAACTGCCACAAAGACAAATCTGTTGGGGAAGAAGAGAAATCACGAGACTCCTGCAGGGGAATCATCAGTCTCAACTGAGAAAGAGGAGCTCACTGCACAGGCAAGAACTTCTATAAAAACAGACCACTCAAGTAGAATCTGGCCGCACAAGCAACTCTACTGGGGATACTGTCAGCAACTCCATTGGGGAACAACCCACTGAGGGAGAAAAGATCACACAAGTAGATTCTGCCATACAAGCCACTCTACTGGGGATTAAAACATCAGGAAATCACCAAATCTCTGCAGGGGAAGAAAACCACTCACAGGTACAATCTACCACCACCAATCTACTGGAGATTCATCTGAAGAAGAGAAGGAAAACTGGGGATCAACCACCAAGAACTGAACCTTCTAAAAGGAAACCACAACTGCTGAGGAGGAGAGAATCACTGCTCTGTTGAAGGGAATGGAGGTGGAAGACCTCAACAAAACACTCTGAACGGGAGAGATAGCATAGATGAAGTACGTCATACCCACAACTCCACCGGCGACTACACTGAGGAGAGTGACGAAGTACCGGGATGTCAACCCATCAACTACCGAATCTTCCACAAGGAAAGCAACCATGCTGGGGAGAGAATATTGCTGAAGAGGAAAACTTGAAGCCTTCAACAAGCACTCTGCTTTGGGAACACAAAACTCTCAACAGAAGCTCTGCTTGGGGAACAACCCCAATAACAATCTGGAGAAAGAGGATACAACCATGCCAGGAATATGAACAAATGTCCTACCCTGTTGGAAATCATGCCACCCTTGGGAGAGCACTGAGAAATTCTTAAGTATCCTTTTATCATTGTGAATATTCACTTTGTTAAAAACAATTTTGAAAATTTATTTGTTTAAAACAATGACATTTTATCAATTAAAACATGCAAAACATTTGTTGAATTGAAACAAATAAGAGTGCAAATAATTGGATAAAAGCTCAAATTCATTTGATGGAATGGTAGTCTGCAAATGGCAAGACTCCATAGATCTGTACAAATTTGAAATCGGTGATATATATTGGAAGAGGGCTACATTGAACATAATGACCATTTCTCTACCAATTTGAATCCGATGTATTCGAAGCTTCAGTTGACGACGAATCAAGAATCTCTGACGAAAAGACAACTGTGGACCAGAAAGTCTTGTCAGGATGCAGTTACTTGCCAAATCCCTAATTTTTGCCTAGATTGCCCCAGGGTGAGGTACTCAATCTAGCGGGATGCAAATATTCTTTTTTTTTTCATGTCTCTAACTTTTGCCTGGATCACCCTTTCGGGTTCTCCACCGAGACGCTCATTTTTGCCTAAGCCACCCTTTCGGGTTTTCAACTTAGCGAGCTATTCTGTTTTTATTTACTTTTTTTTAGGCAAAGTATTTCTTGACTGCATCTGAATTCACAGGACGAGTGAAATCCTCCCCATCCATAGTTGTGAGCATCAAAGCTCCGCCTGAAAAGGCTCTCTTGACAATATATGGACCCTCGTAGTTTGGAGTCCACTTTCCCCTAGAATCGGGCACGAAAGACAAGACTTTCTTGAGCACGAGGTCACCTTCTCGGAACACACGAGGCTTGACATTCTTATCGAATGCTTTCTTCATTCTCTGCTGATATAACTGACCATGACACATGGCAGTCGATCGCTTCTCTTCAATCAAATTTAGTTGGTCATAACGACTCTGAATCCATTCAGCATCAATCAACTTGGCTTCCATCAAGACTCTCATTGATGGGATCTCCACCTCTACTGGGAGAACAGCCTCCATGCCGTAAACAAGAGAGAAAGGGGTTGCCCCTGTTGAAGTGCGGACAGATGTACGATATCCATGCAAAGCAAATGGCAGTATCTCATGCCAATCTTTGTACGTGACAACCATCTTCTGGATAATCTTCTTGATATTCTTGTTAGCAGCTTCAACAGCCCCATTCATCTTGGGTCTGTAGGGAGAGGAATTATGGTGTGCAATCTTGAACTCAACGCACAACTCTTCCATCATCTTGTTATTCAGATTAGATCCATTATCAGTAATGATCTTATCTGGCACACCATAACGGCAAATCAGTTGATTCTTGATAAACTTCACGACCACTTGCCTGGTCACGTTCGCATATGATGCGGCTTCAACCCATTTGGTGAAGTAGTCAATTGCTACGAGAATAAACCTGTGTCCGTTGGACGCTTTCGGTTCAATCATGCCGATCATGTCAATTCCCCACATAGAGAAAGGCCATGGTGATGAAATCACATTCAAAAGTGTCGGAGGAATATGAATCTTGTCCGCGTAAATCTGACACTTGTGGCATTTCTTCACATATTTGCAGCAGTCAAACTCCATTGTCAGCCAATAGTAGCCTGCTCTCAGCACCTTTCTAGTCATGGCATGTCCATTGGAATGAGTACCAAATGAACCCTCATGGACCTCAGTCATCAACAGGTCTGCTTCGTGTCTATCCACGCATCTGAGCTGAACCATGTCAAAATTTCTCTTATAAAGCACTTCACCACTGAGGTAGAAACTGCCTGATAGCCTTCTCAGAGTTTTCCTGTCTTTCACAGATGCCCCAGGCGGGTAGACCTGGTTCTGAAGGAAATTCTTGATATCAAAATACCAAGGTTTATCATCTTTGACTTCTTCAACTGCAAATATGTGAGCTGGTCTGTCCAAGCGCATCACAGCGATATTGGGAACTTCATTCCAATACCTCACCACAATCATGGAAGCAAGCGTAGCAAGCGCATCTGCCATCCGATTATCCTCTCGAGGAATATGATGAAAGTCAACTTCAGTAAAGAACGTTGAAATCCTCCTCGCATAATCTCTATACGGAATGAGACTTAGCTGATTCGTCTCCCACTCTCCCTTGATCTGATTGACAACCATGGCCGAATCACCATACACATCGAGATGCTTGATCCTCAGATCAATGCATTCTTCCAATCCCATAATACAGGCTTCGTACTCAGCCATATTATTCGTGCATTTGAAAGTTAGCCTTGCTGTAAACGGAATATGTGTGCCCTGAGGAGTAATGATTACTGCCCCAATTCCATTTCCATACTGATTCACAGCGCCATCAAACACCATCGTCCATCTGGAACCAGGTTCTGGACCCTCATCAAGTGTAGGCTCATCACAATCTTTCATTTTCAAATACAGAATCTCCTCATCTGGGAAGTCATACTTAACAAACTGATGATCTTCAATTGGCTGGTGCGCTAAATGGTCAGCCAAGATACTACCTTTGATAGCTTTCTGAGCTCGATACTCGATATCATACTCAGATAACAACATCTGCCAACGGGAAATCCTCCCGGTTAAAGCAGGCTTCTCGAAGATATACTTGATTGGTCCAATCTGGATATCAACCAAGTTGTATGATTTATCATGTACTGGCGTAAACGCTTAGCAGCCCAAGCCAAAGCACAACACGTCTTCTCAAGCATTGAGTATCGAGACTCACAATTAGTGAACTTCTTACTCAGGTAGTAAATAGCAGATTCTTTCTTTCCCGATTCATCTTGTTGATCGAGTACACAACCCATTGAGTCTTCAAGAACAGTTAGATACATGATCAGAGGTCTTCCTTCTACAGGCGGAGACAAGATCGGAGGTTCAGACAGATACTCTTTGATACTGTCGAAAGCTTTCTGGAAATCCTCGGTCCAATCATGAGACTGATCTTTCCGGAGGAGCTTGAATATCGGCGCACATGTGGCAGTCATGTGGGATATAAATCTGGAAATATAATTCAAGCGGCCAAGAAAACCTCGTACTTGCTTTTCAGTTTTGGGCGCAAGCATCTCTTGTATTGCTTTGACCTTTGCAGGATCAACCTAAATACCTCTCTCACTGACAACAAAACCCAATAACTTGCCAGAACGGACTCTAAATGTACATTTGTTCGAATTCAGACGAAGCTTATACTTCCTCAGACGCTGAAAAAGCTTCAACAAATGCTCAACATGTTCAACTTCCGTTTGTGACTTAGCGATCATATCATCGACATAGACCTCTATCATCTTGTGCATCATATCATGAAACAAGGTAGTCATAGCTCTTTGATACGTGGCTCCGGCGTTCTTCAAACCGAAGGGCATCACTCGATAACAGAATGTTCCCCAAGGTGTGATGAATGTTGTCTTCTCCATATCCTCGGGTGCCATCTTGATTTGATTATACCCAGAAAATCCGTCCATAAAGGAAAAGACTTTGAATTTAGCTGTATTGTCTACCAACATATCAATGTGTGGTAGAGGAAAATCATCTTTTGGACTAGCTTTATTCAAATCTCTATAATCAACGCACATACGGACTTTTCCGTCTTTCTTGGGCACAGGCACAATATTAGCCACCCATTGAGGATATGTGGAAGTCACCAGAAACCCCGCATCAATTTGCTTCTGAACTTCCTCTTTGATCTTCACTTCCATATCTGGATGAGTTCTTCTGAGCTTCTGCTTCATAGGCACGCACTCAGGCTTCAAAGGCAGGAAATGTTGCACAATATCTGTATCTAGACCTGGCATGTCTTCGTATGACCAAGCAAAGATATCGGAATATTCTCGTAGCAAACTGATCAACCCCTTCTTGACAGACTCTTCAAGGAGTGCCCCAATCTTCACTATCCGAACACAATCTTCAGACCCCAAGTTGACTGTTTCCAGATTCTCAAGGTGCGGCTGAATGATCTTCTTCTCGTGCTCAAGGAGACGGGTAATCTCATCAGGAATCCCTTCAACATCATCTTCCTCTGCTTCGAATACAAGGAATTCAAAATTGGGAGATGGCGTTGGATCATTATGTTCAATGGGTTTTAGAATCAACCTGCATAATGATTTTGGATAATGAAAAACTTTAGAATTTAAACAAACAAATCCTTATGCAGATGAAAAGATTGCTTTTATTCTTGTTTTGAGGGTTTTTTGTGATCACCAATTTCATGCAAAAAAGCAAAAAGTGAAAACAACGGAAAAACAAATGTTTAAACATGAATTTATTGAATGAAATATCATTGTATATATGATGCCAATAATGTCATCACTTCTCCTTTTGGCATGGGAGAAGGGTTTTCAAACAAAGTGAACATATTACGTTGACTTATGAATGACCGTAGGAACATCTACAACGACCCAATTGTGGCAGATCCCGCCAGGGATGACGAAATTGTCAATATCCTCTGCATCCTCTTCCAGAATAGCAGCAGCTTCCTCAGCTTGATCGGCGTGGATGAAACCTCCATTCTTGAACATACCTTTCTCATTGAAGACCCCAGAAGAATAGCCAATGCCAGCCCGGGACTTGTTATCTTCAAGCTCGATCATCTTTCCTAAACCAGCAACTGCACCATATTCAATGGCCAGATTCGCATCACGATAGAAAGCAAATGAAGGAGACTTCTTCTCAATCGGCTCAGCAATAGACAAAGCTTGGAAAGGCGTTCCAACTTCATCCTCAACATCAATGTATGAGAAAGAAGATAAGTGGCTAACCCGGAATAAATCCATCAAAAGCACTTAGTCTGGCAACTTCCTCCTTGAGTTCGCAGTTCTCTTGCTCAAAATGATCCATCCATCTGGCAGAGATAACCCAATGCAGTACCGGCGAGTTAGTGCATCTTCAAAATAAATGAAGAGCACAGGGATCAGACCACAGGACCGAAGGCTGAGAATAACACCCGCTTATGCAAATGATGCATGTAATGCTTGTGCATATGCTTTGTTTTTATTTCAAAGGAACTCGAGGGTTTTATTTGCAAACTTTGAAATATTAAGCATTTTATTGCATCTGGAAATCTCTCATTGGATAATTCTTTATCTTTCCATATCTGAAATTTTTTGCAAAGAAACCCCTTAAGTTCTTTGAAAAAAAAAATTCTCATTTTTTTGATGATATGGATGCAGATGAATGCATGAATGCATGAATGCAGCAATCACACTCAAGGATCAAGCAAAGCACACCAGACAAAGGTCATGGGAAAGCTCATAGCATCCTTAATATCAATCATCCATTTTGGTGGATTATGGTTTTCACCTTATCAACACCCAAGTTCCATTGATATTAACGATACATGAACCGACTCAATCATCCTTAATATCAATCATCCATTTTGGTGGATTATGGTTTTCACCTTATCGACACCCAAGTTCCATTGATATTAAGGATGTCTGAACGACTCGATCATGAATCACGGGTTTGCTGTGAGTCACGAGCATGGAGTCTCGGTTAAGAACCACCCAAAGGGAGTGTACTATGGTTTAAACCTGCCGAACATGTTCTACCAGAGGTTCCCATAGTCATCATCCCATCTTTCGAATATTATCGGAGGAACGAATACTCGTATTCCAAAAATATTCTCAAGAGAGACTCTTATGAGTGTAGTATCGCGTAACAATCGCATCAGATCTTACATCTGAACGACCTCCGCACTACGTCCTGAAAATAGGCCAAGATGGGCTTGGTAAACTAAGGTCCTTGGCTTCTACGGCACATATCGAAAGAATAATGCCTAACCACAAATAACTTGTGTGACATCATTAATCCAACATGACCTCCACCAAGTGAATGGACTCGCAAGTCAACTTGCTAAGGAATAACTCCACACAAGTCGACGAGACTATGCCATTCTCCTATCATAAGGTGCACTCGAGTTCGGGTATAGAACTCATCTCACAGATCACCAAACAAGCAAGCAATTGATATATCAAGCAAATCAATCATTACAAGCAATACAGTAATCCCAAATTTGTACAAAAATATGTCATAAACAATATATCACAACAATTGTGAAAAGTTGGCAAACCCACTAGGAATATCTCGTAACGATCTTCCCCAGCAGAGTCGCCACTTTTCTGTAGCGGTGTATTCGTCACTTTATGACTTATTGATTAAATCAAAAGCAAAGCATACAAAGATAGAGTCGCCACCGCACTTTTATTTATCCAAAGGAATGGCTAAAAAGCGAACAAAAGCCTAAGAAGTTTTACACATAGAAAACTAATGAAAAGGTCAGAGATCTAGGTAAGGGGGTAATTATGTTGTGGGAAGGTGTTAGGCACCCACAACATCCTTAGTACTCTAAGGGAACCTCTTTTCACAACTTGTTGTATCAATTATTTGTTTATGAAAATATTTTTGTGCAAACATTGATTGAAGGGATGAGAAAAGAATATACAATTTTTATTATTTTTGTGTTTGAACGGATGAACCCGTTGCCTACGTACCTTTCCATGGAAGGTAAGGATCAAAACGCCGTAGTTCGGCTAAATTTTTTCCAAACAGTGAATGGATTGATTTTAAACAAAAGCCCTAAGGTCTTTCATTATCCACGGGAGAAAACTCAATCTATACAACCACAAGTCCACCATGTGAGAAAAGCTTCAACTTGCTAGTGAGGGACCATGCTCTATAATAAGCAAGGAAGTCTTACAATTCAATCACTAAGGACAAAAGGTGAGATTCACATCAACCACTAAGATAATTGAGATCTATGGCTAATGTATGAAAACATTGATTAAGAATGGACAAAGGCCACAACAGCAATTGAGTGAGTGAAATTAACCAATTAGGAGTATTCACAAAAATGGTCAAAGTATGATTAGAATTCAATTCAGAAGAAGTATTATGAAAATGAAGTTTGAAAATCAAAGGCTTAAGACCTAGGTTTCTAGTTTTGAAAACAAGCGAGAATGTTTGCACAAAAGAGTTTTATGGTTTTGGGTTAACATGCAAATGGAGGTTTAAAGAAACAAAAGGTGGGGATGAGGGGTAAAACTTCTTAGATGTTCACCTCTTGAGATCATATGTAGATGATCCAAGTGATTCCTTTGGAAAAGGCAACAAGCAGATAACAGATAACCAACATAAATGGATACCGGATGCCAATCAATGGACTTACACCAATCTCACAAAACGAATAAAACAAGGACACCGGATGCCAATCAATGGACTTACACCAATCTCACAAAAAAAACAAAACATGGATACCAGATGCCAATCAATGGACTTACACCAATCTCACAAAAAAACAAAACATGGATACCAGATGCCAATCTATGGACTTACACTAGTCTCACAGGAATGATCATAGGAAACAACTGCCAATAACTGGAATTACAATTGACTCCTCACAAGAAACAAATAACAAATGCAATAAGCAAGAGGAAACAAGTTGCCAATAAATGGTCTTACACTCGACTCCAAGGAAATGGGATGCCAATCAATGGTCTTAGTCCCAACTCCTACCAGATCACAGGAAACAACTGCCAATAAATGGACTTACAATTGACTCCTCAATGGACAAAACAAAATGTTACAAAGTATAAATAATGATCATGAAATGATATACAATTAATGCTCAAAGATGAAAACAATGCACAAAGGCACACACAAACAATTATGCACAGATGAACAAATAAACAATCAAGCAATCAGTTAGCACACACTATACACAATCAATAGGCTCAAGCAAGGTTAGGCTTTAGAAACAAGCCAACTGGAATGGGGTGTTTTGAGCTCTTAACCCTAACATTGAGAGTTAGGGTGAAGCAGATGAAATGGAGATGAGGGGTGTGCCTCATAGCTCTTATCCCTGGCCTGGGAGAGCTTTAAACAATAGAAAGTGTGGGAGTTCAGAATGTAGGAACTCTTCTCCACAAATGATGGACTCTATAAGATCTTGGGTTCTTATTCACAATGCATCAACACATGGTGTGAGCAAAGTGAATGACACAACTGAATAGCAGGGGATGGATTACACATCCCTTTTGTCTGCCAATTGCATCTTAAGAGGTCTTTTCCTGCTTGGCACAAAAATTAAACAAACAAAAACATGGCCTCTTAAGGAGGGCTTCAGGCAGGTGCCTGCCAAAGTAACATGACAGGTCTTCCAGACTACATGAAGATTAGAGATTATACCTAAGTCGTATGCCAACCACAAGCAAAAGCAAAGCAAAGTTCAAATGAACTTAAAGCAACTTAGGTACCTGTGGAAACAGCTAAACCAATCAGTACAATATTCAGACCAACAGACAATAGTCAATAATAAACAGACAATCCCAATGTACAACACAAAAGCCATAAGGCAAACTCAAATGAGTTATCATCAACCTATAAAACAGCAAGTGTTAGCAATCAAAAGCAAATATCAACATCCAAATGATGAAGCATCATCAACCATGGAACTTGGATGCTTAAACCTGAAATTCAAAGCTCACATGTAAGCAACAAACCACTAGGTCAAAGCCTGGGGTCAAAGATGAAGAAAAAATTCAAAACATGAGCTGAAATTCAACACATTGCAACTTCAAACACATATTAACATTTCCTAAAAAGGCTCACATCAAAATCAATCTTCAAAGGCATTTCATGATCAAAAGAAGTCAAAGGCAATTTCAAAGCTCATATATGATCACCATGAATGAAAATTCCAAATCAAAACAGAAATGATTCAAATAATTCTGGAAAAATTCATGAGCACTCAACACATCCAACATGATCATCATACAAAAAATCAGAAGCATCCAAGAATGTTTGGCATGGAAATTAAATGGTACAAGTTGATCAACCAAATGTGTGACACAAATTGTCACACTAATGCAAACATGTGCATAAAACAGAAATGGTAAATGAGAAAAATACCAAACCAAGCCTAAAACATCCAGCAATGTGTCTAGAATCAGCATGTAAAATTTCATGTTCATTGGATTAAAATCAAGAATTTCATGATAGTTTGAACAAAGCAAGGTCATACATGCACACATGATCCATCAACCTAGCACAAATAAAATTCCAGCCATGCACAACTTTTGAAATTATCATCAAAAAATAATAGACAAACAGAGGATCATTGTGCAAAAAATTGGGAGTGAATTGATGCATTTTTCAATTTGATATGGATTTTACAAGTTGATGAAAAAAATAAAAACCAAAGGAAATCACATAGCATGAAATAAAGAGGGAAATGGAAAAAATGAATGAACATTTGAAATAATGCTGGCGCTGGGAATCGATCCCTGTGTGGATTCAAAATGGAGCGCGCGCCAAGCCAAAACGGTCTCGTTTCATAATGAACCCTAGCCTGTGTAAATTTGGACGGTTCAAACCGACGCTATTTGCCAAAACCGACGCAATTTTTCCAGAAAATCCAGAAATGCATGCATCTTCATCTTCTTCATGATGAAGATGATGAACAGTGTATGAGCTTCATGCGTTTTCTAGAATTTTTCTCAGAAATCAAAAACAAGCATATCATTTCAAAGCATTTTCAATGGAGATCATAGATCCACAAACATTTAATCCTAATTCATCATAACAAGAGAGAATCGATGAGAAACATTTTTGAGTGCAAAACTTTAAACACACATAACTTGCTCAATAATGCACCAATTCACACGATTTTTGCATCAGAATCACCAGGAACATAAGATCTACAAGAATATAGCAATGAATTTCAAAACTAAGAGGATCGAAAATTGACCTCTTGAAGAACAGAATCTTGAAACTGCACGATCCTCAGCTCCAAATGATCCCAATCCACTCCACAATGCTTGCAAGGATGTTTGATGAAGAAAAGGAAGCTTGAACACGTGTAGATCTGGCTTAATCTTGAATTTCCATTTTCAACTTCATGAGCTTCAACTGCACCATTCTTGCTCGAATTCACCACTTCAACACTTGATCATTTTTGGAAAGTTGAAATTATAGGTCACTTTCCATTTTTGGAAACTCTTGACTTGACTTCAAATTCTTCATCCTTGATCTTTGGCATGATGAATAAGCATGATTTGGACATGAATGGGATGAAGAAACTCACTTTCCACACTCAAAGCCCACAGTTGACTTTTCAGTTGACTGGCATAGGCCCTTAGATGACCTGAACATGTTCTGATGAATTTGGGGCCTCAACTACTTGGGAATTGGTTCCAAAATGAACCTATAGCTCACATAAGCTCCATAAAATGATCACATGATCCATATCTCAAGAAAATACCATCTGCTCTTTGTACCATGAATTCACCTGATGCCTTGACCTGTTGACTGCTTAAGCTGCAAGTAACAAAGGTTAATGACATATTTTTGTACATTTTTGGTTAGTGATTAAAAGAAAAGCAAGGATATACAAATGCAAGCAATGCTTGGTGATCAAGAACCACTCTCAAAGAGATCCCACCCACAAGGAAGGAAGCAAGGTGTCCAATGATCCTTGAGGCAATGCAATGTTATGATATGATGCCATGAGGGATCTTAGGGACAAAATTGGGGTCTTACAATTGCCCATGTTGAACCTTTGCAAACTACGATTGATGTACTCTGCCTGAGATAACTGCAAAATTCCTCTTTGCTTATCTCTCATGATTTGCATTCCAAGAATCTTCTTTGTTGGACCTAAATCCTTCATGTCAAACTCCTTTGCTAACTACATCTTCAAGTTTCTGATTTCATCCATATCTGGACCTAAATCCTTCATGTCAAACTCCTTTGCTAACTACATCTTCAAGTTTCTGATTTTATCCATATCTGGACCTACTACTAACATATCATCGACATAGAGTAGCAAAATGATGTAATTGGACTTATATCTCTTGAAGAAACACCAGTGATCGGCATTGCACTTCTGGAAACCTTCCTTGTGCATAAAGCTTTCAAACTTCATATACCACTGTCTTGGAGCTTGTTTCAGGCCATACAAGCTCTTCTTTAATCTGCACACCATATTCTGTTTCCCTTCCTCTAAGAAACCTTCAGGTTGGTGCATGTAGATCTCCTCATCTAAGTCTCCGTGAAGAAATGCAGTCTTCACGTCCAATTGCTCAAGGTAGAGCTCTTTGCTGGCCACAATACTTAAAACGGACCTGATAGTATTGAGTTTCACAACTGGAGCAAAGATTTCAGTGTAATCAACTCCTTCTTTTTGCTGAAATCCTTTGACAACTAGTCGAGCTTTGTATCGCTTAGAACCATCATGATCCTCTTTTACTCGATACACCCATTTGTTGTGAAGTGCCTTCTTGCCACTAGGTAACTCAACTAGTTCCCATGTCTGGTTGGAGATTAAAGACTTCATCTCATCTTTCATTACAAACTCCGACTTACTAGCATCTGTGGTCTGACATGCTTCTGCATAGTCTTCAGGCTCACCTCCATGAGTTAGCAACATGTAGTCCATGTATCTCCTATTGGGAACATGAGGTCGAGAAGACCTTCTCAATATAGAAGTTGGAGTACAAGTCTCTAATGCGTCATACTGTTGCTCACTGCTTTGTTCAGTTGATTCCTCTAATTGAGGATTTTCAATTATAGGACTTTCTGGGATATCATCAACCTCTGCATAAACTGGGTCATTTAATTTTGATTCATTGGTGCTTGTGTTATGCTTATCTTTGTACATAACTCTTTCATTAAAGACCACATCTCTACTGCGGATCATTTTCTTGTTTTCATCATCCCATAGTCGATAGCCAAACTCATCCTCACCATAACCGAGGAAAATGCATTTCTTTGATTTGGGATCAAGCTTATTCCTGCCATGATCACTAATGTGCACATATGCTACACATCCGAAAACTCTAAGATGAGAGAGTTTTACCTCTTTTTCGCTCCATACCTCTTCTGGTATTATATGCTCCAATGGTACCGATGGACCTCGGTTGATTAAATAAGCTGATGTGTTGACTGCCTCTGCCCAGAACTGCTTCGGTAAGCCCGACTGCACACGTAAGCTTCTGGCTCTTTCAGTCAAAGTTCGATTCATATGCTCAGCTACACCATTCTGTTGAGGCGTACCTGGCACAATCCTCTCCATTCTGATTCCGTGCTCATAACATAGATTCTTGAACTTGGTGTCTATATATTCACCACCATTGTCAGTTCGGAGCTTTTTGATCTTCAATCCGATCTCGTTTTCTACCATCGCTTTCCACACCTTGAAAGCCTCAAATACGCCAGACTTATATTTCAGAAAGTATACCCATACCTTTCTGGAATGTTCATCAATAAAAGTCACGAAGTATTTCTTCCCGCCAATAGATGAGACGGTAGTTGGACCCCAAACATCATAGTGAATAAGCTCAAGCCTTTCCTTCTTTGGGGTTCTCCCATTTTTCTGAAAGTTGACTCGCTTTTCTTTTCCAAGTATACAATCTTCACACATGTCAATTTCTATTGACCTAAGACCTGGTAGTTTTCCGTTTGAGTGCATGATCTTCATCCCTTTCTCACTCATATGGCCTAATCTTTGGTGCCATAGATTGGGACTTTCATTTTTCGCAACGGCAATCAAGTGACAAGTTCCCGCTGTCTTGTAAAGAGTACCACTCTTTTTACCATGAGCAACTGTCATTGCACCCTTTGAAATCTTCCATTGATCACCATGAAAGATTGTTGTGTAGCCTTCACTAGCCAACTGGGCTACTGAGATTAAGTTCTTTGTCAGGCCGGGAATATGTCTTACATTTTTCAATTCCCATTTAGACCCACCTAATTTAATCTTCACTACACCTTTACCTGCAATCTCACATGATTGCTCATTACCGAGGTTTCCAGAGACATAATTATTAAAGAATTCTTTCTGGGAAGTGGCATGGAAGGATGCTCCAGAGTCTAACACCCAAGACTCTTCCTTATTCTCCAAAGAGCATATCAACGCGTCTTCTCCTCTTGAAGTGGAAGCAACATTTGCTTCATCCTTTACCTCTTGATTCTTTGATGGGAGTCTACATTGATTTTTGTAATGCCCTTTTTTTCCATAATTCCAACATTCGATAGTCTTCAAATTATTTAAACTACGATGATTTCTGGATTTGGATCGTCGGTCCTTTGATTTACCACGTCCATATCCCCTAGTTGAATTTCTTCCTCTTTCCTCTGTATGTAATACTGAAGAGGATGATGATTCACCCAACTCTCTTCGCCTGATCTCTTCATTGAGAACCAGATCACGAACATCATCAAATTTCATCTTTGTACTTCCTGACGAGCTACTCACTGCCGTGACAGTAGCACTCCAACTATCTGGTAAGGAAGACAAAAGTATCAATGCTCGTACTTCATCGTCAAACTCAATTCCAACTGAACTCAATTGGGTTGTTACAATATTGGGTTCATTGATATGTTGTGCAATTGATGTGTCTTCTGTCATCCGAAGTGTAAATAACCGTCTCATCAAATGAACTTTATTTGATGCTGAAGGCTTTTCATACATGCTTGAAAGAGCCTTCAAAAGACCAATGGTTGTCTTCTCCTTCGCAATGTTAAAAGAAACATTTCGAGATAACGACAATTGGTTAACGCCAAGTGCTTGCCTATCGAGAAGGTTCCACTCATCTTCCTTCATCGAATCTGGCTTCGTTTCCATGAGAGGTTGATGTAGCTTTTTCTGATATAGATAATCTTCAATCTGCATCTTCCAAAAGCTAAAGTCCACAGCATCGAACTTTTCAATTTTCATTTTTCCTTCGTCTGCAGCCATCACTCCCACTTAAATCTGATTTTCTCAGGATCGTCTCTAAAAATTTCTTTACTAGAAAAAATTAGAAAAATCAACCAAGTGGCTCTGATACCAGTTGTTAGGAAACTACGCAAAATTTCTCCATTATATCAGATTTGTGGGAGAACAAATTAATGCGGAAGCACACAAACTTAATGAAAATAAAATATATAAATTCATTAACCTCTCCTCACATGAAAATTTCACAACTCAATTACACTAAAAGAATTTATTGAAATTATGTTCTAATGATTACAAATGAAAGATACAAGGCTTTTATAGCCAATAAAACAAGAAAGATGAATGGTTATTATTTAACATCTCCTCAAAGTTCTCATAACCATTATTGTTTCTTTTTACTATTATTTTTCTTGTTTCTCCTTCATACTCTCCTTATCTCTCTTTTATTTTGACCAACAATCTCCCACTTGAAGAGTGATTTTAATCAGTCTTCACACCTTGGTCAAACAACAACGTTCATCACCTTTGTTAACATGTCAGTTGGATTCTCATTTCCTTGTATCTTGCTCAGTGTTAGTACCTCATCCTCAAGAAGAGATCTAATGAAGTGATAACGAAGACCAATGTGTTTTGTTCTTAAATGAAATGCAGAATTCTTTGCTAGATGTATTGCACTTTGACTATCACTATACAAAACACTCTTCTCCTGCATGAAACCCAACTCTGTTAACAATCCTTGAAGCCATATTAATTCCTTACTAGCTTCTGTGACTGCTACATACTCAGCCTTAGTAGTGGATAAAGCAACAATCTTGTGTATTTGCGATATCCAACTAACTGCTCCAGTACCAACAGTAAATATATAGCCAGTCGTACTTCTTCGGTGATCAACTTCACCGGCAAAGTCTGCATCAACGTATCCTTGTACTTTTATTTCTCCTTTGCCAAAGTATAGACGATTCTTTTTAGTGCCTCGTAGATACCGCAAAATCCACTTGACTGCTTCCCAATGAACTTTTCCTGGATTTGCCATAAACCTGCTTACAACTCCCACTACATGGCCAATGTCTGGCCTAGTACATACCATTGCGTACATCAAACTTCCTATGGCTGAAGCATATGGAATCTTATCCATGAATTCTATTTCTTCCTCCGTCTGAGGAGACTGGTCCTTGGATAGGCGAAAATGACTTGCCAAAGGTGTGCTAACCGGTTTGGCATTGCCCATGTTGAACCTTTGCAAAATACGATTGATGTACTCTGCCTGAGATAACTGCAAAATTCCTCTTTGCTTATCTCTCATGATTTGCATTCCAAGAATCTTCTTTGTTGGACCCAAATCCTTCATGTCAAACTCCTTTGCTAACTACATCTTCAAGTTTCTGATTTCATCCATATCTGGACCTGCTACTAACATATCATCGACATAGAGTAGCAAAATGATGTAATTGGACTTATATCTCTTGAAGAAACAACAATGATCGGCATTGCACTCTGGAAACCTTCCTTGTGCATAAAGCTTTCAAACTTCATATACCACTGTCTTGGAGCTTGTTTCAAGCCATACAAGCTCTTCTTTAATCTGCACACCATATTTTATTTCCCTTCCTCTAAGAAACCTTCAGGTTGGTGCATGTAGATCTCCTCATCTAAGTCTCCATGAAGAAATGCAGTCTTCACGTCCAATTGCTCAAGGTAGAGCTCTTTGCTGGCTACAATACTTAAAACTGACCTGATAGTATTGAGTTTCACAACTGGAGCAAAGATTTCAATGTAATCAACTCCTTCTTTTTGCTGAAATCCTTTGACAACTAGTCGAGCTTTGTATCTCTTAGAACCATCATGATCCTCTTTTACTCGATACACCCATTTGTTGTGAAGTGCCTTCTTTCCACTAGGTAACTCAACTAGTACCCATGTCTGGTTGGAGATTAAAGACTTCATCTCATCTTTCATTGCAAGCTCCCACTTACTAGCATCTGTGGTCTGACATGCTTCTGCATAGTCTTTAGGCTCACCTCCATCAGTTAGCAACATGTAGTCCATGTATCTCCTATTGGGAACATGAGGTCGAGAAGACCTTCTCAATATAGAAGTTGGAGTACAAGTCTCTGATGCGTCATACTGTTGCTCACTGCTTTGTTCAGTTGATTCCTTTAATTGAGGATTTTCAATTATAGGACTTTCTAGGATATCATCAACCTCTGCATAAACTGGGTCATTTAATTTTGATTCATTGGTGCTTGTGTTATGCCTATCTTTGTACATAACTCTTTCATTAAATACCACATCTCTACTGCGGATCATTTTCTTGTTTTCATCATCCCATAGTCGATAGCCAAACTCATCCTCACCATAACTGAGGAAAATGGATTTCTTTGATTTGGGATCAAGCTTATTCCTTCCATGATCACTAATGTGCACATATGCTACACATCCAAAAACTCTAAGATGTGAGAGTTTTACCTCTTTTTCGCTCCATACCTCTTCTGGTATTCTATGATCCAATGGTACCGATGGACCTCGGTTGATTAAATAAGCTGATGTGTTGACTGCCTCTGCCCAAAACTGCTTCGGTAAGCCTGACTGCACACGTAAGCTTCTGGCTCTTTCAGTCAAAGTTCGACTCATACGCTCAGCTACACCATTCTGTTGAGGCGTACCCGACACAGTCCTCTCCATTTTGATTCCGTGCTCATAACATAGATTCTTGAACTTGGTGTCTATATATTTGTAGAAGCATGCTTCAATCCAAAGAATTTTGATGAAAACAACATGTATCAATGCAAAAAGATAAGAGCTTCAAGAGAATTCAAAGCATCAAGTTAATCAAGCCACATATGCATAGCAACATTTGGTTCAAGCTTCATTATCAAGCCAACACTTTTGCAAATTTGTTGAATCACTTCTAAGGTATATCTAATTCACTCTTAAATTAGTATACAAGTGTTCAACAATCATGTTTTGCATTTCCATATTTAACCTAACCATTTTTTAACATGTTGAAATGAAAAACACATTTTACTTAAAATATTTTTCTGTGTTTCAACAGTGTTAACCGGTTAACCAAATGCGTTAACCGGTTAACGGCCCTGTATTTGAAATTCTGAAGTTAACGTTAGATGCGTTAACCGATTAACCCATTTGGTTAACCGGTTAACACTGTTCGTTTCCGCATTTCTTGGCCTCTTTTCATGAAAAATGTTTTCAAATACTTATACCTTTTCACTATTTTTTATGAAGAAGATTATACCTCTTTGAAAAGGTGTTTTGATCAATATAAATTCTGGATTTTTTAAATGAAAAAATACCTCCAAGAACTTTCATAAAAACTCAAGATAATCACTCTTTCATATTTGTCAATTTCTCATAAAAGTGTTCATAACCAATTTTTGAGAAGAAACTTTTTAACATTCTTGTTTCATCTCATTCCATTTCTTGTTGAACACTTATATATTATCCTTTGAGTGAATTATTTATCCAAGGAGAAGATCAATCAAGAGAAGATTGATAGTACTACACTTTATTCAAATCATCAAAGAAGATTTATTTTTGTTTGACTTGTAATCCAGGATTGTTGGACACAAGGGTTGGTGTTGCAAGAGGATTGTTCTTGCACACTTGATTGTTGTATAGTTGTTAGAACGTAGGCTTCACTGGTTTATGGTGTGATAGGCTGTACAATCTAAAACTATAATAAAATCTCTTACGAGGTGTAAGGGGACTGGATGTACCTTCGATTTGTGAAGCGAACCAGGATAATTCTTGGTGTCGTTTTATTTTCCGCTTTATTGCTTTCATAACCTAGACACTTAGACGACACAAATTCATCCACCGATAAAATAACCGAAATTTTTTATAAATCCTAATTCACCCCCCCTCTTAGGCTAATCCTGAAACTACAATTGGCATCAGAGCAAGTTATAGGTAACTTGTTCCTAGAGATCCAGCATGGCTTCCGCCAGCATAAACCCGATTTTCAAAGATGGTGGAAGTAGCAACAAGCCCCCAATCTTCTCCGGAGAATATTTCAATTTCTGGAAAATCAGAATGAAGGCACATCTTGAGGCCCAAGGAGAAGGTATATGGGAAGCAGTTGAAGAAGGTCCACACAACCCGATGAATGTGGTGAATGGAGTTGGTACCGCAAAGTTGAAAAACACCTATGACGAAGATGATAGGAAAAAGATTCTGAATGAGAAGAAGGCAATCAACATACTCCAAAGCGCTCTTAGTATGGACGAGTTCTTCCGTATATCTCAATGTAAATCGGCAAAGGAGATTTGGGACATCTTGGTAGAAACACATGAAGGAACCGCCGAAGTGAAGAGATCGAGGTTAAACACTCTAAGTCAAGAATATGAGATGTTCCGCATGCAGCCCGGTGAATCTATAGTTGCCTTACAAAAGAGATTCGTCCATCTAACAAATCACTTGATTGCTCTCGGTAAAACCTTCACCAATGATGATCTCAACCTGAAAGTCCTAAGATCTTTGACAAGAGAATGGCAACCGAAGGTGACCGCTATTTCGGAAAAGAATAGTCTCTCAACGATGACATCCGCGTCTCTATTTGGCAAACTTCAAGAACACGAATTCGAACTTGGAAGGCTTGAGAAGCACGAAAGTTAAGAAAAGAAGTCCAAGGGAATTGCCTTGAAGGTTGATTCAAAAAATGACAAAGATGATGAGACGTCTGAAGATGAGAACTTTATGCTTCTTGTGAAGAAGCTTGGTAAGTTTTTAAATAAAAATAAAAATTCCTCTTATCCTAAAAAGAATAAACATTTCAAGAAAAAGGAAGCATCCACATCAATGCAAGACGTCACTTGTTATGAATGTGGAAAGCAAGGTCACATAAAGCCAGATTGCCCGAAACTTGCAAAGAAAGGAGGATTCAAAGGCAAGAAGGAATTCAAGAACAAAAAGGCTTATGTTGCTTGGGGCGATAATGAGATAAGTTCATTTTCGGAGTCGGAAAGCGATGAATGTGTGAACATGGCTCTTATGGCTTCACATCACTCCGATGAAGAAATCGATGAGGCTAGTATCAACTTTTCAGTTTATGACAATGATGCACAAGATGTTATAGATGAACTTTTAAAAGAATGCAAGACGTTGTATAAAAGTATTTCATCCCAAAAGAAACGAATTTCATCTTTAGAAGAAAATAATATTGCTTTGGAAAAATATATTGAAAGTGAAAAACAAAAGTTGATGGATGAAAAACAAAGTCTTGTATGTAAGAATTGTGAGTCTTTATCTTTCCAAATTGTTCAACTTAAAAGAGTTTTAGAAAGATATGAAAAAGGTCAAATTGGCTTGGAGGAAATTCTTAGGCACCAAAGGTATCCTAATGATAAAAGTGGATTAGGATATTCTAAGTTTTCCAAACCAAGCACAAATGAGACCATTTTTGTTAAAGCAAGTGAACAAGTTGTTAAAGAGAAAGTAAACAATTCTAAAAGTGTGCATCAAAGTCATAAAAAGAAAATGATTGCTAAGAAGAAGAATTATGTTCCTAGATATAGAAGTCATTTCCAACCTACTTGTTTTTATTGTGGAATCAAAGGTCACACACCTAATGCTTGTTATGTGCGAAACATTGGCGTTGCAAAAGGGCATTATGTGTGGGTTGAAAAAGGTACTAACTACCAAGGACCCAAAGCAATTCGTGTACCTAACAAAACTTGATTTTGTTTTGTAGGTATGCTTGAAGACAACTTTGAATCAACGGTATCTTGATAGCGGTTGTTCAAAGCATATGACGAGCAATGTCAACAAATTTTCACATCTATCTTTAAAGGCCAAAGGATATGTTACATACGGTGATGACAATAAAGGAAAGATCCTTGGAGTAGGAACCATTGGAGCACCTCCTTTTACCATCATGGAAGATGTCCTTTATGTCGAAGGCCTAAAGCACAACCTACTTAGCATAAGTCAATTGTGTGACAAAGGGTTTCGAATCAACTTCACAAAGGATGAATGTTTAATATAACATGAAGTCACCCATGACATTTTGCTAAAAGGTAAAAGGTTTAATAATATTTTTATGACTTCATTTGATGACTCTTCCTTGAAGGTAAAATGCTTAATGACGAACAACAACAAGGCTTGGCTATGGCATAAAAGATTCGCTCACATTCACGTGGAGCACATGAACAAGTTGATAAAGCATGATCTAGTTGTTGGTCTTCCAAAGATTAAGTTCATCAAGGATAAGCTATGTGACGCATGTCAAAAGGGAAAGCAATCCAAGACAACTTTCAAATCCAAGAATGTTGTATCTACATCTAGGCCACTTCAACTCTTGCACATGGATCTCTTCGGTCCATCAAGAACGAAAAGGTTCGGAGGTAATGTTTACGCTTTAGTTATTGTTGATGATTTCTCTAGATATACGTGGACATTGTTTCTAGTGCAGAAAAGTGATGCTTTCAAGGCTTTCAAGAAGTATGCAAAACAAATTCAAAACGAGAAGTCCCTCACAATAACCTCCATAAGAAGTGACCACGGTGGAGAATTCCAAAACACATTCTTTGAAGAATTTTGCGAAGAGCACGGAATTTCCCACAACTTCTCCGCACCACGAACACCACAACAAAACGGTGTCGTAGAAAGAAAGAATAGATCTTTGGTGGAGCTCGCAAGAACAATGCTCAGTGACTCCAACCTTCCTAAATATTTTTGGGCGGACACAGTTAGCACAGCATGTTTTGTAAGTAACTGTGTCAACATTCGGCCGATTCTTAAAAAGACTCCGTATGAGCTATTCAAAGGAAGGAAGCCTAATATATCCTTCTTTCACATTTTTGGGTGCAAATGTTTTGTCCTCAACAATGATAAGGACAACCTTGGTAAGTTCGATGAGAAATCCGACGAAGGTATCTTCCTTGGCTACTCCCTATCTAGTAAGGCATTTAGAATTTTCAATAAAAGAACTCTTTCTATTGAAGAATCAATGCATGTATCTTTTGATGAAACTAACCCCTCAAAAGAGGATAACATTATTGTTGTTGTTGATGATGATATAATAGATATGTCACAACAACAAAAGGAAGTTCCAAATGATCAACCAATACCACAAGGAGATGACTCACCAATCATTGAAGAACATCATGATCTACCGAAAGAATGGAGAACTCATAGAGATCACCCGATCGATAAAGTTATTGGTGATATTAGCCAAGGCGTTGCAACACGACTAAATCTCAAAGATGCTTGTCTCAACATGGCTTTTGAATCTCAAATAGAACCAACCAAAGTCGATGAAGCCTTAGGCGACGATCAATGGATAGTAGCAATGCAAGAAGAACTCAACCAATTCGAAAGGAATCACGTTTGGAGTCTTGTACCAAGACCGGATAACAAGCACATCATAGGAACAAGATGGGTGTTCAAGAACAAACTTGATGAGAATGGGATCATAGTTCGTAACAAAGGAAGATTGGTCGCACAAGGATACAACCAAGAGGAAGGAATTGATTTTGATGAGACGTTCGCTCCGGTAGCAAGGTTAGAAGCAATTCGATTATTACTTGCTTATGCTTGTTCTATGAATTTTCAATTGTTTCAGATGGATATCAAAAGCGCTTTCCTGAATGGCTACATCAATGAAGAAGTCTACGTCAAACAACCTCCGGGTTTTGAAGACTTCAAGAATCCTTCATGTAAGAACAAAAATTGTTCTACAACAGATTCCTTGATTTTGATGATAACAAAGGATGAAACCAAAAATGGCACCCTAACGAAAAGTTTCTAAGTGTGCAGGGTTCTAAAGAAAGAAGGAAGAAATCTGATGATGTCATCAGATACAAAACCAGATCAGATACAAATTATCAGAAGATAAGAAGCATCTGAAGTGGAAACACGTTCAAGAAAGTCTAACTCTGAGCAAAACAGCAAAGTATCAGAAGCATCTAAACAAGAAGTAAGCTCTAGAAGTTCTGACTCTGAACAAACGTATGTCTAAACTCCAGAAGTTATCAGCGCTATCTGAAGAATCCATCAGAACTCAAAAGAGATCAACATCAGAAGCAAGACTCCAAGATTCTCAGATACACGAAGACTCTAATTATGGATTTGCTAATTATGAAAGAGTAACGTTAAAGTCAAGTAAAGTTTTGCAAATGGATTTCCTAAAACAGAAAGAGACGTTAATCTCCAATTTCAATAAAGAAGGTACTATATGTGGTAAGTAGTCATTTCAAAGAGAGAAAGTTATCCTGGCAGAAGCTATTTATGTTATGGCGTAAATTCATTTTATTACTCATCAATTTCAACTACTACCTCACTGATCTATATAAAGGACTGCAAATCAACATTCAGCATATAACACATACAAGGAAAAATATACTGAAACATCAACGCTCAAGAAAACTCTCTTACTCTCTAAATCTTCACGAAGCTTTTGCTTATAACGTGAATCACCTTGTTCTTACTATTGTAATATTTGCTTTCTTAGAAGCACTCTAGATTACATAAATCTTGTATCTATTGTTTGTTTATTTCCTCAAGTGACTCTGTGTGGTCTGTATACTTGAGAGGACTAAGAGATCTTTCTCTTAGACGTTGTTTGTAATCAATCTTTCAAGATTAGTGGATTAAGTCCTTGTTGAAGGCGAAATCACCTTGGCCGGGTGGACTGGAGTAGCTTTGTGTTATAAGTGAACCAGTATAAAATCATTGTGTGGTTTTCATTTTGAAAAAGCGCTTATTTTTCCAAACAATTCAAACCCCCTTTCTTGTTTTTCTCACCTTCAATTGGTATCAGAGCTCCGGCTCTGTTATTGATTTTCTAATCAAACACTTAACAGTGTAGAGAGATCCAGTACGAGAAAAACTATGGCCCACTCAAATGAAAGAGATAGTTACAATGCTAAGCCTCCTGTTTTTGATGGAGAGAAGTTTGACTACTGGAAAGATAGAATCGAAAGTTTCTTTCTGGGTTATGATGCTGACCTCTGGGACATTGTCACAGATGGATACACACCTCCAGTCTTAGAAAATGGAGCTGAAGTTCCCAGAAATAAGATGTCAGAAGATCAGAAACGTGTCTTCAAAAATCACCACAAGGCCAGAACCATACTTCTCAATGCCATATCGTACAACGAATATGAAAAGATCACCAACAGAGAAACAGCCAAAGATATACTTGACTCTCTGAAGATGACTCATGAAGGAAACTCCCAAGTCAAAGAGACAAAGGCTCTGGCGCTTATCCAGAAATATGAAGCCTTCAAAATGGAAGATGACGAAGCTATAGAGGCAATGTTTTCTAGATTCCAAACTCTTATTGCAGGTCTCAAGGTTCTAGACAAAGGGTATACAACTGCAGACCACGTCAAAAAGATAGTCAGAAGTCTGCCAAAGAAATGGAGACCTATGGTTACTGCTCTGAAGCTGTCAAAGGATCTGAACAATATCAGCCTTGAAGAACTTGTCAGTTCTCTCAGAAGCCATGAGATAGAACTAGAGGAAGATGAGCCTCTGAAAAAGAAAAAGTCTGTAGCATTAAAGTCCAGACCTGAAAGACGCAAACCTGACAGAACCAAAGCTCTCCAGGCAGAAACTGAAGATGCTGACGACTCTGAACCAGAAGACTCTGATGATGAAGAAGAATTTTCCCTACTAACCAGAAGAGTTAAGCAACTCTGGAAAAAGAGGAACAACAACTTCAGAAGACCAAGACCCAGAGGGGATCGATCAGAATCAACTTCAAAAGGTAAATCTAACAAAGATATTACCTGTTATGAATGTAAAGAAATAGGTCATTACAGGAATGAATGCCCCAAGCTAAAGAAAGACAACTCTAGAAAAGAAAGCTTCAAGAAAAATACCTTCAGGACAAAGAAAGGACTGATGGCTACCTGGGATGATAATGAATCTGGATCATCAGAATCTGACTCTGATGAACAGGCCAACGTGGCACTTATGGCTACCACATCTGGGAGTAGCTCAGATGAAGAATCTGAAGAGGTATTTTCTGAACTTTCTCGATCTGATCTAGAATCTTGTTTGTCAGAAACTCTTAGCTCATATCAGAAATTAAAACAAAAGTTTAAAAACATTAAAGGCTGTCTTAAAGCAAAATTTGAAGAATGTAGTGAACTTGAGATGACAATTCTAGCACGAGAAGATACAATCAAATCTTTAACATTAGAAAGAGATGGAGCAAAGAGAAAAAGCTTAGAATTAGAAGAAGCGTTGTCTCAAGCACCACAAACTTCAAATAAAATAATTTATGAATACGAAGAAGCCTTTCAAGAATTTCTGAAGAATGGGATAGATAGGAGTATTATGGCATCCATGATTTATGTAGTAAGTTGGAACAATAAAAAGGGAATTGGGTATGATCCTAAGGAAGATAAAACTTCTACCAGTGACCAACTTAAATCTCCCTTTTCATATCATTACACACACACACAAGAACACAAATTTAAAAATGCTAGAAAACCCAAAGTTATAAGAAACTCTGGGAAAACTAATCTGAAAGGACCCAAGAGATTCTGGGTACCGAAAGATAAGATTATCTATGTTGCAGATATCCTATGCAGCAAAGTTCAGACACCAGTCATGGTACCTGGACTCTGGATGCTCGCGACACATGACGGGAAGAAAGTCTATGTTCCAAAGTCTGGAACTTAAAGACGCTGGATTTGTAGGCTTCGGAGGAGATCAGAAAGGAAGGATCAGAGGCTCCGGAACTATTGGTAATGGTACTCTTCCCTCTATATCTAATGTCCTTTATGTAGAAGGATTAATGCATAACTTGTTATCCATAAGTCAATTAAGTGATAATGGTTATGATGTAATCTTTAATCAAAAAACATGTAAAGCCATTAATCAGAACGATGGCTCTGTCCTTTTCACAGGCAAGAGGAAAAACAACATTTATAAAATTAATCTTTCTGATTTAAAAGAACAAAATGTTAAATGTCTGATGTCAGTTCACGAAGAGCAATGGGTATGGCATAGACGCTTGGGCCACATTAGCATGAGGAAACTTTCTCAGCTAAATAAACTCGAGTTAGTCAGAGGCCTACCTAAACTGAAGTTTTCTTCAGATGCTCTGTGTGAGGCATGTCAGAAAGGAAAATTTTCAAAAACGTCTTTCAAAAAGAAAAATGTTGTTTCTACCTCTAAGCCTCTGGAACTTCTTCACATTGACTTATTTGGTCCTGTGAAAACAGCATCAGTCAATGGAAAGAAGTATGGACTAGTCATTGTTGATGATTACAGTCGCTGGACATGGGTGAAATTCCTAAAGCACAAGAGTGAGTCTCACTCTGTATTCACCAGTTTCTGTTCCAAAGTGCAAAAAGAACTTGACTCTAAAATTATTAGAGTCAGAAGTGATCATGGTGGGGAATTTGAAAACAAAGATTTTGAGGAATTATTTGACTCTAATGGAATATCCCATGATTTCTCCTGCCCTAGAACTCCACAACAAAATGGAGTTGTAGAGAGGAAGAATAGGACACTCCAAGAGATGGCCAGAACCATGATCAATGAAACTAATGTGGCAAAGCACTTTTGGGCAGAAGCTGTAAATACAGCGTGTTACATTCAGAATAGAATCTCTATAAGACCTATTCTGGAAAAGACTCCCTATGAACTGTGTTAAGGAAGAAAACCAAACATTTCATATTTTCATCCTTTTGGATGTTCTTGCTTTATCTTAAACACTAAAGAACATCTGAACAAGTTCGATTCCAAAGCACAGAAAGGTATTATGTTAGGATACTCAGAACGCTCTAAAGGCAACAGAGTATACAACACAGAAACCAAAATTGTGGAAGAATCTATTCATGTTAGATTTGATGATAAGCTTGACCCTGAAAAGTCAAAGCTAGTTCAAAGTTTTGCAGATTTAGAAATCACTCTTGCAGGATCTGATAAAACTCCAGAAGCAACTGTCACTCAGAACTCTGAAGAAATTAAATCCCCAGAAATCCCAAAGAAAGTTAAAAGTCGTATCAATGTATCTGAAGATTTGATTCTGGGAAACAAGGATGAACCTGTCAGAACCAGATCTACCTTCAGAACCTCTGAAGATACTCCTCTGGGACTAGTCTCTCTGATTGAGCCTACGTCTTGTGATGAAGCACTTCAAGATAACGACTGGGTTTCAGCCATGCAAGAAGAATTAGATCAATTCTCAAAGAATGATGTCTGGGATCTCGTTCCTAAACCCAGAGGCACTCACGTCATTGGAACCAGATGGGTTTTCAGAAACAAGCTGAACGAGAAAGGAGAAGTCGTCAGAAACAAAGCTCGACTGGTAGCTCAAGGTTATAGTCAACAAGAAGGTATTGATTATAATGAAACCTTTGCTCCAGTCGCAAGGTTAGAATCTATTCGTCTTCTTGTATCTTTTGCTATAAACCACTCTATCAAATTATATCAAATGGATGTCAAGAGTGCATTCCTTAATGGTTATATATCAGAAGAAGTGTATGTCAACCAACCTCCAGGTTTTGAAAATCCAAACTTTCCAGAACATGTTTTTAAACTCAAAAAATCTTTATATGGACTTAAACAAGCTCCCAGAGCTTGGTATGAACGTCTAAGCAATTTTCTTCTGGAACAAAATTTTATCAGAGGGAAAGTTGATTCCACACTCTTCTGTAAGAACCTTAATAATGATCTCATGATATGCCAGATTTACGTTGATGACATTATTTTTGGTTCTGCTAATATCTCTGTTTGTCAAGAATTTTCTGAGTTAATGCAGGCAGAATTTGAAATGAGTTTAATGCAAGAACTAAAGTTCTTTCTGGGAATTCAAATTAACCAAACTTCAGAAGTTACATATGTGCATCAAAGCAAATATATTAAAGATGTTCTGAAGAAATTTGACATGGCTGACTGCAACTCTGCAAAAACTCCCATGCATCCAACATGCATTCTTGAAAAGCAAGAGGTAAGCACAAAGGTTTGTCAGAAGCTCTATCGAGGTATGATAGGCTCTCTTCTCTATCTGACTGCTACTCGTCCTGATATTCTCTTTAGCGTCTGTCTCTGTGCCAGATTCCAATCAGATCCTAGAGAATCTCATTTAACAGCAGTTAAGAGAATTCTCAAGTATCTGAAAGGAACTCCTAACCTGGGCCTGATGTATGAGAAAACATCAGAGTATAGACTCTCGGGTTACTGTGATGCAGATTATGCAGGAGATAGAATAGAACGAAAAAGCACTTCTGGAAATTGCCAGCTTCTGGGAAACAATCTGATATCCTGGGCTAGCAAAAGACAGTCAACAATCGCTCTATCAACTGCAGAAGCAGAATACATCTCAGCATCACTGTGCACAACTCAGATGCTCTGGATGAAGCATCAGTTAGAAGATCTGCAAATCTTTGAGAGTAACATTCCTATCTTTTGTGATAATACTGCTGCTATTTGTCTAAGTAAGAATCCCATTCTACATTCCAGAGCCAAACACATTGAAATAAAACATCATTTTATCAGAGACTATGTTCAGAAAGGGATAGTAACATTGAAGTTCATTGATACAGATCATCAATGGGCAGATATCTTTACTAAGCCTCTAGCTGAAGATAGATTTCTTTTTATCTTAAAAAATCTGAACATTCAAAATTGTCCTGAATGAATTGTGCCTCTGAGAATGTAAAATGAGACTCTGATGTAAACAAATGTATTTCTGCCTCTGACTCTGATACTTCTACCAAGTTAAGAAGATATCTGAGTTAGAAATCTTCAGAAACCAATCCTTTGGTATTCCTGAAGATCAGATACATCAACACGTGGAGCACTTAGCGTCTAACCCTAGAACTTCTAGACAGCTGTCCAGAAGAAGATCAAAGGTGAAACGTTTGAGATCTCCTCGAGCAGTGTGCGTACTGTTGGGATTAGACATTCATTAATTAGCCTTAATCATTTCTCCCCCAAGCGTGCTAAATTGAAATTTGTGCTAACGCAATATTGTGTGTCGTTTTGCATGTGTTTTAACTTAGGGTATTTAAACACTTTTCTCACTTTTCACACACTTATCACTTTCACTCACTCTCAAACCCTAAACCTCTCTGAAGCATTTCTGCAAACTCTTCATCTTCTTCTTCAACCATGGACGCTCAACAACAAGAAGTTTTCAACTTCTCTCAACAAATGGAATCCACCACCACTGCCCAAACTTCAAGCATTTCAACTCCAATGGTTACAGGCGTTTCCATTACCCCAGTTTACAAAGAACCCCATATCCTTGATCGTTTACCTCACATCAACCTAGCAACTCCCTTTGAGGGATTGGATGTGTTATGTGAAACACTGGTGGACTTTGACAACTTGAGAAGAAATGGCGTTGATCTTACTGAAGAACTTCGTCAACAAGGTTGGGGAAACTACTTCCAAAGGCTCTATGGCCCTGTTTACCCACTTCTCATCAAGGAGTTCTGGAGATTTGCAGATGCTGATGATCATTTCATCGTCTCCTATGTTTTGGGGGTAAAGATAGTAATCACTGAAGAGTCCATTGCTTCTTTGTTGAACATGGAGAAAGATGGGGGAAAAAGGATTTACAACATCAACCCTAAATCAAGGCGCGTTGCTGAAGTAATCAATCCAACCATTTTCAAACCCAACACTAAAGGAAATCCTTCAAAGAACAAAGAGCTGCATCAGAACCTCAGAGTGTGGCTTAAGATCATTCTGGGAACTATTCACCACCGCCCAGCATCAAACTCCTCTGATTACATCAATGCAGATCAGAAGTGAATTCTGTATTGCATTCACAAGGGTGTGAAGATCTGCCTTCCTGCACTACTCTTCAGATACCTAAGAGACTCTGTCAGGGAGACCAGAAACAACATGAAGCCCAGATCCTACATCCCTCTGGGAAGATTGTTATCTGATGTTTTCATTGAGAATGGGCTGGTAGATCATCTGGAGAAGGCCAAGCTGATGCAAGATCTGGCAATAGATACTGGGAAGCCTCTTAACGCCAGAAATCTCAAGAGTATGGGAATAATAAAGAAGATTCAAGTCAGACCCACGCTGGACACATCCTGGGATTCCTTGAAAGATCAGAGGAAGCTGCCTCATGGTCTTGCTAGGTTCTACAAGAATGAACCCAGAGATGCGGTTGCTATCTATCTTAATCGTCTGCTGGATGAAGGTGTTGACATCTCTGACTTCAGCCTCGACGATTGTCTAGATTCAGAAGAAGACTTCGTCAGGTATAAGAGAGGTCTCTCTGAGAAGAAGATAGCACCACAGGCAAAGAAGGCAAGACTTGGAGAATCCTCTGGAAGCAGATCTCCAGCTCTTCTGCAAATTTCTACTGGTACGTCTGTTCCTCCTCTTTCCTCTGAACCTCTGATGGTTTCCTCTACTCCTTCCTCTCATCCTCTCCCAACACCACCCATTTATACAACCTCTAAAATCCCACCTTCTACAACCAGAACCTCACAACCTTCACCAATTTTAAATATCGCCCGTACATTCATACCTCCTTCTGAACCTGAACAAATGAACCAAAGCACTTCCTCTTCATCATCTTCAGAACCAGAATCGCCACCATACCTTCAAATCTCCTCTGACCAAGAATACTCTGACCCTGACTCCCCAACCTTAGCCCAAATTCAGGCTCAAAACCTTGCTTCACAATAACAAACACAATCTGAAGCAACTTCACCTCCACCAGAACAAATAACCAACATTACTTCTGAAGACCAACCTTCTGAACCTCAACCCTCTGACCTCCACACCTCTGATATCACCCCTCCAAACACCTCCGCTGAACCTGCACCTGAAGCTGAAACTGAATCTCCAGCATTAGATTTAAACCCTCTTTACGCTTCACCCCAAAGCTCTGAACCTCAACCTGAAACAGAATTTGAACCTCTCACTTTAAATCTCAGCCCTCCAGTTTCTTCACCTCAAACCTCTGAACCTGACCTTTCTATACCTACCCTTGAGGAAGCCATCATGCTGGTCGCAGGGGCTTCAGTACAAAAGGTCAAGTCTCTGACCACTAACTCTGAAGTCAGTGATGATCCTGACTCTGTAAGGACACACTGGAACAGAGTCATTGGCTGGATGACCTCTGAGGCTTTTAGACTGAAGAACATCTCTGAACAAGTCAGAAATGGCTACATCAGAGATGGTGAGGCAAGACTTCAGGAAAGACTTACTAGAGAAGCTGAAGCCAGAAGGCTGGAAGAAGAGAGATTAGCAAGAGAAGCTGAAGAAGAGGCTAGACGGTTGGAGGAAGAAAGAGCAAGAGAAGCTGAACTTCTAAGGATAAAGGAAGCTGAAGCACAAGCTGCTGCTGAAGCTGAAGCGCTGGCTGCTGCTGAAGCACAGCAGGCTCTGACTCAGGGGGAGTCTTCTTCTTCTGTTATCCCTATGGTTCTCCAGACGCTGAAAGAACTTAAGCAAGATCAAAATAAACTCCGTGCCAGAATGGATAAGCAAGACACTGTCAACGACAACATTCAGAACATGCTGGCTATGTTGCTTCAGAGATTGCCTCCACCTCCGAACCCCTAGGCACTTAGGACTTATTGCTTGTTGCTCTGATTTCTTTGTTTCTGATGTTTTGTTTCTTTTTGCCTCTGTTGCTTTGCCTTTTTCTATGAATAAAATGTTTTTCTCTTAACTTTTATTTCTGCTATGTCTTTTTGATTCTGACAAAAAGGGGGAGAAGTCATTAATTGCTCTGATGAAAATAATGTCTAAATACCTTAAGCATTCTGCAACATATTTTTCTTAAAAATAATTTTATCTAACATGGACTTAAGAAATTGCAGAAGGTATCAAGAAACCTCTTTACTTAGAAGCTCTGGTAAGAACTTCTGAACTCCCTAGCACTATCTCAGGGGGAGCTCTTGTCTATCTGATCTGATATTTTATATGTTTCATCTGCTAATTAAGATTGTTTTGTCATCATCAAAAAGGGGGAGATTGTAAGAACAAAAATTGTTCTACAACAGATTCCTTGATTTTGATGATAACAAAGGATGAAACCAAAAATGGCACCCTAACGAAAAGTTTCTAAGTGTGCAGGGTTCTAAAGAAAGAAGGAAGAAATCTGATGATGTCATCAGATACAGAACCAGATCAGATACAAATTATCAGAAGATAAGAAGCATTTGAAGTGGAAACACGTTCAAGAAAGTCTAACTCTGAGCAAAACAACAAAGTATCAGAAGCATCTAAACAAGAAGTAAGCTCTAGAAGTTTTGACTCTGAACAAACGTATGTCTAAACTCCAGAAGTTATCAGCGCTATCTGAAGAATCCATCAGAACTCAAAAGGGATCAACATCAGAAGCAAGACTCCAAGATTCTCAGATACACGAAGACTCTAATTATGAATTTGCTAATTATGAAAGAGTAACGTTAAAGTCAAGTAAAGTTTTGCAAATGGATTTCCTAAAACAGAAAGAGACGTTAATCTCCAATTTCAATAAAGAAGGTACTATATGTGGTAAGTAGTCATTTCAAAGAGAGAAAGTTATCCTGGCAGAAGCTATTTATGTTATGGCGTAAATTCATTTTATTACTCATCAGTTTCAACTACTACCTCACTGATCTATATAAAGGACTGCAAATCAACATTCAGCATATAACACATACAAGGAAAAATATACTGAAACATCAACGCTCAAGAAAACTCTCTTACTCTCTAAATCTTCACGAAGCTTTTGCTTATAACGTGAATCACCTTGTTCTTACTATTGTAATATTTGCTTTCTTAGAAGCACTCTAGATTACATAAATCTTGTATCTATTGTTTGTTTATTTCCTCAAGTGACTCTGTGTGGTCTGTATACTTGAGAGGACTAAGAGATCTTTCTCTTAGACGTTGTTTGTAATCAATCTTTCAAGATTAGTGGATTAAGTCCTTGTTGAAGGCGAAATCACCTTGGCCGGGTGGACTGGAGTAGCTTTGTGTTATAAGCGAACCAGTATAAAATCATTGTGTGGTTTTCATTTTGAAAAAGCGCTTATTTTTCCAAACAATTCAAACCCCCCTTTCTTGTTTTTCTCACCTTCACTTCACATGTTTACAAGTTGAAGAAATCCCTATATGGCTTAAAGCAAGCACCAAGAGCGTGGTATGACCGCCTCAACAACTTTCTATATGAAAAGGGATTTGTAAAAGGAAAGGTTGACAAGACTTTGTTCATAAAGAAGATCAAGGGTAACACCTTATTGGTTCAAGTCTATGTCGACGACATCATCTTCGGTTCAACGAACAAAGATCTTTGCGAAGAGTTTTCACTTATGATGCAAGGAGAATTCGAGATGTCCATGATGGGAAAATTGAACTATTTTCTTGGACTACAAATCAAGCAAACAAAGGATGGCATCTTCATCAACCAATCCAAGTATTGCAAGGATTTGTTAAAAAGATTCGATATGGATAGTTGCAAAGTGATGTCCACTCCTATGGGATCCGGAACGTACGTTGATCAAGATGAATCCGGAGTTTCAATAGATATCACAAAATATCGAGGTATAATTGGTTCATTACTATATTTGATGGCAAGCCGTCTTGACATTATGTTTAGTGTATGTTTGTGTGCACGCTTTCAAGCAAATCCGAAGGAATCGCATCTCACCGCCGTGAAGAGGATTATGAAGTATCTCAAAGGAACAACGAACGTCAGACTATGGTATCCAAAAGGTAGTATATGTTCCTTGATTGGTTATTCTGACGCTGATTATGCAGGATGTAAGACCGATAGGAAAAGCACAAGTGGTACTTGTCACATTCTCGGGAATGCACTAGTGTCGTGGGCATGCAAGAAGCAAGCATGTGTCGCACTTAGCACGGCCTAAGCGGAGCACATTGCAGCAGGCAGTTGTTGTGCACAGATTTTATGGCTTAAGCAACAACTTCTTGATTTTGGTGTAGATCTCGGTTGCATTCCTCTTTGATGCGATAACACAAGTGCCATCAACATCACAAAGAACCCAGTCATGCATTCAAGGATAAAGCACATAGATATTCGGCATCATTTCCTTCGAGATCACGTGCTTAACGGAGATGTAGATGTTACGTTCGTGGATACACATAACCAACTTGCCGACATATTCACAAAACCATTGGTTAAAGAGCCATTTTTCAAGATTCGGCGAGAACTTGGTATTCTCAATGAAGGTGACATCTAACCTTTTCTTAAAATTGCTTGTTATGTGTTATAGTAGCTTAAAATATGCTTATTTTCACTTTTGTGTTATATAATGCTAGCACTCTTTTTTCGCCGTTTTTAGTTTTTCTTACTTTCGTATGTCCGAAAATTATCGGTTTCAAAATATTTTTTGATCGAAAGTTGCGTATTGATAAGTGCTAATACTTTGTGAAAATGTTTTGTGAAAATCTTTTCCCATTTCTTCAAAACAAAGCTGCTGGATTTTTTTAATTTTTTGAAAATTTTAGCCCGTTAACCGGTTAACGAAAACGGTTAACCGGTTAACGCTTCGCAGACAGCATTTCTGCGTTACTTTTTTAAGTACATAATGTTTAAAGTTTTTATTTTTTAAGTTTTGGTATGCGTTTTTATTTATGATGCATGATGCTCGGTTTTATGTTTACCGTACTCTTACCCGTTTAATCCAATTATGTTTATGTTATCGTGTGTGTTTGAATGCTTATACTATATTAATGATTACATAATGCTTGTATGCTTATATGCTTTTTTTTTCCATAAGCTTCTTCCTTTTTGCTAATGCCAAAGGGGGAGAAGACTTGTTTCTCTAATATTCTCTCTATGCAGAATTTTTGTGTTATGCTTCTCATTTAGGGGGAGTTCTTGAACTTAGGGGGAGAATCAAATTAGAGAAACTTCACTCTTAAGCATCTCTCTCAAAGTTGGTTGTCATCATCAAAAAGGGGGAGATTGTAGAAGCATGCTTCAATCCAAAGAATTTTGATGAAGACAACATGTATCAATGCAAAAAGATAAGAGCTTCAAGAGAATTCAAAGCATCAAGTTAATCAAGCCACATATGCATAGCAACATTTTGTTCAAGCTTCATTATCAAGCCAACACTTTTGCAAATTTGTTGAATCACTTCTAAGGTATATCTAATTCACTCTTAAATTAGTAAACAAGTGTTCAACAATCATGTTTTGCATTTCCATATTTAACCTAACCATTTTTTAACATGTTGAAATGAAAAACACATTTTACTTAAAATATTTTTCTGTGTTTCAACAGTGTTAACCGGTTAACCAGACGCGTTAACCGGTTAACGACCCTGTATTTGAAATTCTGAAGTTAACGTTAGATGCGTTAACCGGTTAACCCATTTGGTTAACCGGTTAACACTGTTCGTTTCAGCATTTCTTGGCCTCTTTTCATGAAAAATGTTTTCAAATACTTATACCTTTTCACTATTTTTTATAAAGAAGATTATACCTCTTTGAAAAGGTGTTTTGATCAATATAAATTCTGGATTTTTAAATGAAAAAATACCTTCAAGAACTTTCATAAAAACTCAAGATAATCACTCTTTCATATTTGTCAATTTCTCATAAAAGTGTTCATAACCAATTTTTGAGAAGAAACTTTTTAACATTCTTGTTTCATCTCATTCCATTTCTTGTTGAACACTTATATATTATCCTTTGAGTGAATTATTTATCCAAGGAGAAGATCAATCAAGAGAAGATTGATAGTACTACACTTTATTCAAATCATCAAAGAAGATTTATTTTTGTTTGACTTGTGATCCAGGATTGTTGGACACAAGGGTTGGTGTTGCAAGAGGATTGTTCTTGCACACTTGATTGTTGTATAGTTGTTAGAACGTAGGCTTCACCGATTTATGGTGTGATAGGCTGTACAATCTAAAACTATAATAAAATCTTTTACGAGGTGTAAGGGGACTGGATGTACCTTCGGTTTGTGAAGGGAACCAGGATAATTCTTGGTGTCGTTTTATTTTCCGCTTTATTGCTTTCATAACCTAGACGACACAAATTCATCCACCGATAAAATAACCGAATTTTTTTATAAAGCCTAATTCACCCCCCTCCCCTCTTAGGCTAATCCTAAAACTACAATATTCACCACCATTGTCAGTTCGGAGCTTTTTGATCTTCAATCCGGTCTCGTTTTCTACCATCGCATTCCACACCTTGAAAGCCTCAAATACGTCAGACTTATATTTCAGAAAGTATAACCATACCTTTCTGGAATGGTCATCAATAAAAGTCACGAAGTATTTCTTCCCGCCAATAGATGAGACGGTAGTTGGACCCCAAACATCAGAGTGAATAAGCTCAAGCCTTTCCTTCTTTGGGGTTCTCCCATTTGTCTGAAAGCTGACTCGCTTTTGTTTTCCAAGTATACAGTCTTCACACATGTCAATTTCTATTGACCTAAGACCTTGCAGTTTTCCGTTTGAGTGCATGATCTTCATCCCTTTCTCACTCATATGGCCTAATCTTTGGTGCCATAGATTGGGACTTTCATTTTTCGCAACGGCAATCAAGTGACAAGTTCCCGCTGTCTTGTAAAGAGTACCACTCTTTTTACCGCGAGCAACTGTCATTGCACCCTTTGAAATCTTCCATTGATCACCATGAAAGACTGTTGTGTAGCCTTCACTAGCCAACTGGCCTACTGAGATTAAGTTCTTTGTCAGGTCGGGAATATGTCTTACATTTTTCAATTCCCATTCAGACCCACCTAACTTAATCTTCACTACACCTTTACCTGCAATCTCACATGATTGCTCATTACTGAGGTAAACTTTACCGAGGTTTCCAGAGACATAATTATTAAAGAATTCTTTCTGGGAAGTTGCATGGAAGGATGCTCCAGAGTCTAACACCCAAGACTCTTCCTTATTCTCCAAAGAGCATATCAACGCGTCTTCTCCTCTTGAAGTGGAAGCAACATTTGCTTCATCCTTTACCTCTTGATTCTTTGGTGGGAGTCTACATTGATTTTTGTAATGCCCTTTCTTTCCACAATTCCAACATTCGATAGTCTTCGAATTATTGAAACTACGATGATTTCTGGATTTGGATCGTCGGTCCTTTGATTTACCACGTCCATATCCCCTGGTTGAATTTCTTCCTCTTTCCTCTGTATGTAATACTGAAGAGGATGATGATTCACCCAACTCTCTTCGCCTGATCTCTTCACTGAGAACCAGATCACGAACATCATCAAATTTCATCTTTGTACTTCCTGACGAGCTACTCACTGCCGTGACAGTAGCACTCCAACTATCTGGTAAGGAAGACAAAAGTATCAATGCTCGTACTTCATCGTTTGAGATGTTTCTCAGTATTGCCCTAAAGTATGCAAGGCAGACAATCAACCACGACCCATTCACGATAAAACAATTAGGTTCTTCTATACGATTACTTCTTGCACGATAGATAATCGATCTAAAAATACATCATTTAATGATACAAAAATTAATCAAATATGATATAATTATCATTCTAATTAAGTTCTCAAACGAGAAAAAATTCAAATAATTCCTTTAAAAATAATTACAATTGCTTAACCATCCTAAGTAATTTCTAAAAAAAATCAAATAATATCCTTTAAGAGAACTCAGAAAATTCAATTGTATATTTCATAATAAATACTCCAATTTTAAATAGATTTATGCCTCAAAAGACCAGAGATCCATAATCATCTTGCAATCCCTTTCACTAGAATCCGAATAGAGACATGATGATTCCAACCAAAAACTTAATTGTATCCAACCAAAAAACTAGAAGTTCTTGCTTGTCGTGTGTTTGTTTGCTGTGCACCACTGGATTTTGATTAACCTTAGAAAAAACACACATTCAAGCCAATATTCTCCCAAGTTGTATATTAATGTATCGTGTATCTCTATCATACAGTTGCAAACCATTCCGAATAGAACATCTAGGTATTTATTTTCACAACATAGTCGTAAACATGAATCATAAATAGCAATGACTAGTTTTAACAACTTGACATTCTCGTATATGAAGTCTTTAATTAAGGGTCCAATTTCATTGCCTATTAAAATTTTTTTGGATAACTTTCCTCACTTGAGATTTCTAACGTATTGGTGATTAATTATGTCACTTGTTATATCATTAGTAATATGATAGTTCTTACTTTATATTTATATCACTAGTTCTTAGTAATTTATCCGAGTTACTCAAACACAAAAATATTTTCAAAGTTCTCATCTTTTTTATAAAATATTTTAATATCAATTAGAAAAATCAAATACTAAACTTTATTTCTAATCAATTAAAACAAAGTAAAATGCCTCATTCACTAATAAAAAAACATCTTTCATCGTATAAATTTAACCACAAATAATTATTTATGGTAACGAAGGGTATGATAGTAAGAAAGATGCTTATTGTTAAAAATAATTTGATATATCCAAAACTTAATTGATTATGTAACAAAATTTATCATTAATAAAGTATTATGTAGTATTTCATTATCATATTTATTATTTAGTCTAAAAGTTAAATTTGATAAGTCTTTGATTAACATTATAGACTTAATATATATATATATATATATATATATATATATATATATATATATATATATATATATATATATATATATATATATATATATATATATATATATATATATATATATATATATATATATATATATATATATATATATATATATATATAATCTTTATTGGATAAAGATTAATAATTCTCATTTATTAATTTGCATATATAAATGATATATATCAATATGATCATTGAACTAATTCAATTGAGTTTTTTTTTTTTGGTTAATATTATCTTAATCTATCTATAGGATATTCTCGATAAGAGATATAATAATTTTCTTAAACATGATATTATCATAGTAATATTGTATTTTGATCATAAATCCCTAATACTTTAGAGTGCTACTTGAAAATATATGGGATACAATTAAACACTTGTATAATTAATAAATAATTAAGATCGATCAACTTTTGGTAATGAGTTTGATTTGACAATAATATCATGTTTAGAGTTAATAAGAGTCGTAATATAAGAAGAAAAATATTATACTATTCTTTTAGTGTTGTTAAATACATACCTTAAATAATATATTTAATTATTATATAATAAATCTACAGGATCACGCAAAAATAAGTGTTTTGATTTTTACTAAAGAGTTATTTTATTTTTTAATAATTAAATTAGAGAATTTAATTAATAAAATAAAATATTCTAAATGAAATATTGAAATATTATTGTATTTATTGCTAGCACATAGGAAGAACAAATGATATATAAAATTAAGTATATTTATTTTGAAAATAAACATATTATATATAAATGCAATCATTGAAATTGTACGTTTATTTTTGTAACTTATCAATTCTTTAGAAACGGAAAGTTACAAATATAATGGGATTTGTGATTCTTCAATTCTTCCGAAAATTCTTCCTAAAAAAGGTTACAAATATAATGGTATTATTATATATAATGATATTATTATAAATTATGCATTATTATTATATATTAATGTGTGTGAATGTGTAAAGAAAAACCATTTATTTTATTTAATCGATAGTATTACTTCTATTTGATTGGAGTATGAGTCTATAAATAAATTTCAAATAATCGAGTGAGACATCGTTCTTTTTCCTCTTAATATTATATATAAATTGCTCAAAAAAATTTGGTTTCACTAATCAAAGGTTGATTTTAAAATTAGTTTCAGTGTGGATACACGTAGAATCTTTATTGAGTTGAAGAAATTTTTTATGATTAAAGATTTGATTAACATGTATGTTTTTTAGCTTTGCATTGATATAATATCATTTTTATAAAAAAAATAGATTCAATTTTATTCCGTTATATTTGTTGTGAACACATATTATCCATAAATGGTATTGCAGTTGTTTATTTTGTGTTTGAATTATTTTTCAGAAACATAAATATTTTTTGAAATCTCTTGTACTTGTACGTGTGGTTTTACTTTGGTGAATTTTATTCTATATAGAAAGATAAAATAGTTGTATCATGTAAGTTGAAAATTATTATCCTATTTAATTTTAAAAAAATTAATTATTATTATTTATTGAATTGATTTCCTAAATAGTTTAGGATCACAAAGTTTATTCCTATATGATTTAAATAATTCGTTTTAATTTTATCGTTTATGTTTTTCCAAGAGTTTGTAATTATATGTTGTTAAATATAATAATGCTAGGATTAAAACATTCAATTTATTTATTCTATTATAGATGTTATAATAACATTCACAGAAAGTGATATAGGTTTGTATCTGATACAATGTACAAAGTTTAACAAAGTTTATGTTAAATTTTGTATATGATATAAAATTAAAAAAAAATTATATAGTTAATTGTTTGTTATAAGGAATGATCTGACTTATAATTAATTATTAAAATGATATAAGTTTATAATATATATAGTTAATGATTAATAATAAGGAGTAATCTTATAATTAGGAAATTTGTGATTAATCATTAACTATAACATATGATGTCTATTTTAACATATGAGGTATGATATTTTATGATACATTTTGAGAAAACGACTTGCCAATCAAGTGACTTATATATGATTTTAATATATTTTTTAAGTTTTTTTTAAGTTCTGATTTTTTTTAATATAAGAAATTGTCACTCTTCAGAATACTTGAATCTAGAAAATTGGTTGGATCCAATTATGACGATTGGTACCGTAATTTGAGAATTGTTCTCATGCATGAACAACTAATCGACATTGTTGATAAGTCTGTTGTGACTGCTTCTGTTGACCCAACCAACGCTGAAGTAACCAAGACTTATGAGCAGTACTTGGAACAATGTCTCACTGCTAAGTGTATCCTCCTAGCATCCATGAGTCATAATCTTTAAAGGCAACATGAGCATATGAATCCTCTTGAAATCATTGAACATCTTAAGAAGATGTACGATGGACAAAGTAGGACGGTTAAACTTCGGTTGTCTAAAACTTTGTTTAGGTCCTCATTGAGTGCAAATGATCAAGTTGGACCTCATGTTCTTAAGATAATTGATCTCATTGAATAATTTAAGAAGTTGGGATGCACAGTTGAGAAAGATCTTTCCCAAGATTTGATTTTGCAATCGCTTCCTGATTCATTTTCACATTTTGTTGTTAATTTTAATATGAATAAGATGGATGTTGATTTGCATTAAATGCTTAACATGTTGATTGATTATGAGAATCAATTTTCCTCTGAAAAGAAGAAAGGAATTGACATGGTTGTTGGCAAGGCCTTTAAGAAAAAGGGAAAAGGAAAGTTTAACTAAAAAAGGAAGCCTTATGGACATACGAGTGGTGTTATCAAACCCAAGAGAAAAAAGGTCAAAACTAATCAGATTGATGTTGAATATTTATTCCGTAAGGAAAAGGGACATTGAAAAAGAAATTGTAAGAAGTATCTTAATTCTCTGAAGAAATATGGTGAGATCCCACATTGTGGATATTAGACATTCGCACTAGTTTTCCGTCTAAAATCGTCCAACCCGTGAAAATTCGTGTTTTCCAGTTATATAGACAATTTTTTTAGGCTTTCAGTAATTTGGGTCTCCATACACGTATTGCCCAAGTCCATACGCATATGGCCTTGCTTTTGGCCCTACCAGATACACGTAAGCCAAATGTTTATCTTGAAAATTGGTAAACAACCGCTGATCTTCCAAATTTCTAAATTTGGTCACTCACAGAATCAATCAGATTGATCCTAGGACATGTACTAAGTGTCTCGTAAACGTGGTAGTAATAAATGATCAAAACTAAACGTCAGATCAGAGTTTTTAAGAAAACTAAGGATAAAAGAGTGACTTAAACGAAAAAGAAAAGTCTTAAATCAGCGTTTAGAACTAGTAAAGAAAAATGAAGTAAACGGCGGGAATTGTAAAGGATTGAAAATAATCAATTAAAAAGTTTGCAAGTACTGGAATCTTAAGACTGTAAAGTAAAAGATGAAGATAAGGAAAGGAATGAAAGGATCTTAACTTTGCAAATGACAATAGTAAAAATAAAGTGTTTGAAAGGAAAAAATAAGGAAGAGTGTTTCTGAAAGGAAAGTAAAGACAAATTTATAATGCTTTGAAATGATTAAACAATGGTGTAGACAACGTACATTCTGCGTTTTACAGTTCTTCTTCACACGAATACTTAGTAAATTTGCAGATTTTGTACACAATTTGACACACACTTCTCTAACACTAAGACCCTATATTTATACTGGATCAAAATAACCGCTTTGATGGTCCTTCAATCACGTCGATACACGTGGCGCCATGCATGCGTGCATTCGCTCACCCTGCTCCACGAGTGTTCTTGCTCTAGGACTTTCAGCAGTGCTTCTCTGTGCGCTTCTGAATTCATTAACAGAGATAGTACAAAAATCTTGGAGGGAGTTTAAAGCAGTTGCTCCACCATATTAAATTCTATCTTTTTAATGAATCTGAGCACCTTATCGTCATCATTAGGCTTCAAGCCGCTGGATTCACTAGACTGATACCTTTGAGCACTAACAAACTCTACCACTAATACATCAACTTTCTTGTTAACAGATACATCCTCCATGTTTTTTGGGAACACCGACCCAAACACACGACCACTGCGGGTCACCTTGGTAACATCAACTATGCTCACAACCGAACTGGTCGTAGGTAAATGAACCTCTTGACCATTCTCCAACATGGTAGCATTATACTGATATGGGACAGCCTTATCGGATGCATACGGGACAGGGCCCGCTAACCGTATAACCAACAACGATACCGATCTGTTGCTAATGCTATTACTGTTGCTGCTGTCGTACTGAATCACCAATCTCTCAGGAGTTTTGAAAACTGGGACTGTAACATTGACATCGTCATCTACATGATGGGACTGAACAATCTGAATCAAACCTTCATCCATTAGCCTCTGGATGTCTCTCTTTACAACTATACAACCTCGGGGATTGACACTGCAAATAGCACAACCATCATGATCATGCTCACAATTGCTAACCAAGCAAATATCCTTGTGCATCCTCACCAAGGACCTTCTAATGAAGCGTATATCAAATACCTTGAACTTGCCAGGACAATCGTCCACCATATTAACAGATGAATTTCCATGGGCAGGCAGTGGGTTAGCTTTGACGTTCGGAGCACGATCCTCAAAGGATACCATTCCACTCTTGACCAGCTTTTGGACTTCATATTTCAAGGGGTAGCAATTCTCGATATCATGACTGGGAGCTCCTTGATGAAAAGCACATCGGAGTTCCGGTTTGTACCACCAAGGAAGTGGTTCGGGGATTTACAGAGGATTTCTCGGTTGTAACAAGTTCTTGAGAACCAAAGATGGGTACAATTCTGCGTACGTCATAGGAATTGGGTCAAAAGAGACCTTCTTCCTCTCAAAATTTGATTGTTTTTGAATATGATTGTTGGTATTGTTGTTGTATGTGTTTGTTCGTTGCGGTGGTTGTTGTTGTTGACGTTGTTGTTGAATTGGTGTTGACTGATTGTTTGAAAATACTGGGATCATAGATGATACTTGATGATGGTTTTGACGGGGTGGTTGACTTCTTCTTACATGAAGCCTCATTTGCCTCCCAACGGACACTGCATTAGTCTCTGCTTCCTTCTTCTTACCAAAACTATTGCCATATCTCTTGTTGGACGACGTTTCCTCCTTAGATAACTGTCCCTCTCGGACACCTTCTTCGAGCCTTATCCACATGTTTACCATCTCGGTAAAATCCCTGGGGGCACTGGCAATCATCCGCTCATAATAAAATGAGCTCAGGATCTTGAGAAAAATGTTAGTCATCTCCTTCTCCTTCAAAGGAGGGGTAATCTGAGCAGCAAGCTCTCTTCATCTTTGAGCATACTCCTTAAACGTCTCTTTGTCTTTATGAGACAACGTCCTCAATTGGTCCCTATCTGGAGCCATATCAACATTATATTTGTACTGCTTCACGAATGCTTCACCCAAATCATTTAACATGTGGATGCTCGCACTATCCAATGCCATGTACCACCTCAGAGCGGCACCGGTCAAACTGTCTTGAAAATAATGGACCAACAACTGATCATTATCGGTTTGAGTAGACATCTTTCTAGCATACATCACAAGATGACTGAGTGGACAGGTGTAGCGGGGTATTCGTTACCATTAGAAATATTGACTAAATCCAAGGTAAACCATACAAGTCGAGTCGCCACCACACTTCTATTTATCCAAAGGAATGGTTAGAAAGCGAACAAAAACCTAAAAGTTTTATCGAATCAAAAACTAGTAAAAATGTCAGAGATCGGGGTAACGGGGTTGGTTATGCAATGGGAAGGTTTTAAGCACCCAAAACATCCTAGGTACTCCTAGGGAGCCCTTTTCACACTTGTTGTAAGGTTGGTATTTTGTGAAAATTTGTTTGTGCAAACATGATTGAAGAGATGAGAAGAGAATATACAAGTTATTTACAATTTATGTTTGGATGGATAAACACATTGCCTACGTACCATCTTAAAAAAGATTAGGATCAAAACCTCGTAGTTCGGGGTAAAAATCTCAAAATAAGTTGGTGAATTGATTGGTCCAAAAGCCTTAAGGTCTCTTGTTATCCAAGGGAGAAAACTCAACCTAAAACCACAAATCCACCATGTGAGGATAGCTTCAACATGCTAGTGAGGGGTTAACCCTATAATAAGCAAGGAAGACTCATTGTCCATCACTAAGGATATAGGTGAATATTACATCTACCTCATGGATAACTCAAACCTAATAGCTAAAGGTTATGAAAAGTTTTAATAAGAAAGTGGCCATTGAAACCACAAAAGCATTTGAATGGGTTATATTTACCAATGAGAAGTATTTACAAAATATGGTCAAAGTTGACTTAAAGATTCAATTCAAAATAAGTGTTATGAAAAGAAAGTTTGAAAATCAAAAGCATAATGCTTAGGTTTCTAATGTTTAAAAAGAAATGTTAAGTGTTTGCACAAAAGTTTTGGCTTGGGTTAGAGTGGAGGGAAGAAGAAGAATGGCTAAAGTCCTAATCATACAAGAGATGAAGGATAAGAAACAAGACCACAAATGGAGTTCCTCTCTTGAGATCATATTGATGATCCAAGTAGCTCTCATCCTTTGGAATATGCAAGCAAAATAAGTGTAAGCTCAAGCAATCAAATTAATCAAGCAAGCTCTTAGAAGATCCCCAATGGCTCTTGTATCTTTCACTTTGGATGAACATGGCAATGGTTCTTCAATTTGGCTCAAATAGGATTCTCCTAACACAAAAGAACACACATCAAAAGATTCCATGAAGCAAATCAAGAATGGACAAGAGTGAGTTTAGAGATTTGGTCCTTCTAATCCATCTTCAACATTAAGGCCTTTTTACTCCAATTTGCATAGGGTATGTCCTAGAATCTAAGTCCATTTGTCCATTTTTTGCATTTGGTCCACAACAATCAAAACAAAACACAAGCACAATAATATATACACAATTATGTGCTCAAGTGAGCAAAAAGCAAATTGCATTAACATAAACATGTGCTCAAATGAGCAAAGGGCAAAAGCAAATGAATAATATGTACAAGAATAGTAAATTGCATAAATGTAAAGAGCAAGAATTAAATGTTAATGGTTAATGGTTAGTGTTAGAGTTAGTGTGCCATAAGGCAATTTAGCGCTAATGTTAAGCAATCGTAATTGGACTTATGTAGAAGTCACAACTATCTGAGGTCGGTCAATAATAATGTAGGCAACAACACAAGTTAGAGATCTTGATTAGTGAATCAAGCTCCTACAACTTGTCATGCCAAAAAGAAGATGAGAAATGATCTTGTATTGATTTAGGTTCTTTGCTTGATTAAGAAGCAACCTATCCTTAATGCAAAGCCATTCACTTGATCCATGATCAAGTTAAATTAGATTTGAATCAAGGAAGGTTAGACCTCCCATGTATCAAGGCTAACCACCAATCTTTAACTCATTGATCCAAAAGAAAAAAGAAGAAGAAGATGAATATTAAAGTACATTAATGGAGATGGAGTGAAATAATGAACAAGCATTGACCAAAGATAGAGAAGATCAAGGTCAAACAATAGTAAACAGAAGTAAAATGAAGATTAGAGGTCAAGAAACAAATGAAATATTTTTGGTATTTTTCAATATTAAAATAAAACTTGAATTAAAATAATAAAGAAAGGTCAAACTTCAAACTCACTTCAAATCAACTTTGAAAAGTCCAAGTGAATTATCCCAAGTTCAACAAGGTCAAACAAAGTTTGACAAAAAATTTCAGCATTTTTAGAAGTCAGAAACTATTTTAAATCAATTAAAAATGCATAAAAATAACCTAATTGAATTAAAATCTCAAATAAATCTCAAATCAATTAATAAATTGATGAGAATATTTTTCATAGATCTATCATCATTCAAAGAGGTTGGAAAAATATTTTTGTATTTTTTGGATATCAAAAACTATTTAAAATGAATTAAAAATAAGCAGAAAAGAGAAAATTCTTAAAAATATCAAATGATAAAATAAAAAATATTAAAAATCATTTTTAGAAACTAGAAATTAAAAGGAGAAAAATGAAATTGGTCTCATATTTTTTGGACCAATAATGAAGGAGATATGAATTTTTAAAATGAAATGGAATTAAAAGAAATAAAAGAAAATATAATCAGAAATTAAAAAATGCGAAAAAGCGTGGACCGTCTGATCTGAGCTCATTAGTTGAGCTGGCAAATCAAGAGGCTCACACACGCGCGCCTTGGTCAATGCATCACATGTAGCATTATTATAAGTCATAACATGGAACGGATGAGATTCAATCTGGAAAATGAAATGGATGACTCAGATCTAATCTGGAGACAGACGGTGACCAGCGCCACCGTCTTCTCCGGCCAGCTTCCGGCGAGGCTCAAAATTGCAGAGAAAAAAATGTTAACCAAATGCTACGATCTAGGTACCAATCGAAAGCTGGGGTGATGTACATCCCCCCTTAACCAACCAAATCCACTCTAGGTTTCTACGTTGAGAGAAATCAGAGATGGAATTTCCATGGTGTTCAACTGAACTTGCTAGATTTTGAAAATTCAAAGCTCTAAAATGTTGCCTCTATGCAGAGGACTTCAGATCACACAACAACAACAAGAAACAACCAATATATGAGCAGATTCGAAGAAATTAAAATGTGAAGTAAACCTCTGATTTGCAGAGTTTGAGAGCATAATTCCTTGCTATGGATGCTTGCAGATTGTTCTTTAGATCAAAGGGAAGAAGGCTAAGGAACTTTAGATCCAGAAAACAACCAATGAAATTGAATTCTAGATCTAAAAAATTGAGAGAAAATTGGTGAGTTCCTTTGGTAGTGAGGGTGAGGATTCAATTGCACAACATTTAGGGCGCCTTCAGGTTGCTGAAATGAGAGGCATGGCATTGTATTTATAGAGGAAGCATGGCTGAAAGGCATGAAAATTCCATTGCATGAATGGAAAGGGCCTCCATACATGGGCCTGTATAGGCGCATGGAGGGCCCAATTCCACTTGGATTTGGCAGCTGATCATCAGCATGTGCAAATTGTGCATAATCATCTCATGCAATGCAAATTTTATGAATTTCCAAAATTGTACCATAATGTTCATGTCTTCGAAAATGCTATGTCCAAACTTGAAACACAACCTCATGAGTAATGGTTGGACAACTTTTTGCATGAGGATCATTTGTTATTTTGATCAAAACTTCATTTGAAACTTGGAAATTGATGAAAAGTAGTCATGAAGTGTAGGGTGCAAAACATGTACATGTGAGATTTTCAAAATTGGCCAAAGTTCAAGTCCTTCTGTTTCAATGATGCAAGCTCCAAATGACAAAATATTCAACATCAAAGTTGTCGATATTTTCAAGGTAATCAATTTGGACTTACATTTTGCATCATTTGGATTTTTGATGAAGAAGTTATGGGCACTTGAAGTTGGACTTTTTCACATTTCAATGACTTTGGTCCAAAGTGACCTATAATGTTTTGCATTTTTATATGTATTTATTTTAGGATTTTGAAATTTTTCTCAACATAAAATTTGAAGTAGACATCTTAAGATTTCCAATTCATTTGATCCCACCTCAAAATCATGAAAAATGAATGAGTTATGTTCTTGGGAAGTTGACCCAAAATTAGGGTTTCAGTCAAAATGACCTATAATGTCTTAGAATGGATGATGACCTTCAAAGATTCAAATCAATTTTTGATGAACATAAAAGTTGTTCATATGGTTCTTAAGAACATGTTTTCTCTTGGGGTCATCTCCATTTGACAAATACATCAAAAGTTAGGTCTCAGTGTACTTCAAAATAGTCAGATGAATTGATTGATCAACTTCTCAAGTCCAAACCTCATATCTTGATGAATTGATGATTGAGGGCACTCAAATAAGTTCAAATATGCATGAAATTATTATTTAAAGAACTTCCCTTGATTGTATTTGATCATGGGTTGAGGTTGCTTCATGAGCAAGGCACAGTTGATGAATAGATGAATTAGGGTTTCCTTGGGAAACAAGCCTCAAATCCCTTGATTTGCTTTGGTCAAAATGATGAATTGAGATACTTGGGAGGAATATCTGATGGATGAGAGCTTTGGGAACCATTTCCATGCTTGCCTTCACCTTTTCTTGGCCCTATTAATGCACATAGGATCTCCTAGAAGCTTTGGATCTTGTGACTGCTCAAGCTACAAACAAGAGATGTTAGTGACATATTTTTGTGCTTTTGGTTAGTAGATAAAATGATAAAAGCAATAATATATAATTCAAGCATGCTTGGTGATCTCAAACCAACTCTCAAGGGATCCCACCCAAAGGTTAAGGAGCCAAGATGCTATGATCCTTAAGGCAAGATGCAAATGCAATGTTATGATGCCATGAGGGATCTTAGGGTCAAAATTAGGGTCTTACAGATGCCCCTATTTAAGGTCATTCTAGCCGGAGAAGTGAAGGTTAAAATCTTCGTCTCGAAGAGGTAGAATGGGCTTAAATAATAACAAAGAGACGAATTTTGGTCCCTAAGAGACCTCATGATGCAAATGTATGTATGCAAAAAGGTAATACGTGGAGATATGTATCCACAAAGAATAAAAGAAATCAGGAGAAACTGACAATCCGTATGAGTAGTACACTCAATGGGACAGAGACTCTGGGGACTCTTATGGGAATAAGAAAGGGAATAAAATGCGTGAGCAGGTCACGACTTACGACTTGCTGAGGGACACGAGAGGGATTCCATGAAAATAAATCGATGGAAAGACTCGAGCTGACTCAGAGATGCATGTATTGGGGAATATGCCAATACAACAAAACTATCCTCAAAGGATACTTCGGATAAAAATCCGGACTCAGATGGGGAAAATCCACTAAGGGGGTTCACTGGGAAATGTCCAAACAGGACTCATCTGAGGAAACAATAGGATGAGGTATTACCGGTTACTGGGTAATAAGCTCAAGGAGACATATGATCGAAACACCGGTATAAGGGTGAGAGAACAACACGCTCGGGGAGAATGAATATCTAAGACCGGTATGAGGGTGAGAGATATCAAACATCCAAAATCGTCTGAGGAAGACCTAAAAAGGTATATTTCAACTCAGGAAATCTGACTCCACAGGGGACAAAAGTCATAATAAGGAGCAGAAGGGAAGGAACACCAGGGATACCGGTTACTGGGCATATAATAGGTGACCAACCAAGGCGTGAATTGGGGAATATTTCCAAGACACTCATCATCCAACAGGAGGGCTGAAAAGCAAACTCAATTACAGGATGGACATTCGTCTCCGCGAAAAGGGGATACGAATCTTACTCGACTGGGGAAGAACAAAAGACTTCGACTGAAGAGCGCATGAGATATATTATCTATTACCGTCAGAACGTAGATAACATACTCTCATGGAGGATTGTCCACAACCGATTACTGGGTTAATAAAGGACAAATCGACCGAAAGGAAAGGACATCGGGATACCGAATACTAGGTATATAATGATGACCAATCGAAGGGAGAAACAATCATTACCAAACAAGGGTAAATGAAAGATGACTCGCTGGGGATACATTGTCAAAGGCAATGATCCGAGAGATATATCACCGGTTACTGGGAGATATACTCAAAAGAAAAAGGATATCAATACCAAATATTGGATAAAGATAACCAACAAAGAGGGGATTACATCTACCAGATACTAGGTAGAAAACCATAGAAGAGTAACCGCCGTCGGTTAGGATGAACAAAATAAGGTTACCTTTGCGAGGGGACTAAATGGGGTTTACAACAACCGGTATGAGGGTAGAAAACCACAGAAATAGGACTTACAACTACCGGTTACTGGGTAGAAGGCCAGAAACTCCGCCGGGGAAAAGATGGACAATTACTGGTTACTGAGCAGTCATTCATCTAAACTACGGGGAAATGCAGGGGAAGTAACAAAAGGAGTCAATCTAGGAACAAACTAGAGAGACGCAATGAAACAAGACTCAACCCGATGAGGATATAACTCAGGGGAGAAACTCCATCCCAATACATATTTTGGGAGGAAACTGAAATAACAATCATCCATGAGGACATAACTCAGTGGGGAATATGGAAGAAAGGATAGACACTTTCTGCCTATAGGGCTGACTCTAAAATGAGAGATCAAACGCCAACATCTGCTTGGGGAAATATATACCACCAAATAGCAGGAGACAACAAACAAAGATATATATATGGTAAAAAATTCAACATGAATATCTAGATGTCAAAAATATGCATGTATATGCGTGGTTCATATATGATGAATGCTGACAAACAGACATATCTAACACAAACAGGTCCAAGAATCAATGGACAAACATCCGGTACTACATCTCAAGAGAGAAAGTCAGGCCCACTGGAGGATATCCAATCTGATGGGGGGCGACAGATACCAGGAAATAAAGATCTCTGCAGGGAAAGGAGAACCATTCACTCCAACTGGGGAAAGGATCAACATATCTTCCTCAGAAGCTCTCAGACCACTCTACAAACCAGCAAAGTCTCGGCTGAGGAATCCAAACACGGATAAAATCCGCCGTAGAAGCAACTCTATCGGGGAAATTATCGAATAGGGAAATGAAACTTTGTGGGGAGCAACCACCAATCAGAAGGTTCAAGACCAACACATCTTCTGCACTGCTGAATAAATCATATCTGCCGAGGAGAAGAGAACACTACTCCGCTGGGGAAGGAAAGATAAACATCTTCTTCAACCACTCTGCCCGAGAGGAAAATATAAACGGATTCTGATCAGACAATTTCACCAGGGGAAACACTATTGACGCCCGAATCGGGGATTACCCGTAGGCAATTATTGGAGATACCCTGCTGGTGTCCATACTGGGGAGTAAAAGTGGGATCAACCCTGTTGAGGATGGTCGAAGAGCAAATCTGTTGGAGATCAAAAGAAGACAAGTCCACAGGGGAAAAGCTACAAATCAAACTTGATGATAACTCCGCTTATGCTGAGGATTTCCTGCTCACTATGGCGGAGAAAATTCTGACTCGAAGCGAGGGAAAACCAACTCCTTCGGAAAGATTAGCATATTCAATTTATCAATTTATAAGGGATTTTAGGTCAATCCGCGCAAGGGAGGACAACCATATAATTGATAACACAAATGCTAAATCCAGACTCACTAGGGATCTAGAAGATTGAGATTATACCAAAACTCCAAGATCTGTGGGGATTTGGTGGGATGTACAACTCTCTTCTGTGCTCGCAGAGGAGACTACCTGAGAGATAAATGAAGAGGATACAAGTATGCTGGGAATATGAACAAACGTCTTACCCTTTTGGGAATCATGTTATCCTTGGGAGAGCATTGAAGACGTCCCGAATATCCTTTTTGTCATTGTGAATGTTCACTTTGTTTAAAAACAGTTTATGAAAATTTTATTTATTTAAGACAATGATATTTTTCAATTAAAATATGCAAAACATTTGTTGAATAGAAACAAATAGGAGTGCAAAGAATTGGATAAAGGCCCAAATTTATTTGATGGAATGGTAGTCTGCAAATGGCGAGACTCCATGGATCTTTACAAATTTGAAATTGGTGATATATATTGGAAAAGGGATACATTGAACATAATGACCATTTCTCCACCAACTCTGAATCTTATGTATTTGAAGCTTCAGTTGACGATGACTGAGCGAGAATCTTTGACAGATGACAACTTGTAGAACAAAGTCTTGTCAGGGTGCAGTTACTTGCCAAATCCCTAATTTTTGCCTAGATTTCCCCAGGGTGAGGTACTCAATCTAGCGGGATACATATATTCATTTTTTTATGTCTCTAACTTTTGCCTGGATTGCCCTTTCGGGTTTTCAATCCACCGAGACGCTCATTTTTGCCTAAGACGCCCTTTCGGGTTTTCAACTTAGTGACTTATCCTGTTTTTATTTTAGGCGAAGTATTTCTTGACTGCATTTGAATTCACAGGAGGAGTGAAATCCTCCCCATCCATAGTTGTAAGTATCAAGGCACCACCTGAAAAGGCTCTCTTAACAACATATGGACCTTCATAGTTTGGAGTCCACTTGCCCCTGGAATCGGGCGCGAAAGACAAGACTTTCTTAAGCACGAGGTCACCTTCTCGAAACACACGAGGTTTGACCCTCTTATCAAAGGCTTTCTTCATCCTTTGCTGATATAACTGACCATGGCACATGGCAGTTAATCTCTTCTCTTCAATTAAGTTCAACTGGTCATAACGACTCTGAACCCATTCAGCATCAGTCAACTTGGCTTCCATCAAGACTCTCATTGATGGGATCTCCACCTCTACTGGGAGCACAACCTCCATGCCGTAAACAAGAGAGAAAGGGGTTGCCCCTGTTGAAGTGCGGACAGATGTACAATATCCATGCAAAGCAAATGGCAGCATCTCATGCCAATCTTTGTACGTAACAACCATCTTCTGGACAATCTTCTTGATATTCTTATTAGCAACTTCAACAACCCCATTCATCTTGGGTTTGTAAGGAGAAGAATTATGATGTGTAATCTTGAACTCGCTACATAGCTCTTTCATCATCTTGTTGTTCAAGTTAGATCCATTATCAGTAATGATCTTGTCTGGCACACCATAACGACATATGAGTTGATTCTTGATAAACTTCACAACCACCTGCCTGGTCACGTTTGCATATGACGCCGCTTCAACCCACTTGGTGAAGTAATCGATTGCTACGAGAATAAACCTGTGATCGTTGGACGCTTTCGGCTCTATCATGCCAATCATGTCAATTCCCCATATAGAGAAAGGCCATGGTGATGAAATCACATTCAGAAGTGTCGGGGGAATATGAATCTTATCCGCATAGATCTGACACTTGTGGCATTTCTTCACATATTTGCAGCAGTCAGACTCCATTGTCAGCCAATAGTAGCCTGCTCTCGACATCTTCCTAGCCATGGCATGTCCATTGGAATGAGTACCAAATGAACCCTCATGGACCTCAGTCATTAACAGGCCCGCTTCGTGTCTATCCACGCATCTGAGCAGAACCATATCAAAGTTCCTTTTATAAAGCACATCGTCGTTGAGGTAGAAACTGCCAGATAACCTCCTCAAAGTTTTCCTATCTTTCACAGATGCCCCAGGCGGGTAAATTTGGCTATGTAGAAAACATTTGATATCGTAATACCATGGCTTATCATCTTGCACCTCTTCTACTGCAAATACATGAGTTGGTCTGTCCAAGCGCATCACAGTGATATTGGGAACCTCATTCCAGAGTCTCACCATGATCATCGAAGCAAGTGTAGCAAGTGCATCTGCCATCCGATTCTCATCTCGAGGAATATGATGGAAGTCAACCTCAGTGAAGAATGTTGAAATCCTCCTCGTATAATCTCTATATGGGATGAGGCTAGGCTGATTCGTCTCCCATTCACCCTTGATCTGATTAATAACAAGGGCTGAATCACCATAAACATCAAGATGCTTGATCCTAAGATCAATACATTCTTCCAATCCCATAATACAGGCCTCATACTCAGCCATATTATTCGTGCATTTGAAAGTTAGCCTTGCTGTAGAAGGAAAATGTGTGCCCTGAGGAGTAATAATTACTGCCCAATACCATTTCCATATTGATTTACAGCGCCATCAAACACCATGCTCCATCGGGAACCAGGCTCTGGCCCTTCATCGAGCGTAGGCTCATCGCAATCTTTCATTTTTAAATACATAATCTCCTCATCTGGGAAGTTGTACTGAACCGACTGATAGTCCTCAATTGGTTGATATGCTAAGTGGTCAACCAAGATACTACATTTAATAGCTTTCTGAGATCGATACTCAATATCATACTCAGACAACAACATCTGTCAACGAGCAATCCTCCCAGTTAAAGCAGGCTTCTCAAAGATATACTTGATTGGATCCATTTTGGATATCAACCAAGTCGTATGATTCAACATATACTGGCGTAAGTGCTTAGCAGCCCAAGCCAAAGCACAACATGTCTTCTCAAGCATCGAGTATCGAGACTCACAATCGGTGAACTTCTTACTCAGGTAGTAGATAGCATATTCTTTCCTCCCTGATTCGTCTTGCTGACCAAGGACACAACCCATCGAGTCTTCAAGAACTATCAGATACATAATCAACGGTCTCCCTTCCACAGGCGGGGACAAAATCAGCGGCTCAGATAGATACTCTTTGATACTGTCAAAGGCTTTTTGGCAATCCTCGGTCCAATCATGACGCTGATCTTTCTGGAGGAGCTTGAATATTGGCGCACATGTGGCAGTCATGTTTGATATAAATCTGGAAATATAATTCAAGCGGCCAAGAAAACCTCGGACTTGCTTCTCAGTTTTGGGTGCATGCATCTCTTGTATTGCTTTGACCTTTGCAGGATCAACTTCAATACCACTTTCGCTGACAATGAAGCCCAATAACTTGCCAGAACGGACTCCAAATGTACACTTGTTAGGATTCAGACGGAGCTTGTACTTCCTCAAACGCTGGCTTCAACAAGTGCTCTACATGTTCAACTTCCGTTCTCGACTTTGCAATCATATCATCAACATACACCTCAATCTCCTTGTGCGTCATATCATGAAACAAGGTAGTCATAGCTCGTTGATACGTGGCTCCGGCGTTCTTCAAACCGAAGGGCATCACTCGATAACAGAATGTTCCCTAAGGTGTGATGAATGTTGTCTACTCCATATCCTCGGGTGCCATCTTAATCTAATTATAACCGGAAAATCCGTCCATAAATGAGAAGACATTGAATTTAGCTGTACTATCTACCAACATATCAATATGTGGTAGAGGAAAGTCATCTTTCGGACTAGCCTTATTCAAGTCTCTATAGTCCACACACATTCGGACTTTTCCATCTTTCTTAGGTACGGGCACAATATTGGCCACCCATTGAGGATATGTAGAAGTCACCAGAAACCCCGCATCAATTTGCTTTCGAACTTCTTTTTTAATCTTCACTGCCATATCATGATGAGTTCTTCTGAGCTTTTGCTTCACAGGCACACACTCAGGCTTCAAAGGCAGGAAATGTTGCACGATATCAGTATCTAAACCAGGCATATCTTCATATGACCAGGCAAAGACGTCGACGTATTCTCGTAGCAACTCAATCAACCCCTTCTTGACAGATTCTTCCAGGAGTGCCCCAATCTTCACTTCTCGCACACAATCCTCAGACCCCAAGTTGACTGTTTCCAGATTCTCAACATGCGGCTGAATGATCTTCTTTTCGTGCTCAAGTAGACGGGTAATCTCGTCAGGAATCTCTTCAACATCATCTTCTTCCGCCTCAAATACAGGGAATTCAAAGTTGGGAGATGGCGTTGGATCATTATGTTCAATGGGTTTGATCAACCTGCATAATGATTTTGGATATAAAAGAGATTTTAGAATTCAAACAAGGCAAATCATTATGCAGATGAAAAGATTGATTTTATTCTATTTTAAGGGTTTTATAGTGATCATCAATTTCATGCAAAAAGCAAAAAGTGAAAATAATTGGAAAAACAAACATTTAACATGAATTTATTGAATGAAAATAATTATTGTATTTATGAGCCAACAATGTCATCACTCCTCCTTTTGGCATGGGAGAAGGGTTTTTAAACAAAATGAACATTACTTTGACTTATGGATAACTGTAGGTACATCAACAGTGACCCAATTATTGCAGACCCCTCCAGGGATGACAAAGTTGCCAGAATCTTCCTCTGCTACCTCTTCCTCAACAGCAACAGCTTCCTCGTCTTGAACAGTGTGGATGAACCCACCACTCTGAAACAGCCCATGCTTGTTGAAAGTGCCAGAAGAATACCCTATGCCAGCCCGGGATTTGTTATCTTCCAGCTTGATCATTTGTCCTAAACCGGTAGTTGTGCCATGCTCGATGGCCAACTTAGCATCATTGTAGGACGCAAATGAAGAAGTTCCTTTCTTAGTAGGCTCAACAATAGATAAAGCTTGGAACGGCGTTCTAACTTCATCCTCAGTGTCTATGTAAGAAAAGGAAGACAAATGGCTAACCAGGAGAGCCTTCTCTCCCCCTACCACCACCAGTTTCTTGTTTTTGACAAATTTCAGTTTCTGGTGTAGGGTGGATGTCACGGCGCCTGCCTCGTGAATCCATGGTCTGCCCAACAAACAGCTATATGATGGGTGTATATCCATGACCTGAAAAGTGATCTGGAAATCACTTTGTCCGATCTTGACTGGGAGTTCAACCTCTCCAATCACAGTTTTGCGGGACCCATCAAAAGCTTTAACCACTACTCCGCTCTGCCTCATGGGAGGCCCCTGATATGACAATCTAGCAAGAGTGGATTTCGGCAACACATTCAGTGATGATCCAGTGTCCACCAGCACATTGGACATGGCATCATCCTTACAGCTCATGGATATGTGTAGTGCCAAATTGTGGTCTCTTCCCTCCTCAGAGAGATCAGCATCACAAAAACTCAAATTGTTACAAGCGGTAATGTTTGCAACAATATTGTCAAATTATTCTATTGTGACGTCATGATCCACATACGCCACATCCAACACCTTCTGCAGAGCTTCACGATGTGGTTCTGAATTCATCAATAAAGATAGCACAGAGATCTTTGATGGCATTTGTAGAAGCTAATCTACAACGTTGTATTCACTCCTTTTGATGAGCCTCAGCATCTCATCACAGTCTTCTTTCACGGTGCCATTCTGGCCAGCAGAGATATGAGTTTTTACAACAGAGGCAGGTTTATTGGCAACAAGTTCCGAATTCGGAGCAATAACAACATTCCCAACCGGGCGCACAGTACAATCAGCAACATCAGCCCTTCGGACATCAGCTTGGGGTTTCGGCGGAGCCGAGAAAACACGACCGCTACGGGTCAGGCCGCTGACATCGACAATATTAAAAACAGAGGTAGAGGGAAGAGGCACCTCCTTCCCATCTTCCAATGCCACAATATTGTAATGATAGGGGACAACTTTATCATAAGAGTATGGCACAGGGCCAGCTGGTTTAATAATCAAAGAGGGAGAAGCCTTCTGTTTGCTACCATCGTACCGGATGACAACAGGCTCAGGAATCCGAAATACCAGAGATATCACATTGACTTTATCATCTTCATCAACATCTCGATTCTGAAGTATCTCAATTACTCCTTCATCCAGCATTTCTTGGATGTCTTTACGGACTTGGCGACATCCCCTTTGATTGACAGTGCAAAGTCGACATCTGTCATGGTCGTGCTCGTAATGACTGTATTCACACAACAGTCTGTGCATCTCGACCAAAGATTTTCGAATATGGATGACATATTTGACTTTATATTTACCAGGGCAGCTCTGAACCATGTTGACAGAGGATTTCCCATGCTCGGGCAATGAGTTCTTCTTAACGTTGGGACCTATATCCTCCAAACACAAGATACCACATCTCACAAGGTCTTGAACCTTGGTCTTCGGCGGGTAACAGTTCTCCACGTCATGTCCGGGAGCACCGGAATGATAAACACAGTGTAGGTCGGGCTTATACCACCACTGAGGGTTGGTAGGTATAGCCGGTGGGTCTCGTGGAGTAATCAGCTTCCTCTCTATCAAAGAGGGATACAATTCTACATAGGTCATAGGAATAGGATCAAAGGTGACCCTCTTCCTCTCATAGCTTGTACTGGTCTGATTGTTATTTCGAGGCTGGTAGGCCTGCTGTTGAGGACGGTGCTGTTGTTGTTGATATTGTTGATGTTGCTGTTGTTGGTTATTATTGTGATGCTGATAGTGTTGGTTTTCTCTGAAAAAAGGTGCTATATGAGCCACCTGATGTTGATTACCGGCGGGACGCACGGTCTTCCTCCTTACTGAGGGTCTTCTTGGTTTGATATGGGAGGTCACGGCATGTACCTCGCCATCTTTCTTCTTTCCAAACGCCCCATATCGTTTGGCAGAAGAGCCTTCTCCTCTGGTCAGGCGCCCTTCCCTGACTCCTTCCTCCAAACGCATCCCCATGTTCACCATCTCGGTGAAATCAGAAGGAGCGCTGACAATCATCCGCTCATAGTAAAATGAGCTCAAGGTCTTCAGAAAGATCTTGGTCATTTCTTTCTCTTCTAGCGGGGGCACAATCTGTGCTGCTAACTCTCGCCACCTCTGGGCGTACTCTTTGAAAGTTTCCTTGTCCTTCTGGAACATGGCTCTCAATTGATCCCTATCGGGAGCTATATCCATATTATACTTGTATTGCTTGACGAAGGCCTCACCAAGGTCGTTGAAGGATCGGATGTTCGCGTTGTCCAAGCCCATATACCATCTCAAGGCAGCACCAGACAAACTGTCCTGGAAGTAGTGAATAAGAAGCTGATCATTGTCGGTATGAGTCGACATCTTCCTGGCATACATGACTAGGTGGCTGAGAGGGCAAGTATTTCCCTTGTTCTTTTCAAAGTCAGGTACTTTGAACTTTACAGGGATTTTGACGTTTGGGACTAAGAAGAGTTCGGCAGCAGACTTGCCAAAGAGGTCCTTTCCTCTGAGAGTTTTCAATTCCTTGCGGAGCTCAAGAAACTGATCATTCATAACATCCATCTTTTCATAGACATCTGGGCCCTCAGACGACTCAGAGTGGTAGATGATGTCGTCTACTCTGGGCATAGTATGCACGACAGGAGGTGGAACGGCGAGGACCGGGCTAGATGCCGGCAGAGAAGCAAAGGTGGGGGCAGGACCCTCAGGAATAAAGTTGGGAGGCATCCCCCAAAGAAACCCGGCTGGCATAGCTGTTGGTGAGTCATCTTGTCTTCAAAATAAATGAAGAACACAGAGTTAGACCATAGATCAAGAAGCCTGGAGCAAAACCTGCTTATGCACATGATGCATGCAATGCTTGTGCATATGATTTATTATTTTTTATCAGAGGAACTTTAGAGTCCTATTTGAAAATATTGAAAATATTAATCATTTAGACATATAGTGAAATATCACATCAATAATATCTGGAAAAAAAATTTACACCAAAGAAGTACAGTCTCCGTAACCAAATACAATTCAAGAGAGAAGGAAAATTAACATCCTATGGAACACTAGAAGCAATCATCTAAAGCTCTGGACACTGAAAGATAAACTGCACGAAGCCTCTTCACCTACCTCTCATAGGCTGCCTCCATATCCGCCTTCTCTTTGGCGAGTCGATCATACTTCCTCTTCCAAAACTTGGAAGACTGAGGAAGAAGAGAAGTCAATGCATCATCCGACTCATCAATAACCTGGTGCTCAAGGAACTCTATTAAAGCATCCTTCTCTCTAATCTGCTGAAGCAACTCCTCTTGTTCACGGATCCAGGCACGTGAACGGTCTTCATCTCTCAACTCCTCTACTCCTTGGTCAGGGAGGGTTGAAGGCCCAGCCACAACCAAAGGTGTAGGTCTCGGATACTCGTAAGGCATAAGGTATTCAGAAGCTCTCCTCCTAACCCAAGAGGTATAGGGTTCCAAAGCAATACAGTTCTTCGGACCAAGCTCCTTTCTTCCCTTCCTATGGATCTTGCGCCAAGCGTGGACCATCCTGCCCTTCAAGCCTTAGGGATCTTTACCCTCCTAGAAGAATACACCTTCTAACAGAATGTTATTAGGTTTATCCTTTAGGGGGAACCCAAGCTGACGACGTGCCAGAATAGGGTTGTAGTTAATCCCACCACATGTACCAAGAAGAGGCACATTGGAGAATTCACCACAAGAGTCGATAATCTGCACACCATCATATACACGGTTGTACCAAAAGATATCATCATTAGTGAGAGACATAAGTCTCGTGGACCACCGTAGACATCCTTTGTTCTCCTTGAAGGCGACCGTCTGCGGCAAGTGTGAAATAAACCACTTGCACATCAGAGGCAAACAACACACAATGGTACCACCACCCTTTGCATTCCTCATATGCAAAGAAAATTAAGTGTCACCCAACAGAGTCGGAACGGGATTAAGAGTAGAGAAAATCCTAATAGCATTCACATCCACAAACTTATCGATGTTGGGGAATAACACTAGCCCATATATGAGAAGTACAAATATGGCCTCAAAGGCGTCCTCACTCATGGCCTTCCCATATAAAGTAGCTTGAGCAATGAGGAACTCAGAAGGGAGACCTTGAATTCCACCTTTGGTAGTCATATGAGCACCAACCAGAGATTCATCTATATGCAACATATCAGTTATCTCTTGAGAAGTAGGGACCCTCTCTAAGCCACTGAAAGGAAACTGATCTAGGATAGGTATACCCACAAGATAGGCATACTCCTCAAGCGTGGGCAAAAGCTGGAAATCCGGAAATGTGAAGCAACGGTACAAGGGATCATAAAACTGCACCAATACACTCATCAAACCTTCGTCCACTTGAGTAGCCAGAATAGATAGAAGCTTCCCATGTCGAGCCTTGAAACCCAAGGGATCTAATACATAGGATGTCAAATTCCTTAACTCTTTCAAGTCGGGTTGTCTGAAACTGTACTTCTTCGTATTCCTTCTTTGTCTTTCCATGTCTTAAAATTTGCAAATAGACCTCTTAAGTTCCTTGAAAATTTTCTCATTTTTGATGATATGGATGCAAATGGGTGCAGGAATGCATGGATGCAATAATCACACTCAAGGATCAAGCAAAGCACACCACACAAAGGTCATGGGATGGATCAAGTCATCCTTAATATCAATCATCCATTTTGGTGGATTATGGCTTACACCTTTATCAACACCCAAGTTCCATTGATATTAAGGATACACAAGAACGGATCAACCATGAATCAAAGGTTTGTTGCAAGTCACGAGCATGGAGTCTCGGTTAAGAACCACCCAAAGGGAGTGTACTAGGGTTTAAACCTGCCAAACACGTTCTACAAGAGGTTCCCATAGTAATCATCCCATCTTTCGGATATTATCGGATAAACGACTACTCGTATTCCAAAAATATTCTCAAGAGAGACTCTTATGAGTGTAGTATCGCGTAACAATCGTATCAAATCTTACACTTGAACGACTTTCGCACTACATCCTAAAAATAGGCCAAGATGAGCTTGGTAAACTAAGGTCCTTGGCTTTTAAGGTCTATATTGGAAAGAGTAATGCCTAACCACGACTACTCGTGTGATATTATTGATCCCAACATGACCTCCACCAAGTGAATGGGCTTACAAGTCAACTTGCTAAGGAATAACTCCACACAAGTTGACAAGACTATGCCATTCTCCTATCCTAAGTGCACTCGAGTTCGGGTATAGAACTCATCTCACAAAGATCACCAAGCATACAAGGAATTAATATTCAAGCAATTCAATCATTACATACAATACATTAATCCCAAATTGCACAAAAATATGTCACAAAATAATATACAATACAACACAAATGTGAAAAGTAGGCAAAACGCACTAGGCAAATATCCCCAGCAGAGTCGCCACTTTTTTGTAGCGGGGTATTCGTTACCATTAGAGATATTGACTAAATCCAAGGTAAACCATACAAGTCGAGTCGCCACCACACTTATATTTATCCAAAGGAATGGTTAGAAAGCGAACAAAAACCTAAAAGTTTTGTCGAATCAAAAACTAGTAAAAATGTCAGAGATCGGGGTAAGGGGGTTGGTTATGTAATGGGAAGGTTTTAAGCACCCAAAACATCCTAGGTACTCCTAGGGAGCCCTTTTCACACTTGTTGTAAGGTTGGTATTTTGTGAAAATTTGTTTGTGCAAACATGATTGAAGAGATGAGAAGAGAATATACAAGTTATTTACAATTTGTGTTTGGATGGATAAACCCATTGCCTACCAACCATCTTAAAAAAGATTAGGATCAAAACCTCGTAGTTCGCGGTAAAAATCTCAAAATAAGTTGGTGAATTGATTGGTCCAAAAGCCTTAAGGTCTCTTGTTACCCAAGGGAGAAAACTCAACCTAAAACCACAAATCCACCATGTGAGGATAGCTTTAACATGCTAGTGAGGGGTTAACCCTATAATAAGCATGGAAGACTCATTGTCCGTCACTAAGGATATAGGTGAATATTACATCTACCTCAAGGATAACTCAAACCTAATAGCTAAAGGTTATGAAAAGTTTTAATAACAAAGTGGCCATTGAAACCACAAAAGCATTTGAATGGGTTATATTTACCAATGAGAAGTATTTACAAAATGTGGTCAGAGTTGACTTAAAGATTCAATTCAAAATAAGTGTTATGAAAATAAAGTTTAAAATCAAAAGCATAATGCTTGGGTTTCTAATGTTTAAAAAGAAGTGTTAAGTGTTTGCACAAAAGTTTTGGCTTGGGTTAGAGTGGAGGGAAGAAGAAGAATGACTAAAGTCCTAATCATACAAGAGATGAAGGATAAGAAACAAGACCACAAATGGAGTTCCTCTCTTGAGATCATATTGATGATCCAAGTAGCTCTCATCCTTTGGAATATGCAAGCAAAATAAGTGTAAGCTCAAGCAATCAAATTAATCAAGCAAGCTCTTAGAAGATCCCCAATGGCTCTTGTATCTTTCACTTTGGATGAACATGGCAATGGTTAGACCTCCCATGTATCAAGGCTAACCACCAATCTTTAACTCATTGATCCAAAAGAAAAAAGAAGAAGAAGATGAATATTAAAGTACATTTATGGAGATGGAGTGAAATAATGAACAAGCATTGACCAAAGATAGAGAAGATCAAGGTCAAACAATAGTAAACAGAAGCAAAATGAAGATTAGAGGTCAAGAAACAAATGAAATATTTTTGGTATTTTTCAATATTAAAATAAAACTTGAATTAAAATAATAAAGAAAGGTCAAACTTCAAACTCACTTCAAATCAACTTTGAAAAGTCCAAGTGAATTATCCCAAGTTCAACAAGGTCAAACAAAGTTTGACAAAAAATTTCAGCATTTTTAGAAGTCAGAAACTATTTTAAATCAATTAAAAATGCATAAAAATAACCTAATTGAATTAAAATCTCAAATAAACCTCAAATCAAGTAATAAATTGATGAGAATATTTTTCATAGATCTATCATCATTCAAAGAGGTTGGAAAAATATTTTTGTATTTTTTGAATATCAAAAACTATTTAAAATGAATTAAAAATAAGTAGAAAAGAGAAAATTCTTAAAAATATCAAATGATAAAATAAAAAATATTAAAAATCATTTTTAGAAACTAGAAATTAAAAGGAGAAAAATGAATTTGGTCTCATATTTTTTGGACCAATAATGAAGGAGATATGAATTTTTAAAATGAAATGGAATTAAAAGAAATAAAAGAAAATATAATCAGAAATTAAAAAATGCGAAAAAGCGTGGACCGTCTGATCTGAGCTCATTAATTGAGCTGGCAAATTAAGAGACTCACATACGCGCACCTACCATGTTCCTTGGTCAATGCATCACATGTAGCATTATTATAAGTCATAACATGGAACGAACGAGATTCAATCTGGAAAATGTAATGGATTGCTCAGATCTAATCTAGAGACCAGACGGTGACCAGCGCCACCGTCTTCTCCGGCCAGCTTCCGGCGAGGCTCAAAATTGCAGAGAAAAAAAATGTTAACCAAATGCTACGATCTAGGTACCAATCGAAAGCTGGGGTGATGTACATCACCCATGTACCAACCAAATCCACTCTAGATTTCTACATTGAGAGAAATCAGAGATGGAGTTTCCATGGTGTTCAACTGAACTTGCTAGATTTTGAAAATTCAAAGCTCTAAAATGTTGCCTCTATGCAGAGGACTTCAAATCACACAACAACAACAAGAAACAACCAGTATATGAGCAGATTCGAAGAAATTAAAATGTGAAGTAAACCTCTGATTCGCAGAGTTTGAGAGCACAATTCCTTGCTATGGATGCTTGCATTTTGTTCTTTAGATCAAAGGGAAGAAGGCTAAGGAACTTTAGATCCAGAAAACAACCAATGAAAATGAATTCTAGATCTGAAAAATTGAGAGAAAATTGGTGACTTCCTTTGGTAGTGAGGGTGAGGATTCAATTGCACAACATTTAGGGCGCCTTCAGGTTGCTGAAATGAGAGGCATGGCATTGTATTTATAGAGGAAGCATGGCTGAAAGGCATGAACATTCCATTGCATGAATGGAAAGGACCTCCATGCATGGACCTGTACAGGCGCATGGAGGGCCCAATTCCACTTGGATTTGGCAGCTGATCATCAGCATGTGCAAACTGGACGTGCAAATTGTGCATAATCATCTCATGCAATGCAAATTTTATGAATTTCCAAAATTGTACCATAATGTTCATGTCTTCGAAAATGCTATGTCCAAACTTGAAACACAACCTCATGAGTAATGGTTGGACAGCTTTTTGCATGAGGATCATTTGTTATGTTGATCAAAACTTCATTTGAAACTTGGAAATTGATGAAAAGTGGTCATGAAGTGTAGGGTGCAAAACATGTACATATGAGATTTTCAAAATTGGCCAAAGTTCAAGCCCTTCTATTTCAATGATGCAAGCTCCAAATGACAAAATCTACAACATCAAAGTTGTAGATATTTTCAAGCCAATCAGTCTGAACTTAAATTTTGCATCATTTTGATTTTTGATGAAGAAGTTATGGGCTCTTGAAGTTGGACTTTTTCACATTTGAATGACTTTGGTCCAAAGTGACCTATAATGTTTTGCATTATCACATGTAATTATTTTAGGATTTTGAAATTTTGATCAACATAACATTTTAAGTAGACATCTTAATCTTTCCAATGCATTTGATCCCACCTCAAAATCATGAAAAATGAATGAGTTATGTTCTTAGGAAGTTGACCTTAAAATTAGGGTTTTAGTCAAAATGACCTATAATGTCTTGGAATGGATGATGACCTTCCAAGCTTCAAATCAATTTTTATGAACATGAAAGTTGTTCATATGGTTCTTAAGAACATATTTTCTCTTGGGGTCATCTCCATTTGACAAACACATCAAAAGTTAGGTCTCAGTGTACTTCAAAATAGTCAGATGAATTGACTGATCAACTTCTCAAGTCCAAACCTCATATCTTGATGAATTGATGATTGAGGGCACTCAAATAAGTTCAAATATGCATGAAATGATGATTTAAAGAACTTCCCTTGATTGTATTTGATCATGGGTTGAGGTTGCTTCATGAGCAAGGCACAGTTGATGAACAAATGAATTAGGGTTTCCTTGGGAAACAAGCCTCAAATCCCTTGATTGCTTTGATCAAAATGATGAATTGAGATACTTGGGAGGCATATCTGATGGATGAGAGCTTTGGGAACCATTGCCATGCTTGCCTTCACCTTCTCTTGGCCCTATCAATGCACATAGGATCTCCTAGAAGCTTTAGATCTTGTGACTGCTCAAGCTACAAACAAGAGATGTTAGTGACATATTTTTGTGCTTTTGGTTAGTAGATAAAATGATAAAAGAAATAATATACAATTCAAGCATGCTTGGTGATCTCAAACCAACTCTCAAGGGATCCCACCCAAAGGTTAAGGAGACAAGATGCTATGATCCTTGAGGCAAGATGCAAATGCAATGTTATGATGCCATGAGGGATCTTAGGGTCAAAATTAGGGTCTTACAACAGGCATTCCCTTTGTACGTTTCAAAGTCAGGAACTTTAAACTTCACCGGGATTTTCACATTCGGAACCAAATAAAGTTCTGCAGCACTCTTTCCAAACAAATCCTTACCCCTCAAAGTTTTCAACTCCTTACGCAGCTCAAGGAATTGATCTTTCATCTCGTCCATCTTCTCATACACATCAGGGCCCTCAGACGGCTCAGAATGATAGATGGTGTCTTCTACACGGGGTAGAGTATTCACAATAGGCGGTGGCACATACATGACCGGGCTAGATGCCGGCATAGAAGAAAATGTAGGTGCAAAGCCTTCAGGCACAAAATTAGGCGGCATTCCCCATGGGAATCTGGAAGGCATGTTGGGTGTGAAGTGAGCAGCAGTTGCAGGAATAGTAGAGGTAGCAAGCTCGGAAATGACAGTCCTCTGAGGAGGAGGAGTTGCAGGCGTTGGAGAAGACTGTCTTTGAGCGGCTAGCATTGAGTCCATCATGGCAGTCAGACGGGCGATCTCATCCTTAGGGTCTATGTTCTCTTGCTCTAGATGCTCCATAATCTTTGAGTGATTGGTGCATGTATTGTATTGATGAGCCAGCTTGGCTGAAGCACATAAGAAATACCAATAAGACATTTGGCGAAAGAGAAACCTGCTTATGCAAATGATGCATGAAATGCAATGCTTGATTATTTTTAGTTTCAAGGAACTTACTATATTATTTGCAACAATGTGATATGACCATAAAATCTCTTTTATTTATATAATTGGAAGGATTACACTGAGTACAATTTCAGAAACCAAATGAAAAACACAAGAGAAAAGGAGACTAGTCACCCTAAAGATCCTTAACAACAACATCAGAAGATTTGGCTGTAGGCGCGTACTTCCTTCGAATACGTCGGATCTCGGTCTCAAAAGAAGCCTTCATCTGAGTCTTCTCGAGGACAAGTTGGTCAACAATCTTCTTCCAAGCGACGGAAGGCTGAGGCATACTAGAGGAAGATGAAACCTCTGGTTCTCTCTGCCTCTTCGTTACTTGGCCTTCAAGAAGCTCGATAAGTGCATCTTTGTCTTTCGACTCAAGCTGCAACTCCTCATGCTTTCTACTCAAAGCATGGAATCGCTCTTCCCACATATCCTTTTCTTGCTTCATCTTGGCGAGCACGTCTTCCAACTCCTCTACATCTTGGTTAGGGAGAGTTAATGGCTCAACCACAGCCATAGACATAGGTTTCTCACAAGCATAAGGCATCTTCAATTCCAAAGCTCTCTTCTTCACCCAAAGAGTGTAAGCTTCCAAAGCTACACAATTGCATGGACCAAGCTCGGATCTTCCCTTCCTATGCACATTATGCCAGGCATGCACAATCTTCTTCTTCAAATGTTGGGGATCTTTACCCTATTGATAGAAAAGACCTTCTAACAAAGTTTTATTAGGTTTGTCTCTCAAGGGGAACCCAAGTTGACGATGAGCCAAAGCAGGGTTGTAGTTGATTCCTCCTTGTGTACCAATAAGAGGCACATTAGAGAATTCACCACAACAATCAATAATCTCCAAACTTCTTACTGAAGGATGATACCAAACTATATCATCATTAGTGAGAGGCATAAGTCTCTGAGACCACCTTAGACATTGTTTATTTTCCACAAAAGCAGGTGTCTGAGGAAAGTGTGAAATAAACCACTTGTATAGTTCCACCACCTTTAGAATTCCTTAGATGCAAAAAGAAGTACATATCTCCTAACAAAGTAGGCACAAGATTCCCAATCAAGAAGATTCTAATGGTGTTAACATCAATAAAACCGTCAATGTTATGGAACAAAGCTAAACCATAGATGAGCAACACAAAGATAGCTTCAAAAGCATCCACACTATCGGCCTGAGCAAAGACAGTAGCTTCCTTGATGAGGAACTCAGAAGTCAATCAAAACAATCCTCCTTTCTTCACCAATTGAGCCTCTATCTCAGACTTCTTTAGGTGAATAGCTTCAACAATAATATGAGATCTGGGAATCTCTTCCAATCCACTAAAAGGAACTTTGTCAGAAATAGGTATTCCCAAGAGATGGGCATACTCCTCCAATGTAGGCACAAGCTGATAATCAGGGAAAGTGAAGCAACGGTAGAGAGGGTCATAAAACTGAACCAACACACTTAAGAGTCCTTCAACCACATCAGCATACAAGATAGATAGAAGTTTCCCATGACGTTGCTTAAAGTCTAAGGGACTTAATACAAAAGATGTTAACTTCCTTAACTCTTTCAAGTCTGGACATCTGAAACTGTACTTCTTAGTGTTCCTTCGTCCATAATCCATGGTCTGAAAATATTTGCAAATAATACCTCAGTTCCTTGAAATTTTTGTGTGATGAATGTTATGATGCGCATGAATGCATGAATGCAACAATCACAAATAAGGGATCACACACAAGGCAAACAAATAAAGGTCAAGGGATGAATCAAGTCATTGTCAAGATCAATCATCCATTTTGGTGGATTATGGTTTACACCTTATCAACACCCAAGTTCCATTGATATTGACAAGACTTGATTGGATCAACCAAGAATCAAGGGTTTGTTGTGAGTCACGAGCATGAAGTCTGGGGAAGAACCATCCCAAAGGAGTGAACTAAGGATAAAAACCTGTAGATCATGTTCTAAAAAGTTTCCAAAGTCTTAATTCCATCTATCGGATATTACAGGTTAGGATGACTGACTCATCAACCCATAATATTCTCAAGAGAAACTCGTTTGAGTGTAGTATCGCGTAACAATTGTGATCAAGCCTACACTTGAACAGTCTCCGCACTACGTCCTAAATAGGCCAAGAGGGGTTGAATGTTCTACAGTCCTCAGCTTCTCGGACCCCAAATCAGAGATAATAGTGCCTAACCACAAATAACTTGTGTGACATTACTAACTCCAAAAGGGTCTCCACTGAGTAGATGGATCTCAAGCCAACTTGTTAAGGACTACTCCACACAAGTCGAACATGACTATACCATCCTCCTATCTTAATTGCACTCAAGTTCGGGTTAGAACTTATCTCACCACTCAGAAATCACCAAGCACAACAAGCAGATTATATCATACAAACAAATATACATACATTAAATATACAATTATATTCACACAAAAAAGTAGGCTAAACCCACTGGAGACTACTCCCCAACAGAGTCGCCACTTAATTTATGTAGCGGTAAATTCATGACCATCAAGCTATGGATAAGCTAGACGTCAATAAAACCAGAGTCACCACCGCTCTTTTATTGTTTCCAGGGGAAAAGGGAAAAGTACGAACAAAACCCAAAAATAAGAAGTTTTCAAATCAAAACTAATAAAATATCAGAGATCACATGTAAGGGGGTTGGTTACACAGAGGGAAGGTGTTAGCACCCAAAGTGTCCTAGGTACTCCTAGGGAGCCCTTTTTTGTGTGCATATGTGTTTTTGTAGAAAAGATGTTTGCAATAAATAGAGTGGAGGGATGAGAAAAGAACTCATTAATTATACTTTTTTGTTTGACAAGACCTTCGAACTTGTGCCTACGTACCAACATAAAAATGAGGGATCAAAACCTCATAGTTCATGGTATCAATTTCAAAGTGAATGCATTGCTTTTAACAAAATTTTAAAGTTTAACAAAGGCACATGAGGCCTAGAAATGGTTTGAATGAGTGTTAGTTCTTTTTTGTCTTTTGAAATTTTAAGTCAAGTATAGTTAAGTTTATTTACAAATTTGATTAAGAAAAGAGTTTTGAAAATGCAATGGCATAAGGCCAAAGTTTCTAATTTGCAATATGGTCAAAGTTTAGAAAAAACAAACACAAGAAAAGAAGATTTTAAAAGGAGTGAGAGATTTGAAATTAAAGAAACGGGGAGGAGATGAAGAGACTAATCCTAAGCAAAAATTTAAAAGTTAAGAGGTGAAAAGATCGGACCAATGGGCTACAATCCAATAGATAAGAATGTCATATAGAAACACAAAATTCCCTTGGACTTTAGAGTCAAGCAACCATCAATATATAAATAGCAAGTTGAAGAGCAAGACATCAAATAAAGATAGCCATATCCAAGCTTAGTAACTCCATGATCTTCTTCAAAATTTTCCATGTATCAGATGACTTCAAAGATGACATTAGGCATAGGTTCAAAATAACAGCTTCACTATAATCATGTTGCAGATGAACTCAAATGGATCTTCAATATTGTATCAGATGAAGGTTCACTTCACAAGCATTTGGTTTCATGAAAGTTGGCATTGGCCAAGTCCTTTGCATAGGGAATGTTGCCTAAATTCTAAGTCCAATAGTCTCAGATCAAACAACAGTCCACACAAGATGTTTTTTAGGGTTTTTGTTCTTATTATCTATATTAAGGTCAAAAAGACCACACAAGCTAACAAATATATACAAATACAACATATCAAAAAATATGGTCCAAGTGGATAAAAGGAAAATAACATTAAAGTAAACAACTTGAATGGTATGAATAATGGCAAATGAATAAGGCTTTAAAGTGCATTAAAAGTAAATGACTTAAAATTAAATGTTAGTAATTAGTTGATTAGAAGTTAGTATTGCTTTTGCTTTTGTTTAAGTCATTCTTTGGAGAACACTCAACCCACTTATCACAAGCATGGATCCTTGAACCAAGACATCTTCCAAAGGAAGGAAAAAGGGCCAACTTTCCACACAATACCATGAAAGAGGGGAGACTTACAATCTCACTAACTAGAATGCTATGCCTTTTGTGTCAAAATTTAGTGATATGTTAAGCAATCGTAATTGGACTTATGTAGAAGTCACAACTATTTGAGGTCGGGCAATAGAATTTTGGTGTTAATGCATGTTAGAAACATATTATAATGAACTATGCTCATGAAACATACCACACACAAAAAGAATATGCAAAGTGGGGGATCTAATCTCATCCATACTTATGTTGATTTTGCAATCAACTAGCCTTAGGATATAGAGATATTATAGGTCCATGACATGAATGAATAAAGAAGGGAAATGAGACGAAGAGGGAAGAGAAATGGAATAAACACACATTGGTCAAAGGAAGATTTTTACCAAATTAAGATCATTCTTTCATTTTGGGAGATGGAATGTACATTCCATCAATCCCCTAAATCCAATGATCTTAACCTAGCAAAGTCAAATCAACCTTGACCAAGGCCTAACAACACAAGTCAAACTCACAAAGTCAATTAAAATGACTCTACACAATTTATTTGGCATTTAATCAATTAAAAATAATAAAAATATGCATTAAATTAAATTATGGTTGACCAATTTCCTAAAAGCTCATCAAAACACCAAAGAAATGGCCATGAGATTTATCATAGATCAAACAAGGTCAAAGGACCTTGGAGAAAATATTTCAGAATTTTTGGAAACTTAAAAGTATTTTTAAACAATTAAAAATATTCAAAAAATCAATTAAATCATGAAAAATATTAATAATGATCCAATAAATAATTTTAATTCAGAAAATGAAAGAGGAATTTATTTAAGTTTTTTTGGTGAAAATCTCATATTTTTTGGATCAATATTAAATTTAATATGAATTAATGAAAATAAAACAAACAAAATGAAAATCAATTAATCAGAAAAAACGTGGACCACTTGATCTCCCTCATTAATTGAGGTGGCATATCAAGTGGATGAAAACACGCGTTCCATGGTACACTCAAGTCAGCGCGCCACACAGTTGGGATTCAAAAGGAACCCTCAAGATTAAAACAAATTAAACTGATCATGTGGCCCTAGACCACACCACCTCATTGCCGGAGCAAAGCGACGGTCGTCTTCTCAAGCGACCTTGGCCGGACTGGTCCACTCATCACCTTCACAAAAATGAAAAAGAAAGACATGATCTTAAAGAGAAAATGGGAGTGATCACGAATCCGACCTCAATTGGACCCAACTCAAAGTATATTGAGAGATACATGGAGTTGAAATTTGAGGTACATGAACTGAGTTGCTTCAACTTGACCTCAAAGCAACTCAATCTTCTTGCCTACATTGGTAGGACTTCAGACAACCAAGTATCCAAGAGAATTGGTGAGAAATGAGAGAGAATCGAAGAGGAGAAAAAATCTGGAAAATACCTTCAATGTTGTGCAGAACTTGATCTCTCTTGCTTCACTTTGTGCTTGATCTTGCTTAGGAAGCTTGCACAAGTGGCTTAGGATTGGTACAAAGCTTTGGATCCTGGAGTTTTTGAATCTCCAAACAGTGAGATTCAAACTCAATTTTCAAATCAAAATTCTCGGGTTTTCCTTTCAAATGTGAGGGTTTCAAGTGTGGGAGACAAAGCTGGCACGCAAGGGTCCTCATTTCTGATGCCAAGGGCTCTTATTTATAGCCAATTCAAATGTTATTTGCACCTTCCAAAATGTTTCCAAATTTGGAAATTGAGTGATGCATGCTTACATGGGAGTGTACAAGCCCATGAAGCTACTCAATTAAGTCCATAATCACATGCAATTGAGTCTGAAAGTGGATTGAGATGTAAGGCAAATGTGTGCAGCTGTTTGAAGTTTGATCCTTGCCAAATGATGCAGCCATGTTTAGACCATGCGCAAACCCCTCAAACCTTGTCCGAAATGGATGAAATTTGACTCTTTGGAAATGTTAGATCAAGAGGAACAACTCTCATGTTGAACATTTTCCATTTGAAGCTTGTATCGTGATGAATTTGGAGATGGAAAGTTTGGAAATTTTAACATGTCAATTTTTTTTCTAAGTGTCAAGCCATATGTTCAATTATTCCACTTTGGCTAACTTTGTATGTGAGCTTCAAATTAGAAAAGTGTCTTCATCAAAGTTGTATCTCTTTCAAAAACCTTCAAAATTGTCACAAATTTGACCTCATTTGGATTTGGGATGAATGAGTTATGCATTTTTGAAGTTGAGGAAAATCACTTGTTCAATGGTATTGGTCCAAAATGACCTATAATGTATCCTCATATCACATGCTCATAAAAGTTGAATTATCTCTTCCTCCAAACATAAAGGTTTAAGTAGACACCTTGAATTTGATTTTGAAACTCAGAAATCTTTCATCTCATACAAATTTAGCAAGTTATGGCTTTGAGAAGTTGACCTCCAAATTAGGGTTTAGACAAAATGACCTATAATCTTTCAACATAAAAAATGACTTTACAAGAAAAACTAGCTCTAGACCTCAACATGAAAGTTGTTTGGAATGTCATTTAGAGTAACTTTTCGCTTGGAATCATTTTCATATGATGAAAATTGTAGGAGATAGGGTCTAGGGATCCCCAGTTTTGATAAGATGAATTCCTCTGGTCAACCACCATCAACCAATTTTCTAACTTGCAATTATATTGACTTTTGGGACTCATGGGAGATCATATATGAATAAGGTGATGAAATTTTAAGTTCCCCTTGAAATATTTGATCAATTGTTGAAGAATCTTGGTGAAGAAGTTACACAAGATACCCACATGAACTAGGGTTTCCAAGGAAAACCAATCCCAAACTCTTGAAGAATTCTTGATCAAAATAACATGTAGAGATCACGTGGACTCATATATGATGCCTAGAGCCTTTGTGGATCATTCTTGGTTGAGCTCTTAGCAATGAGGGTCTTAAACCCTATACATGAACTTGATAGATCAAAGGTGATCAAGTGCCCTACCTATAAAAGAGTTAGGCAAATGCAAAGACATATTTTTGGTATTTTGGTTAGGAAATGATAAAATACAAAGTATAATACAACCAATGACAAAGACATCATGGCCAAAAGTTAGGAGAAAGGCGGTCGACTTAGTGGCCTCTTTACGGGACGTATGACATGCCCATAAAATCTGGTCCAGAGTCTTGTGCCAATTCCTAGGCTTCTTCCCTACATGTTTTTTAATCAAACCAATGATCACCTTATTGGCAGCTTCAACTTGTCCATTGGCCTGAGCATAATAGGGTGTTGACGTTAATAATTTAAAACATATGTCCTTGGCGAATTCCTGCATTTTCCGACCAGTAAATATTGATCCTTGATCTGTTGTGATTGTCTCTGGAATTCCAAACCTATAAATAATATGTTTTTGAATAAATTCGATCACATCCTCTTGGCTCACATTTGGAAAGGGTATGGCTTCAATCCATTTTGTGAAATAATCGACTCCTACTAATATATATCTTTGACTTTTAGATGACGGAGGTAGAATTTCTCCAATCAAGTCCAAAGCCCAACCTCTAAATGGCCATTGTTTGATGATAGAATGTAATTCACTTGCAGGGACATGTTGTATGCCTGCATGCACCTGACACTCTTGGTAACCCTTCGCGAATTCAACACAGTCTTTCAACATAGTAGGCCAATACACTCCTTGACGGAATAAGAGCCATTTCATATTATGACCGACTTGGTGTGCCCCACGTGTTCCACTATGTATAGTCGAAAGGGCAAAGTATGCCTTTGACTCACTAAGGCATTTCAATAGAATTCCTTCGGGATATTTCTTAAACAACTCTGAACCTAGAAGGACGTAACTTAATGCTCGATACTTGGTTTTTTGATCAGTAGACGCTGTGGGATTCTGCAGGTATACTACTATTGGCTTTCTCCAGTCCTCAACTGTCAAACTGTCTATCGCTAATATTTCGAAAGTTCCTTCATCATCACATCCTAGCTTTCTCTTTTCTAACTCTAAAGGAATTAATCTGGTTGCCACCACCTTTCCTCTGACATCTATGACTTCGTGCAACTTTTCCTTTGAAATTTTCTACCCGGATGCAATTTGAGCTAAATCATTAGCTATCATGTTTTCTATTCGTGGTATATGTCGAATATAAACCATTTCGAACTTTTTTAACAATCAACTGACGATTATGAAATACATGATTAAATTCTCCTTAACATATCTATATTCTTTCGTGATCTGTTTTATGACTAACTCCGAGTCTCCCATTATCTCGACCTGAGTTGCCCCTAATTCCGACAATATTTCAAGACCTGCTATGAGGGCTTCGTATTCAGCTTTGTTATTTGAACAAATGCCTTCTACTTTGTACTAGAATTTTGTTGGAATTTTATTTGGAGAAATAATTACGATCCCGACACATGTGCCATTTTTATGACTAGATTCGTCGAAGTACAACTTCCACGACCCTAACGTAACATAGTTCAAAGCGTCAGTGTCAATGGAGTGATCGACTATGAAGTCTGCTACCACTTGGCCTTTCACAGCTTTTAATGGCATGTATGTTAAGGAAAACTCAGTTAATTCTAATGCCCATTTCCCAATTCGACTATGCAAAATTGATTTGGATAACATATGTTTAATAATATCATAATGAGATGAAACATACACGTCAACAGGTTTGATATAATGCTTCAATTTTGTACAGGAGAAATATAAGCAGAAACATAACTTTTCGATTATGCTATACCTAGTTTCTGCATCGTTTAAAACCCTACTGAGGTAGTAAATGGCTCTTTCGACACCAATATCATCCTCTTGTGCTAACATGCTCCCTAAGGTTTTATCAGATGAAGATATGTATAATCTCATACTTTTATTTCTACAAGGTGGCGTCAAGATTGGTGGGTGGCTCAAGTACGCTTTAATCTTATCGAACTCTTCTTGCTGAGCTTGCCCCAATTTGAACACTTCCTTGTTGAGTCGAAGCAAAGGAGAAAACGCTTGCGTTTTCCCACTAAGGTTTGAGATGAATCTCCTTAAGAAATTGATCTTGCCCAGCATCGACTGCAAACCTTTCTTTGTTGATGGTGCTTTCGCCTCCATGATGGCTTTGGTTTTATTCTGGTTTATTTTGATCCCTTTTTTATGGACCAAAAAACCTAGAAAATCCCCTGCCTGCACACAAAAAGCACATTTTTGAGGGTTCATTTTTAGACCATATTTTCTCATTCTTTCGAAAGATATTCGAAGGTGTTCTATATGACTTTTCCCTGAAATAGACTTAACAACGATATCGTCTATATAGATTTACATAAAAGTCTCTATGAGATCATGGAAGATCGAATTCATCGCCCTTTGGTAGGTTGCCCTCGCATTTTTCAAACCGAAAGGCATCACTACCCATTCATATGTGCTTAAGGCTCCATCCAGGGCAACGAAACACCGTTTTTGGGACATCTTCTTCGGCAATGAATATCTGATTGTACCCAAAATACCCGTCAAGCATGCTTAGATATTCATAACCTGCGGCAGAATCGACCAACATTTCCTCCACCGACATTGGATATTCATCTTCTGGGGTTGCAGTATTCAAATCTCTAAAATCTAAGCAAACCCTTAACGTACCATTCTTCTTTACAACTGGCACAATGTTAGCTAACCATTCGACATACCTGGCAGTACGAATGAAGTTACAACGGAGAAGTCTTTCAACTTCCTCCTTGATCTTCGACAGTATTATCGGAGCAAATCGTCTTGGATTCTGCTTCACCGGCTTCTTTCCAGGTTTGATCGGCAGTTTTAATTCGACCAACTCCCTGCTTAAACCAGGAATTTCATCATAGTCCCAGGAAAAACGGTCTTTAAACTCTCTCAGCAACTGGACCACTTCGATCTTGAGTTGAGGATGAATGTTGGCGCCGATGTAAGTTGTCCTTTTTATCACCCCCTCTCCCAAGTCCACTTCTTCGAGGGGATCTTGAGCCAGCATCTTAATATTTGTTGCTAGAAGGTCCTTCTCGAAACCCAAAGGCTCGTCGTCGTAGATCGCATCAAGCCTCTGGTCTTGCTCTTCGTCTTGACCTTCGTTAGGTGGTCTTGGGTCAAAGTCTTTCCAGGGACCTACTGATGGAGAAGTTTCACTGGCTTCTACAGCCATATTTTTTACTTCGGCCTCTAAGGCCAATTGTTGCTTGTTTTCGACTATGTAAGCCGAAATCCTCTTTAAAGCTGCAAACTCAGTCATCATTACTAAATTCACTTCCCCACCATGTGGGGTCAATTCCGGATACTCCTAAATATCCTAAGTTGTCTTCGCCTACTACCTCTCTGTCCCACCGGAAACCATAGTGGGGGTGGAGTGATAAGGAACATTAGGCGTTGTCATCAGGGGCAAACGCAAACTCAGCCGAATCACAAGGAACTATAGTGGCTAAGTGCTTGTCAAATTGGCGCCTGTCAACATGATTGATAGGGGTTTTAAAATACCCATGATCCGCCTCTGTATTTTCAACGATGCCATCTGGATGCCAAATTATAATCCTCTGGTGCATCGAAGATGGGACGACTCCAACTCCATGGATCCATTCTATTCCCAACAACATGTTGTAGTTTGCCTTCGTTTCCACAATCATGAACATTGTGGACCTACGTTCCCACAGTCAATTTGACTTGGATAGCCCCCAGGGTGGAACCTACTTTGCCTTCATAATTGGGTAACACCATATTATGAGGTTTGGCATCAGTGTCATATTTGCCAATTTTTGCCAGCATGCGATGGGGCATCAAATTCACAGTCGCTCCATAATCTACCAGTATTTTATTAACTAGATGTTTTCACCTTTTCCGGTGATGAAAAGGGGTTTCAGGTGGCTCTTCATGGTGTCGCTGGGTCTTTCGAAAAAACATTCTGCTCCTCGACACAACCATTGTTCATTATATAGTAGCAGACCGGCTTATGAGCGGCCATTTCCCTCTCGGTGATACTGTCATTATCATCGACTTCGGTGATCCGATCGAATTCTCTGGGCATTACGGATACTACCCCAACTAAAATGTCTAAGGAATCCTCTGAACCAGAGTCAAAGTTGTCAGTTAATAACTCATCTTCGGCATCCATCTGATTCTCTCTGGCCGTTTCACTTGAAATCTTGGGATCTCTTTTGGTGAAGTTAGGGCCATCCTTTTTCTTCACCATCATGTTGGTACTTGATTCAACCTGGTCCATTTCGCCAACTTCTCTTTTAGCTTTTCGTCTTCTTTGTTCTCTTCTCCACTGGGATCTCGTCATAGGATTCTTTCCTTTATAGTTTTCGGACACACGCGCGGTCCTTTTGTCGGACCGAAATTCCTGGCGGTAAGCCAGCGGTAAACCTCTTTCAACCTCGAAGTTCTGCCACTTTCCATGACCATGTTTCCTACCCTCAGTCTGCTTGACCCACTTCCCATATGATCCTTCGATGCTTGGCTTAAAGGTCATGGGTTGGAAGTTTCGCCCAACTTGCTTGGTTTCGCTAAACTTCACCATGGGGCGCCTAGGATCAGGATATCTCCTAGGATAAAAAAAACCTTTCTAGCTTACCCGCTTGATTACCGTGGGTGGCTTTACAACCATTTTAGTGATTTACTCTCCTAACCCGTTCCAGATTCTGGGCTGCCGTTTTGTCGAAGACAACACTGCACCTTGTCGCAACCTGAAAAATGGAATGCGAAAAAAAAACAACCGGCGAAGAAAGACAGGAGAGTCGCCACCGTGCGTTATTTATCCCAAAGAAGGGAAAGGAAACGCTCGAAGTAAAAATGGAAAAAGGAAAGGACAAGACAGGGTCTCGCAACCAAATCTTGGGTTCGGGAGTCGGTTATGCGAAGGGAAGGTATTAGCACCCCTACGCATCCATAGTACTCTACGGGATCCACTTTTGTAGTTCTTATCTAAAGGGTGTGGGTTTATCTAATGTGTTATTTACTAAAAAAGGGGTCAAAAGAAAATGACTCGCACGGATGTCGCATCCACTGCATACGTATCTCATCTGAATATGAGAATCAGAGTCTTCGTAGCTCGGTTACCTAGGGGTTAAGGGTAATTGTGCTCGCTAAGACATCACGTCTTATGCCTACGTATCTCATCTGGAATGAGAATCAGAGCAAGTCGTAGTTCGGCTAACTACGGGGTTATGGATTGGGTTTTGGACGAACGACGTTACTACGCAATCTACCGGATGCTCGACCTTTGGAGACTTACTCGCCTGTAGTAGAAGGAGTTAACGTGTTCTTAGGAGAAGAAAAATCAATGAGTTGGTAGGGTTAGGGATGCTCAGGCAAAAGGGAAATCCTAGACGAAGGAACCTGCATAAAGTAAACACACAAAAGATTGCCTCCTATCGAGGTCTTCCAGCTAAGAAAGTGGTAAAAATACGGGAAAATGTAAAAGTACCACACGGATAAAGATCCGAAGTAACAGTAATTAACGGAACAAGGAAACCCTGAGATCCTTCCAAGCTAACACCATCAAAGAAAGTGAGTCAGTACAAGTAATCGGAATGAAACCTCTAGGTGGTATCCCACAAATAAAGTGGAACACCAGGCAAACCATCTCTGCAAGAGTCATATGAGCCCTCACAAAACAAAACTCAACAAACAGGTTAGAGAAACAAAATAGGGTAACCAAGAGTTGCCCCCAAATCAAAATGTAACCATATGAATCATGCCATTAAAATTCACAAAAAGCTCACAAAAAGCAACCAAGGGTAGGAGGCCTAAACCTCTTGTCAAACACATGCATCAAAAGGGTATCAAATTCACCCATAATACCTCATACATTTAGAGCATTCAAATTAAAGGCATAAAGATGATGGATATAGGGCAAACCTGATTGGAGAGATCGGTTGAAATCAAATGGCACGGCTGGATTTGCAAACCAATGTTAGGGTTTGTTTGAGCTGAAAGTGTGTGAGTCAGAATGAACCTTTCAGAGTTGCCTGGAGGTTGCTGCAGATTAATTCTCACTCTCTCTGTCTAGGTTTCTCTCCAGGTTTTGTCCAGGGTTTTGTTCCAAGGAAACCTCAGAGTGTTTTGCTTCTCTTCCTTTTTCTGTCTGTTCTCCCTCTTTTATAACCTGATTTTCATGGCTTTGTGGGCTCAACTGAGAGAGGTCCAAGTCCAAGATTTTTCTATTATATTTTATTTATTTATTTAATTAAAAAAAAAATTATTTTTTCGTTTTGTTTTTTGTTTTTTTTTTGTTTTTTGTTTTGTTTATATAACACGTGGGCTTCGCCTAGCGAGCATGACAGCTCATGAATAAACCTTTGCTCGTTCAAGATTAACGTTTTGACTGACGAATAGACCCCTGTTGGAAGTAACTCAAGTCTTTCCCTTGTGTTGACTGATCATCTAAATAGAACCCACAAAGTGTCCTGGATGATGTTCAAGCTTCTTGGAGCTAATCCCGATTGACATGATGAAATGCAATGTATCTAATGTTAAATGACCTAAAAATGAATGCGTGAATAAGGAGGGCAAATTTTGGGGTGTTACAGCTGCCCCTATTCAGTCATCAGCTAACCCGAGCAGGATGAAAGCGAACAGCTTATCAGACAAACAGGGTGAGCTGTGATTGAATACCAAAGACAGACCGAAAATTTGCGCTCCGAGAACACCACAAAAATGCTGAAATACACCGCGCTGTTTATTTCTCTTCCGATCCTCTGGCTGAATCTGAATCAGTCTTCTGACTTAATCTGGAGTTTCGATCCTCTGGCTGAATCTATACTCAATTTAGTCCCCTGGTTGGATGTTAATTTTGATCCTCGGGCGGGATACGATTTTGATCTTCTGGCTAGATCTTCTTCGATCTTCTGGCTAGATCTTCTTCGATCTTCTGGCTAGATCTACTTCGATGCGATTCTTTGGCTGAATCTAATCTCTTTGATTCTCTGGCTGAATCTATTTTCGGTCTTCGGGCTAGACCTGAATTGTTTCGATTCTCTGGATGAATCTATTTCTGGTCTTCGGGCTAGACCTGACTTCGATCTTCTGGCTAGATCTGGATTGATTTGATGATAAATTCCCATCATCAGGATCTCGCCTCTGAGGCATGCGCTGGTTGACTCTCTTTCGAAATCTGCGCCTAATCTTCATGTTAGATATGCAGCTTCGAGAATATCCCCCTTTTTGGGCTTCGTACATATTCTTCAGGCTAGAACATGTTGTAACGACCCATCAATTAGACTTTGTTTTTTAAATGCGATCCGCGGGCTGGATCCTCTTGTAGGTTGATTTTCTGTTGAGCTGTCAATCTATTCCTCTAGCCGGCTTGTTGGGGAAATAACGCTCGTAGTCGATTCTCTGGCTGAATCTTCAAAACGAACCTTAGGCTGACTCTTGGGAAAACGATTCTCAGGCTGAATCTTCAAAAATGACCCTCAGGCTGGATCACTGGAACAACGATTCTCAGGATGAATCTTCAAAAATGACCCTCAGGCTGGATCACCGGAAAAACGATTCTCAGGCTGAATCTTCAAAAATGACCCTCAGCCTGGATTACTGGAAAACGATTCTCAGGCTGAATCTTCAAAAATGACCCTCAGGCTGGATCACTCACACTTGATCCTCTGGCTGGATCTCATGACTCTGGTTGTAAAGCAATTCTTCAGTCTGCTTTGAAGGACCTGTTTATCAGCTTATGTGTATGCTTGATATGATATGCATGCAAATGCAAATGTTATGCATGGTGTAAAAAGAAATCTGCTTGGGGAAGCAAACTCCGGTAGGGAACGGATCGCTGTATCAATCCTTGAATGCTCTGTGGGGAACGATCCGTCTGCCGGGACCGGGGAGCCACCGAAAATAAATTGGCCTTTTGAAAAGTTGACCTTGCTGGGGGAGTATCAACTATGGGAACCTTGTTTGGCGAGGCTCTGTGAGGAGAGTCTGTGAGGAAAGCACTTCCTAGGGAAATGTCGTATGAATCGACCTTTGCTGGGGATATGAACTTGCTAATCGTCCTCAAGCTGGGGATTAGAACAAATCTGTTAGAAATAATAATCTGCTGGGGGAATGAGATGAACACTGGGAACACCACCCTCTTGTCTGTTGGGTATGCGACTACTCCGCTGTTGCTGGGAAGATACAATCTGGAACTGTCGACTCCGCTGGGGATATTATTGAATGTAATTTTTAAGTGTCGGGTTTTTGTTATCGTATCCACATGGATTGTGAGATATCACCGCCTTTCGACAGTTGTATTAATTCTTAGCTTAAGGTAACAATGGGGTTTTGGTATTTGTCACGGTATCTTGCATAAAAGTATAATAAATTGCGGTAAAAGTTTTGGTTTAAATGTTTGAGAAATATTGCCAAAGTTAGGGTTCGACGATCACTTTGCATGTATATGTTAGATCAAGAAAACTTATAAACTCCTTTAGATGATAAATTATTTCACAAAGTCCTCCCAATGTGTTTATCTCTAACACACATTGTGAGTTTTCCCATTTTGATCCATTGTTTATCTCTAACACAATCTATCAAAATGACAACTTTTTGGTTCAACCTTATGGTGAACAAAATCATTCATTACTATCTCTAGCTAACAAACAAGATTGGATGAAAACCTAGGTTAAGAGTTGGTAAACATCTCTCGATCATAAACCAACACAAAGAGTTTTCAATAAGAACAAAGTTTTCACCATATATTCACCATTAAAGAGTTTACAAATGAAGATCCTTAAATTTACACACAAAGCTAATGATCATCTACATCTAACCTTGACAAAATGAAGGACTTAGCTACTCATTTTCATGGTAGCTTGGTCAACAAGTTTCGGAAGAAGGTTGATCAACATCCGAGTCGAATAATCGAGATTGGATGGGAATCCACCTTATTTTTGTGAAAGATGGTTAAGAGATGAAGAAAAATGGTTTCTAGGTCACAAAAGATCCTTGGAACAATGCTGTAAAAATATCTAGAAAAAGTACAAAAGTATGGAAAAATAAGGTATGGCTCCAAAAAGTGGCACTTGCTACTTATAGAGCTGCTACTGGGTTGTCATGCTCGCTAGGCGAGCAGAATGGCTCGCCTAGCGAGCCCCTAATTGAGGCACCTGAGGCACCTGCGCCTAGAGAAACAGCCTTTCCCAGACTGTCATGTTCGCTGAGCGAACAAAACCTTCGCCTAGCGAAGGGCACGCTCCAACCTTCGCTCCAGCGAGCTTGAGAGGTTTTGCTACTGGAATGCTCGCTGGGAGCTTGCTAATGGCTCGCCTAGCGAGTGAGTGCTGGTTGCGCTTTTCACCAAGTCTGGACGTGTTCGCCACACTCCTCGCTGGAAGCTCGCCTAGTGAGTGTGGTGATGTTTGCCTCTGTTAAATACTGGAGCTTTTCGCTGGACGCTCGCCTAGCGAGTCCTTCGCCACAGCCCTCGCCTAGCGAGGAAGCTGATGAATGCTTGTTTTATTTGATTCCTTTGCCACATTTCTTGTGTCTTCATTTTCTATTATTTCATGCCTACTTCCTGCATAATAACACACAAATCAAAGGTACCAAGATAAATTATCATTGTATTGCATTTTATCTGAAACAAAGGCGGTTTCGACATTTTAGCAAGGAAATAGAGTGAAAGATGCCCACATTTGATAGCTCAAATAAGCACTTTTGGGCATCTAACAACTCTCCCCAACTAGATTCTTGCTTGTCCTCAAGCAAAGTATGCCCCTTGAAGGACAAGAGGATTTGCTTTAAGAAAACGGTTTCTCCGAAGTCGGATAAAACGGCTCAAACACAAGCGAATCAACAGATACAAGTTTCCAACGGTTCGAATAAAATAATACACAAGAACTAAAACTTAATAGCAATGCGAAATATGTATCTATCTATAACAATATTATCTTGAATGAATCATCCTATCTCTCCTCTTCGAATAAGGATTGAAGAATTTACGCGTTTGCAACCGCGGGAATAATCTCACTCTCTAACAAATAATGAAGAAATCAATTCGATTCATACAATGTCTAACAATTATAAATGGTAATGTGGAAGCACGAAGATCACGAAGGGCTTTTCGGTTGAAGCTTGGTTAGGTTAACAAACAAGGGTCATTTCTAAGGCCATTGAAAACGAAATTGCCGATGCAAAAGAGACATTCACTGTACATTATTTACACATCTCAACTTCGTTCCATTTATTTCTCATTTGAAACCTTCACAACTCTTATTTCACAACTCAATTTTTGTTTTTCACTATTTTTCTTCCAAGCAACCATTCATTTTTATTTTCTCTATATTATATATTTTTTTTTCTTTTCTTTCACATCATATTTACAAAACAGATGTTTTTCTTTTCTAATTTTTATTTTCAATGCTTGCTCGGTTTTTCAAGAGTTGTGGCACTTACTGATTCATTTTCGTTCTCCCCAACTTATTTCTTACTCACCCTAAGTGAATGCTCTTAACTTTTTACGGCAAAAGAACAATAATCAAGATTTTCCGGGTTGTAAAAAAAAGATTTTTGAAATCTCGCTTTATTTCAAGCTGAGATTCAACTGTTTAAGCTCAAAGGGGTTAACGAATACTCTCTCTACTCACAGGTAAGTTGTATTTGGAACTGGTTGTGCTCAATAGAAAACAAGTGCCTTGATCATTTCTAATTGCTTCCACATATTCACAATAATAAAAGATAAAGCATGAATCAAATGAATCAACAAAACTTATTAGAATCCAGCATTTAAGTGTACAATGGAGGTTTCCTCACAATTTGTGGTTTTAAGTCCTAGATGAAACATTCATTCAATTATGTTGCAAAAAGACAATACTCAATTACAAAAAAGAGTAAAGTTCTAAGTGCATTCTAAAATTCTAGCCGGAGGTAACCATGTACCTTAGCCTTATTCACTTGTTTATTCTTATCATTGCCATCCAAGCTCGGATGCACCTTCATTGGATACTTCTTTGAGGAGCAACCAATCTAGAAGGTTTGCCACTCAACCAACCAAAAATTTATTAAAACACACAAAATCTAAAACATAAATAATAATATTAACTCAAAATTTAAATTTGTTCATGGGGGACAAAACACCCCAAAAGTACAAAGCCAAAATTAAAATACAGAATTCTGGAAATACAATCAAAATAAAGCATAAAATAAAAAATAAAAAACTTAGCCCTCCAAGGACTCAGAACCCTCCTCACTACCGGCTTCAGAACCAGTAGCCTCATCATCATCATCATCATCAGCAGCACCACCAGAAGACGCACCAGCACCCGCCCCCTCACCAAACACAGGCCTGTCCACAGGCCAGTTAGCGTTAAGCACAAACTGCTCACGCGTTATCAATGAGTGATCACCGGTGGGGTCACTTCCCTGCAGCTGTAACCGCTGCATAGAATCGTGCATGTCGAGCATGGCACGCTGAGTAGCCGCCATCCAGTCCCAATTGTAATTGCAGATAGCCTGCAGGTAAGGATCGGGTCCGGGAGTAGAAGTACCAGGACCATCAGAAGCCCGGGTACCCTCTGCAGCTGCACTACCTCTAACATTCTTCGCCCTGCAATACTTGGCCACATAACGGTCATCGATGGGTGGCGGGATCCTTACTTGACCCCTAGAAGGTAGCCTCACCCTCGCCTGAATGCACAAACTCATGATTAGGCAGGGGAAAGCCAGGGGACAATTCACACGAGCCCCCGACTTTAGCCCGCTTTCGATCACAGACTTAAGCTCATAAGCAATAATCCTCGCCACATCGATCTGGACGTTAGTGAGGATAGAGTGTACCAAGTGTGCCACTGGGATCGGCACTGTAGAAGTGTGGGACTTAGGTTGGATGTTTGTCAGAACCAATAGCAGGATCAGTTGAGCCAAGGGAGTCATGTCCTCCATGTGATATCTCATACGAACCCCAGATGGGTTCAGCTCAACTGATTTCCCTCTTAACAGCAGGGCAACAGAGATCACATCAATATCCCGGTGAAGCCGTAAGTCTGTGTGGTAGGTGTCTCTCTCCTCGGCTCCCAGTTGGAGCGGTTCACCAAGGACGCGGTTAATAGCATCCCGATCAAAAGCAACTAGACGACCGACCACTCTAGATGTCCAAGTAAATGGCTCGTCATCATCCGGAAGTGCGTTCGCATAGAACTCACGCACCGTTGCAATATCATAATGCTCAAGTGGGGAAATTAACCGATCCCACTTCTTGGTGCCAATCAACCCGGCGAATGCTCTGTTCGTGCCTTGAGGGTTGATGATGAATCTCTTCTCCGGTAGAATTTTCCGCTTCTCCAAAGCAATGTACCTTGCGGCCTGCTTCGCCCCGACAAATTTGTCGGTATCAAACTGTATTGTTACGGGACGGGAAGTGTTCCCTCCCTTTCTCTTCTTTGAAGCACCGGATCTAGATTCCATCTGCAAAACATAAAGAGGAAGCAACACACACAAAACAGATTAGACAGCAAAACCAGAATTCACAGTACTGTCATGCTCGTTGCTGCTTCGCCTAGCGAAGTGGCAGCGAATGCTCGCCTCTGGTTCGCCTAGCGAGCTGCTAGCGAACCTTACGGGTTTTTGGGTTCTGCAGGTTTTTCAGTAAAGTTTTCCCAAAACCCACATTCTCATGGTTCCAATTTCAGAACAAAATGATCTATCAATTAAAGAAACGTTCTATGGTATAGGTAATTACAAACTCACATGCAAAACCTAAAATTCCCAATTGAAAAACCTAAAATCCCCACATGCAAACCTAAAGTTTCCCATACCAACAACTTCATCCTAAATGACATTCAAATCAGAAATAAACAAAGCTTAAGCATAAAGAAATGGTATTAGGGCAAACCTTAGCAAAATAGAGTGATTGGATATGAAATGCAGTGAGGTTCACAATCCTCCAATTTAGGGTTTGAGTGTTTGTGAGAGAGATGAAAATGAGAGAGTGAGGTGAGTGTTCGTGCAAATGCCTCAGCAGAGTTGTCAAACAGAAAATTGTGTTTGGGCCCTAAATGAGTGGCCTGCTGAGAATTTAAATAACTGCTGTCACGCAGCGCTCGCTACTGCTTCGCCTAGCGAGCATCAAGCGAGCATGACAGCATTTGCCTTTTCAAAGGCAGCATTCCAGGTACATTCAGCATGGTTTTAACAATTGGAAACCCAATACAACAGAACAGGAAAACAGTAAATACTTACAATGTTGGGGTGCCTTCCAACAAGCGCTTGTTTAACGTCGGCTAAGCTCGACGATGTGATGCTCAGAGAGGAGCATCCAACGGAATAGCACGGCTCTCGCGATCCACATTACCGCCAAGATAAACCTTCAAACGTTGGGCATTAACGGTCCAACTGTCCTTCTTTTCCAGGTCCTCAATGACAATAGCTCCGTACTCCTTAACTTCTTTGACCCGAAATGGCCCGGACCATTTTGATTTCAACTTTCCGGGGAACAACTTCAACCTGGAATTGAACAAGAGGACCAATTGTCCGGGAACAAATTCTTTCTTTCGGAGCTTTTTGTCATGGTATTTTTTTACCTTCTCTTTGTACAACCAGCTTGAGTGATATGCGGCATTGCGCATCTCTTCCAACTCAAGTAGTTGCACCTTCCTTTTCTCACCGGCCAAATCATTTTCAAAATTTAAGAATTTTAGAGCCCACGAGGCTTTGTGCTCCAATTCAACCGGCAAATGGCAAGTTTTACCAAACACCAATTGAAAGGGAGTAAGGCCAAGCTTTGAAGGCGGTACGATATGCCCATAACGCTTCATCCAATTTTTGGGACCACTCTTTTTTCGAATTTGACACAGTTTTTTCGAGGATTCTCTTAATCTCACGATTAGAGACCTCAGCTTGCCCATTAGCCTGTGGGTGATACGGAGTTGCCACTCTGTATGATACACCGTAATGTTTTAAAATGCTTTCCAACGGTGCATTACAAAAGTGTGACCCTCCGTCACTTATCAACACTCGGGGGGTTCCGAAACGGGAAAATATGTTTTTCTTCAAAAGATTTATCACCGTTTTCGCATCCGCCCGAGGTGAGGCAATCGCCTCAACCCACTTAGAAACGTAATCAACTGCGACAAGCATATACTCGTTACCATAAGAGGGTGGGAATGGTCCTACAAAATCAATGCCCCAACAATCAAATACTTCGACCTCTTGGATGTTTTGGAGAGGCATCTCGTCTCTCTTACCAATCTCACCGCTTCTTTGGCAACTATCACAACTTTGCGCATGGGTATGTGCGTCTTTGAAAATAGTGGGCCAATAAAATCCCGACTGAAGGATTTTAGTGGCCGTTCTCACCCCATTATAGTGTCCGCCGTAAGGCGAGTTGTGACAATGCCAAAGGATGCTCTGCGCTTCATCGCCAGTAACGCATCTCCTTAAAAGGTTATCACTATCCAACTTAAACAAGTACGGGTCATCCCAAACATAATACTTGGCATCCGAAAGAAACTTCCTTTTTTGGTTCGAAGTTAGGTCGGGAGGCACAAAACCACTAGCCTTGTGGTTCGCAAAGTCTGCAAACCACGGCCTAACTTGAACTTTGAACAGTTTTTCATTAGGAAATTATTCCCGGATTTCCTTCTCCGACGCGGTAACCTCCACATTCACCAAGCGGGATAAATGATCCGCCACCAAATTTTCCGATCCTTTCTTGTCTTTTATTTCAACATCAAATTCTTGCAACAAGAGGATCCAACGGATGAGCCTTTGCTTCGAATCCGGTTTGGTGAGCAAATATTTAATCGCCGCGTGGTCGGTATACACTACGACTTTAGACCCTATAAGATAAGATCTAAACTTTTCAAGCGCATACACTATCGCAAGTAATTCTTTTTCAGTTGTGGCATAGTTAATTTGAGCCTCATTAAGAACTTTACTTGCGTAATGTATCGCATGAAAATTTTTCTCTTTTCTTTGGCCAAGTACCGCTCCAATTGCATAGTCGCTTGCATCACACATTAGTTCAAAATTTGAATTCCAATTGGGAGCGACTATAATCGGAGCGGTAACCAATTTTTCTTTTAAAGTTTCAAAAGCTTGCAAACATTCGTCGGTTAAGAGAAATACCTGGTCCTTAGCTAGCAAATTACTCAAAGGCTTAGCCACCTTCGAGAAGTCTTTGATAAAGCGCCTCGGATTCCCTTCACATTCACCGGAGGAGGTAACTTTTCAATCACTTCAACCTTAGCTCGATCAACTTCAAGCCCTCTTGAAGAGACTTTATGGCCAAGCACGATCCCCTCGGTCACCATGAAGTGACACTTCTCCCAATTAAGCACAAGATTGGTCTTTACACATCGTTCAAGCACCGTTTTCAAGTTTGCCAAGCATAGACTAAAGGATCCACCAAATACCGAGAAGTCATCCATGAAGACTTCCATTGTTTTCTCAATAAGGTCGGCAAAAATGGCTTGCACACATCGTTGGAAAGTCGTCGGTGCATTGCACAACCCAAAGGGCATTTTTCGGTATGCGAACACTCCAAACGGACATGTGAAAGCCGTCTTTTCATGATCGGCCGGGTCAACCGCAATTTGGTTATACCCGGAATAGCCATCCAAGAAACAATAGTATTGTTGGCCCGAGAGTCTTTCGAGCATTTGATCCATGAACGAGAGTGGAAAATGGCCTTTTCGAGTTGCGGTATTCAACCGCCGATAATCAATATAGATTCGCCACCCCGTTGCAACTTTAGTAGGGATCAATTCATCCTTGTCATTCCGGATCACGGTAATTCCACCTTTCTTCGGAACCACATGCACGGGACTAACCCATGGACTATCCGAGATCGGGTAAATCATTCCCGCATCCAACAACTTCACAACTTCCTTTCGAACAACCTCCTTCATGGTAGGATTTAAGCGGCGTTGAGGTTGAGCTACCGGCTTAAAATCCTCTTCCATCAAGATCTTGTGCATGCAATAGGAAGGGCTAATTCCTTTTAGATCGGAAAGAGTCCAACCCATGGCTTCTTGATTTTTTTTTAGCACATGGATCAAGCGGGCTTCTTCATCATTTGTCAAAAGGTTGCTTATGATGACCGGTTTTGCTTCGGTCTCATCTAGGAATACATACTTCAAAGTAGAAGGTAGTATTTTCAATTCAATAGGCGCTTTTTCGTCAGTAACCTCCTTCTTCAAGTCTTCTTCCGCAACTTCCCACGGTTGTAGTTCGTCTAAACTATCAAGTTCCTTTAAGCATTCCTCAAGAGCTTGCTCTTCTTCAACGGTGAAAACCTCCAATGAGTCGTCAAGAGCTAACTCCATAGGAGATATCTCATGAATATGCTTAGAAACCTCCAAAACTGCTTCTTCAATCACATCGATGCAAAAGCTATCATTTCTATCTTTTGAATGCTTCATTGCTTCGAATAGATCGAATGTTACTTCCTCATTTTGAACTCTCACCTTCATTAACCCGTCATCGACGTCAATCATCATTCGCGCGGTTTTCATGAACGGTCGGCCCAAGATGAGCGGAGCATCATCATCTTCTTCCATATCAATAACAATAAAATCGACCGGGAAAAAGAATTTTTCGACTTTAACCAACACATCTTGGGCTACGCCATGCGGATGGGTTGTCGACTTATCCGCCAATTGCAACGTCATTCGGATGGACTTAATTTCAATGTTGCCAAGCCTCTTTATAATTGACAAAGGTATAAGATTAATGCTTGACCCCAAGTCAATTAGTCCCTTCCCGACATAGATATCACCAATTTTAACTGGCAAAGTAACTCTTCCCGGATCAACCTCTTTTTTTGGAAGTGTCCTTTGAATAATGGCACTACAGCTCGCATCTAGGACGATGGTCTCCGGTTCCGTATACCTCCGCTTTTTTGTAAGTATGTCCTTCATGAATTTGGCATACTTGGGCATTTGCTCCAAGGCTTCGGCAAACGGAATGTTTATTTGTAGTTGTTTAAAAATATCCATGAACCGGGCGTAATGCCGTTCATTCTCCCTTTTGGACGGGGCATGAGGATAAGGGAGGTTTTGGATTGGAGTAGTGCTCACTACCTCCTTTCCCTTTGCAACTCTAGAACTCCTCCATCTAGGCTTTTTCACTTCCTCCCCCATTACTTCATCACTCGTATTTTTCTCAATCTCCACACTTTTTTTCTTTTCAACTTCACCATTCTTTTCGTTATTTTCAACTTCTTCCTCCTCACTCCACTCCCCCACTTCTCCATCAATATTTTCCTCCACTATTTCCTCCTCATTTTCTTTCTTTTTCTCTCTTTGTTCACTCTCAACTCTTTTGTTATTCTCACTCATCAACTCCTTCCCACTTCTCGTCATGATCGCTTTACAATGCTCCTTAGGATTTATTTGCGTGTTTGCCGAAAAGGAAGGACCGGTTTGTTGTTCCGCGAGTTTCTTAGCAAGTTGCCCAACTTGAGTCTCGAGATTTTTTATAGCCGCGTCGTTGCTTTTTTGATTTGCCATTGACATTTGCATGAATTGCGTCAATGTCTCTTCCAACTTAGAAGTTACGACCGGCGGTTGTTGAGATTGATAAGGATTTTGGGGAGGGTTTTGACGGCTAGAAGAACCACCTCCATAACCTTGGTTATGGTAATAGTTACTCCTAGGTTGGAACCCTTGGTTCCCTTGGAAATGTGGTTGTTGGTTTTGAGGGTTTGGTTGATAAGGTTGTTGTTGTTGTTGTTGTCTCGGTTGGTAGTCCCTTTGGTTTGCCGTGTAGTTTACATCTTCGAACCCCGGAGGTGGACAGAATCCGGTGTCGTGCTCACCTTTGCAAAGCTCACAACAAGCTATTTGTTTAGCTTTAGAAGGTTCCCTCAACTCTTTAATTTGTTGCGTTAAGAGTTCCACTTGTTGTGAGATGAGTTTGTTTTGGGCAAGGATGGCATCGTTCGTCCCTAGTTCAAGCACTCCCGGCTTTTTCAAAGAGTTGCCTCGACTTTGACTCTGAAGATCATTTAGAGCCATTCGATTTATGATATTTGTAGCTTCTTCGGCACTTTTAGACAATAAAGAGCCACCCGAGGTAGCATCCAACAACGTCTTACAATTTGGTTGAAGTCCATTTTTGAAAATATGGATTTGAGTCATCTCATCAAATCCATGCCCTTTACATTTCCGAAGCATGGATTTGAATCTTTCCCACGCTTCATTTAAGGATTCATTGATTCCTTGTGCAAACACTGAGATGGCCGTCTTGGATTCCATGAACCGGTTATGGGAGAAGAATCTTTCGATGAACTTCTCTTCTAACACGTTCCAGTCTGTCATGACGGCTGGTGTTTGATCTAGGTACCAATCTTTTGCTTTGCCGAGCAAAGCGTGTGGAAATAATCTTCTGCATAACGGTAGCTCCTGAGCCTGATCCACTCCGGCCGCCAATGCTATCTCATAAAATTTTATGAGGAAAGCAAAGGGATCTTCATGGTCCATTCCGGTGAATGGACTTCCATATAATAAATTGAGAGTTCCCGTTTTCATCTCAGCTTGCCTTCCCGTGTGGTTGGCAAACTGAGCAGTGTTTCTTGGACTGTTTATGCATGAAGTAGAAATAGGCGGTGGTGGTGGCTCCATGTTAGGTATGAATGGTGGTGGATTTGTGGTAGAAGAACTTTCTCCTTGCTCTTGACGTTGTCTAGCCTGTTGCCTCCTACGTCTCGTTTTGCTATTAAACCTCCTTGCGGTTCTCTCAATCTCAGGATCAAAAAGAAGTTCGTCCACAGGTATTTGCCCTCGCATAAAACGTAAGCTGCACACTAAACCAAACAAATTACAAGCACAAGTCAAAAATTCGAAAGCTAAAACTTAAACAACTATTGCGATGCTCGCAATATCAATTCACAATCCCCGGCAACGGCGCCATTTTGTTGAATGTAATTTTTAAGTGTCGGGTTTTTGTTATCGTATCCACAGGGATTGTGAGATATCACCGCCTTTCGACAGTTGTATTAATTCTTAGCTTAAGGTAACAATGGGGTTTTGGTATTTGTCACGGTATCTTGCATAAAAGTATAATAAATTGCGGTAAAAGTTTTGGTTTGAATATTTGAGAAATATTGCCAAAGTTAGGGTTCGACGATCACTTTGCATGTATATGTTAGATCAACAAAACTTATAAACTCCTTTAGATGATAAATTATTTCACAAAGTCCTCCCAATGTGTTTATCTCTAACACACATTGTGAGTTTTCCCATTTTGATCCATTGTTTATCTCTAACATAATCTATCAAAATGAACTTTTTGGTTCAACCTTTTGGTGAACAAAATCATTCATTACTATCTCTAGCTAACAAACAAGATTGGATGAAAACCTAGGTTAAGAGTTGGTAAACATCTCTCGATCATAAACCAACACAAAGAGTTTTCAATAAGAACAAAGTTTTCACCATATATTCACCATTAAAGAGTTTACAAATGAAGATCCTTACATTTACACACAAAGCTAATGATCATCTACATCTAACCTTGACAAAATGAAGGACTTAGCTACTCATTTTCATGGTAGCTTGGTCAACAAGTTTCGAAAGAAGATTGATCAACATCCGAGTCGAATAATCGAGATTGGATGGGAATCCATCTTCTTTTTGTGAAAGATGGTTAAGAGATGAAGAAAAATGGTTTCTAGGTCACAAAAGATCCTTGGAACAATGCTGTAAAAATATCTAGAAAAAGTACAAAAGTATGGAAAAATAAGGTATGGCTCCAAAAAGTGGCACTTGCTACTTATAGAGCTGCTACTGGGCTGTCATGCTCGCTAGGCGAGCAGAATGGCTCGCCTAGCGAGCCCCTAATTGAGGCACCTGAGGCACCTGCGCCCAGAGAAACAACCTTTCCCAGACTGTCATGTTCGCCGAGCGAACAAAACCTTCGCCTAGCGAAGGGCACGCTCCAACCTTCGCTCCAGCGAGCTTGAGAGGTTTTGCTACTGGAATGCTCGCTGGGAGCTTGCTAATGGCTCGCCTAGCGAGTGAGTGCTGGCTGCGCTTTTCACCAAGTCTGGACGTGTTCGCCACACTCCTCGCTGGAAGCTCGCCTAGCGAGTGTGGTGATGTTTTCCTTTGTTAAATACTGGAGCTTTTCGCTGGACGCTCGCCTAGCGAGTCCTTCGCCACAGCCCTCGCCTAGCGAGGAAGCTGATGAATGCTTGTTTTATTTGATTCCTTTGCCACATTTCTTGTGTCTTCATTTTCTATTATTTCATGCCTACTTCCTGCATAATAACACACAAATCAAAGGTACCGAGATAAATTATCATTGTATTGCATTTCATCTGAAACAAAGGTGGTTTCGACATTTTAGCAAGGAAATGGAGTGAAAGATGTCCACATTTGATAGCTCAAATAAGCACTTTTGGGCATCTAACAGATATACAGTCTGGATACTATAAACTCTACTGGGGATATACAGTCTGGATACTGTCAACTCTACTGGGGATATACAGTTTGGATACTGTCAACTCTACTGGGGATATACAGTCTGGATACTGTCAACTCTACTGGGGAACCTGCTCTGCAGAGGAGAGGCTTTGTCAACCGCTTAGGGGTGAGGATTCATGACTTGGCATCCAGTTCCTGTGACCTGTAACCAAAAAATACACGTATGCCCCGGGGAATTACTCAGTTTGAATTCACCGTCCGGGATTAAGCACATTCAAAGCAATTTTGACTGTTTTTCTGCGCAAGTCATCTGCAAAAGCCACCATTATATTCAGATGCAATATGTTTCCTCAAGAATTCAGACATCTTTTGCAAACAAACTGATAAATGAAAAATAAAGAGGCTTTTTAACTGAATTATTCGACTTTTGTTGGTTGAAAATTTTGTGCCAGGAATAGGCGGGTACATCAGGAAGCTGATCCCTGGAAAGAGGTGATCGCTATAAATTGAACAAGATAAACTATCCTAATGGCAATATGGAAACGGGGTCCCACTGAGTTTCGACTCTGCTATGGTTCGTATGTCCTCAAGACGCTCTGCTCATCTTGCTTTCTAAAGTGGATGATCAGTCGATCTTTAACCTTCGAAGATTGCCGGATTGAATGAAACGGTGATGTAACACCGGTGAACTCAGATTGCAGTCATTCGCTTATTCCCTAACTTTTGCGTGGATCGCCCTTTTGGGTTTTCAATCCACCGGGATACCCTTTTTTGCCTGAGCCGCCCTTTCGGGTTTTCGACTCATCGGGTGTACATTTTTATTTTTATATCCCTAATTTTTGCCCGAACCTCTTTATTCTTTTTTTGGTTCGTCGGGATGCCCTTTTTTGCCTAGACTATTCTTTTTACTTGTCCAGCGGGTCAATTTTATGCGAAGTATTTTTTTAACTGCGTCTGAGTTGACAGGGGATGGGAAGTCTTAGCCATCTATGGTTGTTAGCATCAGAGCTCTGCCAGAGAAAAACTCTTTTAACCACGTATGGACCCTCATAGTTCGGTGTCCATTTGCCCCTGTGATCTGTGTTGGGAGGAAGAATTCTTTTGAGTACCAATTCACCGACTTGATACTCCCTAGGGCGCACTTTCTGATCAAATGCTCTCTTCATCCGTCTCCGATATAGTTGGCCATGGCATATAGTTGCTAGTATCTTTTCCTCAACTAGGCTCAGCTGATTGTATCGAGAACGGACCCATTCTGCTTCGTCCGGCTTCATTGTTGGTGCAGGGAAAAGTTATTCTGGCACAAAATGGCATATGAACCCCCTCCGGCGTGATAAACACTGCACCAACTCCGCGACCATTGACGTTGACCGCCCCATCAAACATCATAATCCATTTGGATTCAGGGTCAGGCCCCTCCTCCGGGAGTGGTTCCTCGCAATCTTTCGATTTGAGAAACATGATGTCCTCATCAGGAAAGTCGAACCTCATAGGTTGGTAATCATCAATCGGTTGCTCGGCAAGATAGTCTGACAAGACACTTCCTTTGATGGCTTTTTGTGAAGTGTATTGGATGTCATACTCTGCCAGCATCATTTTCCACCTAGCAACCCTTCCGGTAAACGCTGGCTTTTCAAAAATATACTTGACTTGATCCATCTTTGATATCAATAGAGTCGTGTGAGTCAACATATACTGTCTTAGTCGGCGAGCAGCCCATGCCAAAGCGCAACAAGTTTTCTCAAGCAGTGAGTATCTTTGTTCACAGTCGGTAAACTTTTTGCTAAGGTAGTATATTGCATGCTCTTTTCGACCTGACTCGTCATGCTGACCGAGCACACAACCCATTGACCTTTCTAACACAGTTAAGTACATGATCAACGGTCTTCCCTCTACTGGAGGCATTAGAATCGGGGCTCCTGCAAATACTCTTTTATTCTTTCAAAGGCTTTCTGACAATCATCATTCCAACTGACCTCTTGCTCTTTTCTCAGCATTTTGAACAATGGCTCGCATGTGGCTGTAAGATTAGATATGAACCTTGAAATGTAGTTCAATCTGCCCAGGAGGCCACGAACCTCTCTTTCTGTTTTAGGTGCAGGCATTTCTTGAAACCTGGCATATCTTAATAGGACTGATCAATCGTTCTTTCACCTCGGCCTGTAGACTGGCCCCAATCTTGATTTCTTTCTTGTCGTCTTCGGTACCAATGTTGACGGTCTCAATCACCTCCTGATAAGGTGTAATAGCTCGGTCTTCCTGTTTCAAAAACCTGGCTAACTCCTCAGGCAATTCACAATCTTCCTCAACCCCTTTTTCGGCTTGATAGATAGGATTGTCGAAGTCATACTTGGCCATAGCAGTGTCGTTAGCAGTGAGATCCGGGTGATCATGATGGAGGATTTTTTTTGGAAAGAAAAACGAAAAAGAAACATGAAAAAGAAACATTGCCGTTTTTGTAAAGTAAAAATAATTGAAAGAAAGAGAACACAAAATTGTTTGCAAAAGCTGTCCTTTGTTGATGATGAAAATAATTGCGAAATGTAACTAAATGGATGGCCCTACAGATGAGTCATTACACCTTGGTCAAAGTGTAAGACTTTATTATGCATGTGATAAAAGGAAAACAATAAAAATTACTCCTTCAGTAGAGTAAATCGGACGACTTTTTCAGACGACCAATTGTCGAGCTTTTCTCCTGGGACACACGGGCGAATCCAGCTATCTAAGTCACAGTCGCTGTCAGCCTTGTCTTCATCTGCAGCATTGACGATGTGGGGAGAAACCAAACCCCTGCTGGAGAAAGTACCGGCTTCATTCTTCTGAGACCCCGGAGTATACCCCAATCCAAACTTGTCTTCTTTTATGATTGGCTCCATAAATTTGCCCCAGCCTTGGGCATTACCAGCCTTAACCACTTCAATAACTTGCTTGTATGAAGAGATAGAAGTCCCGACCTTCTCAGACTCAGGTGAAAAGACAGTTTCGGGCGCGACCTCACTGATGTTTATGGCTTCAAAGCCCTGACACAGCATCTCATGCATCTCACCATCCATTTCCACATACTTAAATGTAGACAGGTGGCTAACAAAAATATCCTCTTCACCACAGACAGTGATGATCTGACCTTCTAGTTCATATTTGAGCTTCTGGTGGAGGGTAGAAGTAACAGCACCGGCAGCATGAATCCAGGGCCGACCTAGCAGACAACTATAGGCAGGCTGGATATCCATCACATAAAAGGTACTTTTGAATACCTGCGGTCCAATCTTAACTGGCAACTCAACTTCGCCACAGACAGCTCGCTTAGAGCCATCAAAAGCCCTCACAACTAAATTACTTGGCTTCAGGATGATGTCATCGCAATCCAACTTCGTTAAGGCTTTCTTTGGAAGAACATTCAGAGAAGAGCATGTATCAACCAAAACATGGGAAAGCACCACCCCTTTGCATTCCATTGTGATATGCAGGGCTTTATTGTGATTCCTGCCCTCAGACGTCAGGTCATAATCGGTGAAACCTAGCGCATGGCTAGTGTGTACATTCGAAACTACCGACTCCAGCTGGTTAACAGTTATCTCTGGTGGAAATAGGCGTCCACTGCGAGTGAAGCCACCAATTCCTCCAACATTGTCTACAGCGGAGCTACCAATGTCAATGTCTTCTTCGTTAACTTTCTGCCCCTGGCAGTAGATATCAGCCCCATAGTGCCACGGGATAGCATTGTCTTTCTCATACGGAATAAGTCCTGGTACCGTGATGGTGACCGGACTAACCAAAGTCGGTTGCGGGTTGTCAGAGTAAATTGGTGCTGGACTTTCTGGGAAATATATTGTCATCGGAGCGGGTCTCTCGGGAACATATATTTCTTCAGGAGTGAAATAAAACGTTACTGTCGACACATCATTCTTCACTGGACGGGTCTGGTCGAACTGAAGACAACCTTCATCTATCAGTTGGTGAATACCCCTTCCCAAACTATCACATTCGTTCTCGGCAGCTTGACAATTTCCGCACTCTTCCCCACAGCCCGGGAAAATCTGTCCTTTCAAAAGTTGGTCTTTAACTACCGATAGCGAAGTCTTCACTTTAGCCACATCAGAAACCAAATTCAAAGTTTCCCCACTATCAGCAGCATTAATCCTCTGCCCGCCGTGAGCTGGCATTGGGTTTTGGATAACATTAGGCACCGGAGAAAAATTGATGGCCTGGGCATCTCTCAAATCTTGTACCTTTAGCTGGAGAGCCTTGCAATTATCTGTAGTATGGCCAGGTGCGTTGGAGTGAAAAGCACATCTGGCGTTGACATCATAACCTCTAGGCAGATTGTTGGGATCGACCGGTGGGGCCAGAGTTCTCAACGTAACCAGATTCATGTCAATCAGCTTGGGAAGTAATACAGAATAAGGCATTGGGATTGGCTCAATGACCCGGTCCGCCTGCCTTGGACGTTGTTGATAGTGTCTTTGCTGACCCGGATTACCTCCTTGTTGTTGATTGTTGTACCTGGGTTGTTGTTGCGGATGATACTGCGGTTGAGGAACAGTTGTTGGAATAGTGACTGCGGCGACTTGATCTTGATAATAATTAGGGCGTCCTCTGCCCCTGCCTCTGCCGGCATATACAACGCTCGTCTCACCTTCTCTTCTTCGCTGACCGTTACCAGCAAACGGTTTCTTGGGAACTGATGAGTTGAAAGCACTGTTGTCTTGAATTCGGCCCATCTTCAACAGACTCTCGATCCTTTCTCCAGCAATCACTATCTCTGCAAAGCTGATTGACGGGCAAGCAGCCAATCTCTCGATATAATTGCCTTGAAGAGTGTTCATGAACATGTCCGCCATCTCCCTTTCAGACATAGGGGGTTGGACGGATGCAGCAATCTGTCTCCAACACTGAGCATATTCTCTAAAGGTCTCCTTGGCTGTCTGAGACATTCCTTGCAACAAGGTCCGATTTGGAGCCATGTCCAAGTTGTATTGATATTACTTGATAAAAGCCTCTGCCAAGTCTTTCCAGCTCTTGATGGTAGTACGAGACAAATGAGAATACCATTCACGAGAAGCTCTAGTTAGACTGTCTTCAAAATAGTACATCCATAACTTTTCATCTTCAGTGTGAGCTCCCAACCTTCCCAGATAAGATTGGAGATGAGTACGTGGCCAAGAAGCCCTGTTGTATTTCTCAAAAGTAGGGGGTTTGAACTTGTGAGGGATCCTTACTCCCTGAACCAGACCAAGATTGGTGGCATCAAAACCTAAGGAATTTTGAGACTCCAAAGATTTGAGCTTCTCAGCAAGCTCATCCATACGGCGAGTGGTCTCGAGGGCCTCGTCGTGCAAAGAAAATTGATCATACTGATAATCTTCAGTAACGGGGCGCCCGTTAATCTGAATCCCTTGATTCACATTGTACCTTCCGCCAATACCATTTCCGACATTCCCGTGTTGCCAACATTACCCGGGTTTCCATCAACATTTGCGTTACCCGCGTTTCCAGTGTTCACAGGGTTATCAGCGTTCCCATGGTTACCAGGGTTCCCAGGGTTACCAGGGTTCCCCTCAGCACTTGGTATTTCCACCTCTGGATCGGGCCTCGGTTGCTCAACCAATTCCTTCAGCTTCGCCTGGCCTTCTGCCATACCAGTCATCAATGTCATGAACTGATCCATCCTTTCCTGCATATCAGCCAGCTCTTTCTGTACCTGGTCCATTGCTAGTCGTGGACGGTTTTCCTTTGTCGGGTACCTGTGAACTCGCTTGGGACCAATAACTGCCTAAAACAGGGAACAAACATTAGACACTGCGGTGACACCTGCAAAACAAACAAGGGTTAGTATGCATGGTATGCGATGCACTGCTTATTCAATTTTAAGGCCCCCCCTTAAAAAGGGAATACCCTGCAAATGAATAAGCATGAGATGTTGGATGCAAATATGCAGATGATGTTATGCAATGCAATGGCATGTCAATTAGAATTGCTGGATCCGCTTGAACATCTGTCAGGTTGCACTGCCTGGAGAGAAATTAAGAGGATCAAGCAAAGCACACCAAACAAAGGTCATGGGATGGATCATGTTATCCTTAATATCAACCATCCATTTTTGGTGGATTATGGTTTACTCCTTATCAACACCCAAGTTTCATTGATATTAAGGATACCTGAACGGATCAACCATGAATCAAGGGTTTGTTGCAAGTCACGAGCATGGAGTTTAGGTTAAGAACCACCCAAAGGGAGTGTACTAAGGTTTAAACCTGCCAAACATGTTCTACAAAAAGGTTCCCATAGTCATAATCCCATCTTTCGGATATTATCGGAGGAACGACTACTCGTATTCCAAAAATATTCTCAAGAGAGACTCTTATGAGTATAGTATCGCGTAACAATCGTATCAAATCTTACACTTGAACGACTTTCGCACTACGTCCTACGAATAGGCCAAGATGGGTTTGGTAAACTAAGGTCCTTGGCTTCTAAGGTCTATATTGGAAAAAGTAATGTCTAACCACAACTTACTTGTGTGACATTATTGATCTCAACATGACCTCCACCAAGTGAATGGGCTTGCAAGTCCACTTGCTAAGGAATAACTCCACACAAGTCAACAAGACTATGCCATTCTCCTATCTTAATTGCACTCGAGTTCGGGTATAGAACTCATCTCTCAAACAGAACCAGCAGATACGGCAGTCTTATGTACACAATGCAATAAAGCAGGTAAATGCTGAAAGATAAATAACTGTACAAAAGAATAAACACCCAATAAACAAACAACCTACAAAAGCTAGGAGGGACTCGCTTAGGGAAACTGGGTCCCCAGTAGAGTCGCCAGCTGTTGCAACCTGAAAAATGGAATGCGAAAAAAAACAACCGGCGAAGAAAGACAGGAGAGTCGCCACCGTGCGTTATTTATCCCAAAGGAGGGAAAGGAAACACTCGAAGTAAAACTGGAAAAAGGAAAGGACAAGACAGGGTCTCGCAACCAAATCTTGGGTTCGGGAGTCGGTTATGCGAAGGGAAGGTATTAGCACCCCTACGCATCCGTAGTACTCTACGGGATCCACTTTTGTAGTTCTTATCTAAAGGGTGTGGGTTTATCTAATGTGTTATTTACTAAAAAAGGGGTCAAAAGAAAATGACTCGCACGGATGTCGCATCCACTGCATACGTATCTCATTTGAATATAAGAATCAGAGTCTTCGTAGCTCGGCTACCTAGGGGTTAAGGGTAATTGTGCTCGCTAAGACATCGCGTCTTATGCCTACGTATCTCATCTGGAATGAGAATCAGAGCAAGCCGTAGTTCGGCTAACTACGGGGTTATGGATTGGGTTTTGGACGAACGACGTTACTACACAATCTACCGGATGCTCGACCTTTGGAGACTTACTCGCCTGTAGTAGAAGGAGTTAACGTGTTCTTAGAAGAAAAAAAATCAATGAGTTGGTAGGGTTAGGGATGCTCAGGCAAAAGGGAAATCCTAGACGAAGGAACCTGCATAAAGTAAACACACAAAACATTGCCTCCTATCGAGGTCTTCCAGCTAAGAAAGCGGTAAAAATACGGGAAAATGTAAAAGTACCACACGGATAAAGATCCGAAGTAATAGTAATTAACGGAACAAGGAAACCCTGAGATCCTTCCAAGCTAACACCATCAAAGAAAGTGAGTCAGTACAAGTAATCGGAATGAAACCTCCAGGTGGTATCCCACAAATAAAGTGGAACACCAGGCAAACCATCTCTGCAAGAGTCATATGAGCCCTCACAAAACAAAACTCAACAAACAGGTTAGAGAAACAAAATAGGATAACCAAGAGTTGCCCCCAAATCAAAATGTAACCATATGAATCATGCCATTAAAATTCACAAAAAGCTCACAAAAAGCAACCAAGGGTAGGAGGCCTAAACCTCTTGTCAAACACATGCATCAAAAGGGTATCAAATTCACCCATAATACCTCATACATTTAGAGCATTCAAATTAAAGGCATAAAGATGATGGATATAGGGCAAACCTGATTGGAGAGATCGGTTGAAATCAAATGGCACAGCTGGATTTGCAAACCAATGTTAGGGTTTGTTTGAGTTGAAAGTGTGTGAGTCAGAATGAACCTTTCAGAGTTGCCTGGAGGTTGTTGCAGATTAATTCTCACTCTCTCTGTCTAGGTTTCTCTCCAGGTTTTGTTCCAAGGAAACCTCAGAGTGTTTTGCTTCTCTTCCTTTTTCTGTCTGTTCTCCCTCTTTTATAACCTGATTTTCATGGCTTTGTGGGCTCAACTGAGAGAGGTCCAAGTCCAAGATTTTTCTATTATATTTTATTTATTTATTTAATTAAAAAAAAATATTTTTTTTTCGTTTTTTGTTTTGTTTTTTGTTTTGTTTACATAACATGTGGGCTTTGCCTAGCGAGCATGACAGCTCATGAACAAACCTTTGCTCGTTCAAGATTAACGTTTTGACTGACGAATAGACCCCTGTTGGAAGTAACTCAAGTCTTTCCCTTGTGTTGACTGATCATCTAAATAGAACCCACAAAGTGTCCTGGATGATGTTCAAGCTTCTTGGAGCTAATCCCGATTGACATGATGAAATGCAATGTATCTAATGTTAAATGACCTAAAAATGAATGCGTGAATAAGGAGGGCAAATTTTGGGGTGTTACACACCTGGGGCATAGCATAACTTCTGATTTCTTTTTTTGGCACCTTCGGAGGAAGTCCGACAGCGTTTCTTCCTCCTGAGGGAAAGCGACCTTGTTGTATTCCTCTTGTCGACATTGATCGTCGACTTCCATGGAGACTTCTCGAGATACCTCCACCATATTAACTTCCATGTGGATATCCTCAGTAATATCCAACCTTTAGAATTGTTTTTGAAGGCCATCAGTGGCCTTGTCCAACTGAATGAAATTATCAGCGGTTTCTTTAGTGATCATCACTAACTTTGAATTTCCAGCACCCTCGACATCTGAGGTTTCAACATTTTCTTTCTTGACATCCTTTGTACCCTTTTTGGGCGAAATCGTCAAGAAGTGCCTTTTCGAAGTACTCATGTACTATAACCATGACAGGCCTATTAACAAAGTCTTCACTAACTTCGGTCATACAGAAATCATCAGCAACTTCAATGAAATTCACCTCCTCTGGCTCAGTATAATGAGCTTCAGCAATTTGTAGAGGATCAGAGATCGATTTTCATCTGGCTCTGTGTCTTATCACCGAACTTGAGTCTTCCCTCCTGGATTGCATTCTGCACCAGATCCCTGAAAAGAAAACATTGAGACATTTTATGACCCAAAAAGCTATGGTATTTACAAAACCCTCGTTTGTATTATCGTTTGACCATCTTTGACCAATAAGTCAAAAATTTCGTCACTTTTTGTAACGTCGAATGTATATGTTTTCTTAGGAAACTTGTCATTCTTTTCAAGTTCGATAGGGTTTTTCCCGTTCGAAGGAGCTAAAAATTTTCACGCATATGGCGGCCCTTGTGTCAATTCAGCAAGGTCGATCTCAGTATCGTCGAAGTCTGGAACTTCATGACATGAATCTTCGTGATCTTCGTCCTAGCCTTTTCTTATTTTAAACGCTCTACCTGTCGAACTCTATCAGCTAACTGGACCATATCCCTTAGGTATTGAGTATCCAATTTCTTTCTAATCGAATAGTCAAGGCCCCCAGCGGCCATTTCGACCAGTTCATGCTCTGGTACTTGCGTAAAACACCTGGCTTTGAGTAGTCGAAATCTATTCAGGTAGTCATCAATTGGCTTAGGGAATTTCCGTCTAACACTAGCCAACTCTTTCAAACTTATCCTCGTCTGCCCCATGTAGAACTGTTCATGGAACATTCTTTCCAGTTGGTTCCATGAGTGGATCGAATTTTGGGGCAAACTTGTGAACCGTGTGAAAGCATTCTTTGTAAGAGAACTCAGAAAAAATTTCACCCGAAGACTCTCGTTAATTGACATATCTCCAACTTCGATTAAATATCTCGCCATGTGTTCGACAATAGACTCAGTAGTATCCCTAACAAACTTGGTGAATTTTGGGATTTTGGTCCTCAGGGGTGCATCCGTTTGTAGGACATACTCTGCTAAAGGCGACGTATAATTTGGTCTTCTAAGGCCAAAATTTACCCTATTTTGAACCATAATTCTTTCGACTATAGCTGCTAGGTTATTATCTACTACCACATCATCATGTCGAACTTGTCGTATGATATCATCAGCATTTTAATTCCTATTTACCATTTACACCCTTGGTTCCCTGGGTACATGTGGTTCAATCCTAGGGGGTACTACTACTCCCCCTTGATTTTGTGGGATCTGGTTAATAGTGAGGTCTTCCTCAAACGTGGGCTCTTGATTCTCTCTTACCCAATCCCTAGGCAGGGGACGCTGGTGCTGAGGTATACCAAGAAACTCAGACATTCGATCCACTTGTGTTGTCATTTGTTGATTCGACTGAGTTGTATTCTGAATTAGAGGATTTAGCACAGTGGTCAAAGTCTGAGTTAACATTTGGACCATTTCATGATTTCTTTCATTCATTTGTTGCCTCCATGCCGCTGCAGAATTATTGGTGAGAGTGGGTAGTTGTACTGGGTGTCTTAAACCTAACGCTTGATTGGTTCGACCCACGTTTATCACGGACCCTTGCACTGGTGAATTTATTTTAGTCGCCGATTCCGAAAAGGTAGAACCTGTGCTCTGTAGATTAGCCATCACTAAAGTTGGCATTCCATACAGTTGTTCTCGACCGTTAAATGGTATTGAGAAACCAGAGGGTACCAACGACCTATTTGGGATGTCCCTAATTTGTGAAGGAGTGTGAGGAGGTCCCCTAGGTCCAATGCAAGTTAGAATTGGTTCAGCATGGGAGATCGAATGCGTAGGCATCGAACTCGCCATAGACGGAACTACTTCGGACGCATGCGTTGTGCCCGTGTTTGTCCATATCGAAGAAGAAGAGGGCACTATGTTTCTAGTTGATGGATTTTGAGAATTTTGAGTTTCTGGCGGATTCATATTCGCCATCCTCGTCTGGGATTCCCTCCCTGTTCGTCGTTCTTCGTTTATGGATATTTTACCACTTCTTAAAAGCATACAAAGACTCTTTTCTCAAGCAAAACTTAGCAATCAAAAATGTTACACAATACGTGACGTTAGCACTGGTCCCACCGGGTGTGCCAATTTGTTTACCTTGAAATTTGGTAAACAACCGTTGATCTTCCAAATTTCTAAATTTGGCCACTCACAGGATCGATCAGATTGATCCTAGGACATGTACTAAGTGTCTCGTAAACGTGGTAGTAATAAATGATCAAAACTAAACGTCAGATCGGAGTTTTAAAGAAAACTAAGGACAAAAGAGTGACTTAAACGAAAAAGAAAAGTCTTAAATCAGTGTTTTGAACTAGTAAAGAAAAATGAAGTAAACGACGGGAATTGTAAAGGATTGAAAATAATTAATTAAAAAGTTTGCAAGTACTGGAATCTTGAGACTGTAAAGTAAAAGTTGAAGATAAGGAAAGGAATGAAAGGATCTTAACTTTGAATATGGCAATAGTAAAAATAAAGTGTTTGAAAGGAAAAAACAAGGAAGAGTGTTTCTGAAAGGAAAGTAAAGACAGATTTATAATGCTTTGAAATGATTAAACAATGGTGTAGACAACGTACATTCTGCATTTTACAGTTCTTCTTCACACGAATACTTAGTAAATTTGCAAAATTTGTACACAATTTGACACACACTTTTCTAACACTAAGACCCTATATTTATACTGGATCGAAATAACCGCTTTGATGGTCCTTCAATCACGTTGATACACGTGGCGCCTTACATGCGTGCATTCGCTCACCCTGCTCCACGTGTGTTCTTGCAGTTTCTGACGAAGGTGAACTTCCCTCCTTTATTTAAATTTCAAATCTCTGATCGAAAATCGTTTTCTAACCGCTTCTCTAGGAACTGCTCCGAAATTTCAGCCATGAGCTTGATCTTTATCCAATCAGCTAAGCAGATTTACCCCCAGCTGGTCGAATTACTTAATGGTCGAAACCAGTTGTGCATATTTTCCAATTTTGGTAATTTGGGGTGGGCGTCGAAAATATGAGCTAACACCAACATGGTGTGCATCTAAGTAAGGCCCATACGCGTATCATCCATGTATGGGCATAATCCTCCATTTTCCTCCCCTTTGATGGTCCTTGTATGATACGAGGAAGGCTTTAGGTCCATACACGTAAGACACTGGTCCATACGCGTATGGACAGGGGCATGCTCTTTTTCTCCTCTCCGCTGGTCTGCGTGTGTTACGCGTAAGAGCATGTGGCCATACACTGATGATACACGTATGGGCAGAGCCACCGTCTTTTTTTCTTTTTCTTCTTCTTCTTTGATCTGGCTCGGTCTTACCCTAACTTCTTTTTTTCCTTTTATCCTGCATCCAACATGCCACACATGCCAAAAAGACGTAAAAGTAGCCAAAAGAAACTCAAACTATAAAAACATTGTCTTGACACAAACTGACTCGAAAGATCAAACATTAAGATCAAAAGTATACATTTCACCTGGATTTTTGATGTATAAACGATAAAAAAAATATAGCACAAATGGTGACTAATCACAAGGTTGAATAAAGGTGAAGTCAACCTTAAAGCAGGTAATGGAGGAAATGTTGTTGTTGTAGCAACTGGATTGATCCCATTAATAATGCCCACTGGAAAAGTGCTAGTGTTATAGAATTGTGTAAGACCCCAATTTTGACCCTAAGATCCCTCATGTAAATTCATCATAAGCATTAGCATTGGGATCATACCTTGGCATCCTCCTTACCCCTCTTTCATTGGGTTTGTTTTGGGAGAGATCACCAAGCACTATGTGATTGTATCGTACTTATATTTTATCATTTTATTAACCAAAATACCAAAAATATGTCTTTGTATTTGCCTAACTCTTTTGTAGGTAGGGCATGATCTCCATTGATCTATCAAGTTCATAACTAGGGTTTGAGACTCTCATGACAAAGAGCACAACCATGAATTGATACAAGAATGGTTATGGGCCATCATATATGAGTCCCAATGATATCTACATGTTATATTGATCAGGTTTCCTTCAAGAGTTTGAGGGTGAGTTGCAGTGGAAACCCTAGTTTGACTAGGTATCTTGAGTAACTTCTCCAACAAGCTATCTCACCAATTGATCAAATTTCTCAAGGGGAACTTCAAAATTAATCATCTTATGCATATATGATCTACCATGAGCCTAGAAAGTCAAGAGAATTGAAGGTTAGCAAGTTGGTTGATGGTGGTTGGCCAGATGAATTCATCTGATCAAAACTGGGTCTCCCTAGACCCTATCTCCTACAATTTTCACCATATGAATATGATTCCAAGAGAAAACTTACTCTAAATAACATTCCAAACAACTTTCATGTTGAGACCTAGATATAGTTTTGCTTGGAAAATAATTTTCTATGTTGAAACATTATAGGTCATTTTGTCTAAACCCTAATTTGAAAGTCAACTTCCCAAGGCCATAACTTGCTCAATTTTTATGAGATGAAAGATTTCCAAGTTTAAAAATCAAATTCAAGATGTCTACTTCATCTTTTATGTTTGGAGTTAGAGCTAATTCAACGTTTATGAGCATGTGATATGAGGTTACGTTATAGGTCACTTTTGACCTATACCATTGATCAAGTGATTTTTCCCAACTTCAAAAATGCATAACTCTATCATTTAAAATCCAAATGACATGAAATTGGTGACTATTTTTAAGTTCTTTGAGAGAGCTACAACTTTTATGAATACATTTTTCTCATTTGAAGCTCACATAAAAAGTTAAGCAAGGTGGAATATTGAGACATATAACTTGACACTTAGAAAAAATTTCAATATGTTAAAATTTCCAAACATCCACCTCAAAATTTTTCAAGTTACAAGCTTCAAATGAAAAATTGTTGAACACGAAAGTTGTTCCTCTTGATCTAACTTTTCCAAAAAGCCCAAATTCATCCATTTTGGACAAGAAATGAATAGGCTGCGCATGGCTTGAACATGGTATCATCATTTGGCAAGATTGAACTTCAAACATCCATGAACAATTGCTTAGTAATCCAACATGACTTCAGCCTTGCTTACACTCAATTATGGATCAGATAGAGTGATTTCATGGGCCTGCACACGCCCATGCACTCATGCATCACACATTGCTAATTTTGGAAGTTCACTTCAAGTGTGCAAATATCAATTGAATTGGCTATAAATAGAGCTCCCTGTGCTCAGAATTTCACACACATTTGCGCCAGCTTTGATCCCAAACCTCTAACCCTCTCATTCCAAAGGATAATCCTGAGAATTTCACTTGAAATTGAGTTTGAACTCTCACTGTTTTGAGATTCAAAACTCCAGGGATCCAAGACCTTTTGAGCATTCAATTCTTCTTCTACAAGCATTTGGAGTGAAATCAAGCACGAGTCAAGGCAAGAACAGCTGAATCTAGACCTGCATTGAAGGTATTTTCCAGAAATTTTAATCTCTTCGATTCTCTCTAAATCTTGCTTAATTCTCTTGACTCCTTGGTTGTCTGAAGTCCTACCAATGTAGGCAAGAAGATTGAGCTGATTTGAGGCCAAATCGAAGCAACTCAGTTCATGTACCTCAAATTTCAACTCCATGTATCTCTCAATATACTTGGAGTTAAGATAAATTGAGGTCAGATTCGTGCTCAGTGCCATTTTTACTTTGAAATCATGTCGTTCTTTTTAATTTTGGTGATGGTTATGACTGAACTAGTCCGACGAGGCTCGCCTGAGAAGGAGACCGGAGTTGTAGCTCCGGTGGTGAGTTGGCATGTTCAGAGCCACATGATCCTTTTGAAATAAAATAATCTCGTGCGTTGGTTTGAATAACCTTTCCTGTGGCACACTGACTCAGGCGTATCGTGGATTGTGCGCTTGTGATAACTTGATCTGCCACCTCAATTAATGAGGAAGATCATGTGGTCCACGTTTTTTCTGATCATTTAATTTTCATTTTAATCCTTTTACTTTCATTAATTCATATTAATTTTAATATTGATCCAAAAAATGTGAGAGTTTCACCAAATATTTTCAAATATTTTCCTCTTTCATATTCTGAATTAAAATTATTTTTTGGATCATTATTAATATTTTTTATGATTTAATTGATTTTCATTTGTTTTTAATTGTTTAAAAATAATTTTAAATGTCCAAAAATTATGAATTTTTTTCTCCAAGATCCTTTGACCTTGTTTGACCTATGATAAATCTCATGGTCATTTCTTTGGTGTTTTGATGAGGTTTTAGGCATTGGACAAACCATATTTAATTTAAATGCCTTATTTTAGTATTTTTAATTTGATTAAATGCCAAATAATTTTGTTGAACAATTGTGATGACTTGTTTGTGTTTGACTATTGTTGTTGGGCCTTGATCAAGGTTGATTTGACTTTGTTGAGTTAATATCATTGGATTTAGGGGATTGATGGAATGTACATTCCATCTCCCAAAATGAATGGATGATATTAATTTGGTAAAAATCCTCCTTTGACCAATTTGTGTTTTGATCCATTCCCCTCCCACTTCATCTTATTCCCCTTTTTCATTCATTATTTCCATTTGGCCTTTGATATCTCAAAATCCTAAGGCTAGTTGATTGAAAAATTAACATGAGTATGGATGAGATTAGGCCACACCTTTTGTATATTTTTTGTGTGTGTGGTATGTTTCATGAGCATAGTTCATTATACTATGTCTCTAACTCTAACATGCACTAACACCAAAATTCTATTGCCCGACCTCAAATAGTTGTGACTTCTACATAAGTCCAATTACGATTGCTTAACATAGCGCTAAATTTGTGACATAAAAGGCATAAGCATTCTATTTAGTGAGATTGTAAGTCTCCCATCTTTCATGGTATTGTGTGGAAACTTGGCCTTTTTTCCTTCCTTTGGAAGATGTCTTGGTTCAAGGGTCCATGCTTGTGATAAGTGGGTTGAGTGTTCTCCAAAGAATGTCTTAAAATGAACAGCAAAAGAAAAACAATACTAACTTCTAACCTATTAACTACTACCTTTTAATTTCAAGCCATTTACTTTAATGTCATTTAATTCTAGCTTTTATACATTTACCATTGTTCATATCACTCTAATTGTTTATGTTAATGCAATTTTCACTTTGTCCACTTTGACCATATTGTGTGATATATTTTGTTTGTGTATACTTTGTTTGTTGGTGTGGTCTTTGACCATTAATATACATAATAATAATAAAAACCCTAAAAAACTTTTGTGTGGACTGTTGGCTTGATCTTGGACAAATGGACTTAGAATTTATGCAACATTCCTATGCTAAAGGACTTGGCCAATGCCAACTTATTGAGAAACCAAGTGCTTGCAATTTGAAACTTCATCTAATACATCATTCAAGATATCTCTAAGTTCATCTGCAACATGATCATTGTGAAGCTGTTATTTTGAACCTGTGACTTGTGGAATTCATTTGTTACATGGGCTACTTTAAAGAAGATCATGGAATGGATAAGCTTGTATGTGGCCATCTTTATTTGATGCCTTGATCTTCAAGATAATATAATTATGTATTTGTGTGTTGCTTAATTCTAAAATTCCAAGGGAATTCTGGGTTTCTATTGACATTCTTGTCTATTGGATTGCTACCCATTTGGTCAGATCTTTTCAACTCTAAACTTTTAATTTTGTACATAGGATAGTCTCTTCATCTTCTCCCCATTTCTTTCATTTCAAAATCTCTCCCTCCTTTTCCAAAATCTTCTTTGATTGAACTAGTTTTGTTCTAAACTTTGACCACTTTGCAAAAGATAGAAACTTTGGCCTTATGCCATTGAATTTTCAAACTTCCTTTTCTTAATCAAACTTGTAAATAGATCTAATTATACTTGACTTAAACTTTAAAAAATCCAAAAAAAGACTAACTCATTCAAACCATTTTTTGGCCTTTGTGCCTTTCAAACTTAATTTTTGTTAAAAGTAATGCATCCACTTTGAAATTTGTATCACAAACTACGAGGTTTTGATCCCTCATTTTTATGTTGGTACGTAGGCACAAGACCAAAGGTCTTATCAAACACAAAAATATAATTAATGATTTTTTTTCTCATCCCCCCATTCTATTTGTTTGTAAATATCACCTTATACCAAGTACATATGCACACAAAAGGGGCTCCCTATGAGTACCTAGGACACTTTGGGTGCTAACATCTTCCCTCTGTGTAACCAACCCCCTTACATGTAATCTCTGACATTTTATTAGTTTTGATTTGAAAACTTCTTACTTCTGGGTTTTGTTCGTACTTTCTCCCTTTTCCCTTGGAAACAATAAAAGCGCGGTGGCGACTCTTGTTATTTGATCTCTAACTTATCCATAACTTGATGATCATGAATTTACCGCTACAAATTGTATTATGTTTCAGACTTTAATTCAAACGTAATTTCAATTTCTATGTTTGACAAGTATGGTTTTCACGTTATGTTTAATAATAATATTTTCTCTATTTATCATAACGATGCTTTATATGTGAATGGTTATCTCCAAAGTGGCATATATGTTTTGTCAAATGTGAATCATAATTCTATTTTGCATGTTTCTTCGGGTTTCAAGAGAAATAGAGATAATCAAATAAACATAACTTATCTTTGACATTGTAAGCTTGGTCACATAGGTTAGAAAAGAATTAGTAAGTTACATAAGGAAAATTACCTTGGTAATTATGATTATGTATCATATGAAACTTGTAAATCTTGTCTCAAAGGAAAAATGACTAAATCTCCATTCAATGGAAGTGGAGATAAAGCATCTGAATTATTAGGACTAATTCATATAGATGTTTATGAACCTATGAAAATTCAAGCCAAAGGTGGATATTCTTATTTCATTACTTTCACTAATGATATGTCAAGTTATGGATTTTTGTATCTAATGAAGCATAAGTCTGAATCATTTGAAATGTTCAAGAAATTTCACAGTGAAGTTGAAAAACAAACTGGTAAAAGTATCAAAGTGATTAGATCTGATAGAGGATGAGAATATCTTAGTGAAAACTTTATTGATTATCTAAAAGAGAATGGGATTCTTTCACAATGGACACCTCCAGGTACACCTCAACATAATGGTTTTCTGAAAGAAGAAATTGAACCTTATTAGATATGGTTAGATCTATGACGGGGTTCACCGATCTTCCAACAAATTTATGGGGGTATGCAATGGAATAAACAACTTATCTTCTAAATAAAGTACCTTCAAAATTAGTCCCTACAACTTTATACAAGATATGGAAAGGACGTAAGCCAAATCTAAAACATATTAGAATTTGGGGTTGTTCAATTTATGTCAAGAAATTACGGACAGACAAAGTTAATGTTAGATCCAGTGTGTGTAGATTAATTGGATATACAAAAGAAATAATGGAATATTATTTCTATCGTCCTTTTGATCATAAAGTGTTTGTGGCTAGAGAAGGAACCTTTCTTGAAAGGGAATTTCTCGTAGAAGGAAGTCATGATAAAGAAATCAAACTTGATGAAGATCAAGAAAATGATGAAACACTAAAGGCTCATGAAAATCAGAATGAAGTTGAACATCCTTGCTTTGATGTTTTAAAGTTAACACAAAGGTAACTGACTTTAACACCTTTTTCTTAGGAACCAATTATAGTTCAAGAACAGGTTCATGAACCCATCATAGAAATGTTCAACAACCTCTTAATCCAATTCAAGAGTCTGTCAGAAGATCTAGTCGAGTTCATCATTCACTTGAAAGATTAAACTTAATGATGAAAGACGACACTTCGAATGAAGATTATCATAATGATACTGATCCTAAGAGATAGGAAGAGGTTATGCAAAGCTTGGATCATGATAAATGGAAAAAATCCATGGAATCCGAAATGGAATCAATAAAAATCAACAAAGTCTGGACTTTGGTTGAGGCTTCAAAGGAAATAAAACCTATTGGTTGTAAATGGGTTTACAAGAAAAATATTGGATCTGACGGAAAGGTTGAGACCTATAATGCTCGTCGTTTTTCCAAAGGTTGTCGTCAAAAAGAAGGAATTGATCATGACAAAACTTTGGGGCAATGATTAAATCGATTCGGATTCTACTTGCGATAACAACATATTATGATTATGAAATATGGCAAATGGATGTGAAAACAATTTTTCTTAATGGTGAGCTAAAAGAGGAAGTGTATATGACACAACCTGAAGGATTCATATCTTTGTCTAATCATAACAAAATTTGCAAGCGACGACGATCCATCTATGGGTTAAAATAAGCTTCTAGAAGTTGGAACATTTGTTTTAACAATACAATTGAAAAATTAAATTTTGTTAAATGTGAAGAAGAACCCTGTGTTTATAAAAAGGTCAATGGGAGCACAATCATTTTCTTAGTGTTATATGTGGATGACATATTACTATTTGGAAATGATGTTCCAAGAATGAAAAGTACAAAGGTTTGGCTATCAGATCAATTCTCCTTGAAAGACTTAGGAGAAGCTGCTTATATCTTAGGAATAAATATTTATAGAGATAAATCTAAAAGGTTGCTTGAACTTTCTCAGTCTATGTAAATTGATACCATTTTAAAAAGGTATAACATGGAAAGTTCCAAACCAAACTATTTGCTTGTAGGAATTGGAGTTACTCTTAGTAAGGATAGTTGTCCTAAAACTTTTGGAGAAGAGAGAGAGAGAGCATGAATAGAGTACCATATGCTAGTGTAGTGGAAGCTATCATGTACACCATGACTTGTACACGTTCTGATGTCGCTTATGCATTGGGTGTAAATAGTCGATATCAAGCAAATCCTGGCGAGGAAAATTGGAAAGTAGTTATGTCAATTCTTAAGTACTTAAGAAGAAATAAAGACCAATTCCTCAGTTATGGAGATTCTAAACTAAAACAAAAAAGTTATATTGATGCAAGTTTTACATCAGATAATGATGACAGTAAATCTATTTCAGGTTATGCTTTCATTTTTAACGGTGGTGGAGTCAGTTGGGAAAGTTCCAAGCAAGCTACAGTAGTAGATTCTGTAACACCCTTCTACCCAAACGACATATTTATATATAATATCAGAGTACAACATGTAGAAGAGTTTACATTTCATACAACATATCATTTCTCGCATCACAACATAAAACATATTATTTATTTGATTTAAAACTTCGCAGCGGACAACAACATAAATATTATAATAATGTGTCAACATGATCTCAACAAAACATCCCAACAATTATTCATCATAAACAACGTAAATAAAAATAATTTGGCTATCGAATCCCATAATCCCCGGTGTCACATGACCAGAGCATTTGACTCGACTCTGTAGAATAATTCTACACTTATTCTTCGAACCTCAACCAAAGCTACTCCTCTTTATCTGCACATTGCTCATCATAGATGAACATAAACACATGCAGAAGGGGTGAGAATTACATTATTAAATAATAATATAACGACGGAAATATAAACATAAATATATATTTCACATATGCCAACACAACTCATCATCATCATCAAAATCAACAAACTCATGAACATCATCAAAACAACACATCAAATGCAATGCACACACCCATGCATGACTCAACACGACTCGGTATACCCATTTTGTGATCACTACAGGATCACCACTCCCAGATTCATCACCATAGAATCCGAGTCCCCCGTAAGGAACCAAGCCTCTCAACAAGCCCGGAGTCAACAACGTCATTGGAACTCATGTCCGTTCATCACTAGGCATCGGCCTTTCATGAATGCATGCACATCAAACATGCATCATAATCATCATCGCAACAACAACATCATATAGTCATGTTATCATCATCATTAATATCATGACATACAACTCAACAAAACAACAACAACATCATAACGATATCACATCGTCACATAACACATTCATAATTAAACACGTAAATTCAACATATCCTCATCATGACACCTCATACAAATCATATAATCGCTATTAATTGTTTATGGTACAACTACAGCGACTTACTAAGAGTCTCGCAACTCAACGTACTCAAAACCCGCCAACATTAGCTTCTGCATTTCACCAGTTAGCGCCGCCAACATAGGGACGCGCCGCGAACTCTCCAACTCAACACAGTTCGCGCCGCGAACGAAGGGTCGCGTCGCGAACAACGAATTACAGAACCCCTCTAAATCCTGCCCAGTTCGCGCCGCGAACTAGGCTTCGCGCCGCGAATCGCGCGCAACCAGAACCCTCTGCTGCAGAATTCAGCGCAGCTTCGCTTCTCTACTCGCCATAACCCGTACCCCACAGCTAGCAAACCAAAATCGACATTTAACAGACACATATACGCAACATACTTCGATTACGATGCATATAACACAACAAAACTCACAAATCAGAGGATTTTCCATCAAAACCCCAACTTTCCCAATCTCCCTAAAATCCCCAAAATTCATCAACAATTCAACAGATGTCATACAATTGCTCGCATATCATTGTTTAATAAGGTTCAGACCCCTTACCTCTTTGGATTGAAGGAAGTTCTGAGCACTCTCCAAGCTTCAGCTTTTCCGTTCTTCGACCTTCGCTCTACAGCTCTTTCCTCTTCTCTGCAGCTTTCCAACTTCACGTGAAACTCTTCTGTTCCAAAATGAGAATCTTTCTCTTATCCCAACTTATATATTTTCCAATAATTATTATTCCAATTAATAATAATAATAATCCAATAATTCCATTTTATTTAATTAAATTAATAAAATAATATTATCAACTTAATTAAATAATTCTTTTACTTTATTTGGGGTGTTACAACTCTCCCCCACTTTAGAAGTTTTCGTCCTCGAAAACATACCTCAAGCAAATAGAGTCGGATACGACTCCTTCATCTGATCTTCACGCTCCCAAGTCAAGCTCTCACCAGCTGGACCTCCCCAAACAACTTTCACTAGAGCAATCTTCTTACCTCTCAGGGTCTTCTCTTCTCGGTCATCTATCCGAATTGGCAACACATCAACGGTCAAATCATCCCTCACCTGGATATCATCCAACTGAACAACATGCGAAGGATCCGCAATATATTTTCTCAACTGAGATACATGAAACACATCATGCAGATTAGAAAGCGACGGCGGTAAAGCTATCCGATACGCCACTTCCCCAACCCTCTTCAAAATCTGATACGGACCCACAAACCTCGGAGTAAGCTTTTTAGACTTTAAAGCTCTACCCACACCTGTCGTCGGAGTAACTCTCAAGAACACATGATCTCCCTCTTGGAACTCAAGTGCCTTTCTTCTATTATCATGATAACTCTTCTGACGACTCTGAGAAATCTTCATTTTCTCCTGAATCATCTTAATCCTTTCAGTCGTCTGCTGCACAATCTCAGGTCCGAGTACAACACTCTCACATGATTCATACCAACACAATGGAGTTCTACACCTCCGACCATACAATGCTTCATATGGAGCCATACCGATACTAGCATGAAAACTATTATTATAAGTAAACTCCACCAACGGCAAATAACTATCCCAAGAACCACTCTGCTCCAACACACAAGCTCTCAACAAATCCTCCAAGGATTGGATAGTTCTTTCAGTTTGACCATCAGTCTGAGGATGATAAGCTGAACTCAACCTCAACTTAGTCCCCAACGCTTTCTGCAAACTTTCCCAAAATCTAGAAGTAAATCTGGGATCTCTATCAGACACAATACTTGATGGAATACCATGCAGCCTCACTATCTCCTCAATATACAACTCTGCTAACTTCTCTAAAGAGTGATTAATCTTCATTGGCAAGAAATGCGCCGACTTAGTCAATCGATCCACAATCACCCAAATAGAATCATTACCTTTCACCGTCCTCGGCAATCCCGTCACAAAATCCATGGAAATGCTATCCCACTTCCATTCAGGAATCTTCAAAGGTTGCATCATACCTGTCGGTTTCTGATGTTCAATCTTTGACTTCTGACAAGTCAAACAGGCATACACAAACTTAGCAACATCTCTTTTCATACCAGCCCACCAAAACAATTTCTTCAAATCTTGATACATTTTAGTTGCACCTGGATGGATACTCAATCCACTCCTATGGCCCTCTTCAAGAATACTCTTTTTCAATTCCGACACCTCAGGAACACAAACTCTACCTTTAAATCGCAGGATGCCATTCTCATCGATCTCAAAATTACCACCGTTACCCTGGTTAACCATAGTAATATGATCAACTAGAGCGACATCAACTTGCTGACCATTCCGAATATCTTCCAGAATTCCACTAGTCAACTTCAGCATACCCAACTTTACACTATCAGCGGAAACTTCACAACCCAAACTCATATCACGGAACTGTTCAATTAACTCAAGCTCCCGAACCATCATCATAGACATATGTAGAGACTTTCTACTCAGTGCATCTGCAACTACATTAGCCTTACCGGGATGATAACTCAATTCAAAGTCAAAATCCTTCAGTAATTCTAACCATCTTCTCTGCCTCATATTTAACTCTTTCTGATCAAACAGATACTTCAGACTCTTGTGATCACTGAACACTTCGAATCTGGAACCATACAAATAATGCCTCCACATTTTCAACACAAATACAACAGCTGCAAGTTCTAGGTCATGCGTAGGATAATTCCTTTCATGAACTTTCAACTGTCTAGAAGCATAAGCTACAACTTTACCATTCTGCATCAAAACACCACCAAGACCCATCAAAGAAGCATCACAATAAACAACGAAGGACTCACCAGGATTAGGCAAGATCAACACTGGAGCACTGGTCAACCGCTTCTTCAACTCAACAAAACTCGCTTCACAAGCTGCATCCCACACATACACTTGACCCTTCTTAGTCAACTGCGTCAACGGCAATGCCAACTTAGAGAAGCCCTCAATAAATCTGCGATAATAACCAGCTAACCCCAGAAAACTGCGTATCTCAGTAGCAGACTTCGGAGTCTCCCACTGTAATACAGCATCAACTTTAGCAGGATCAACAGAAATCCCACCACTCGAAATCACATGGCCAAGGAAACTCACTTCTTTCAACCAGAACTCACATTTAGATAACTTTGCGTATAATTTCTTCTCTCTTAACACCTGCAAAACAATCCTCAGATGTCCTGCATGCTCTTCTTCCGTCTTAGAATATATCAATATATCATCTATGAACACCACAACAAAATTATCAAGGTACGGATGAAATATACGATTCATATATTCCATAAACACACCTGGAGCATTAGACACACCGAACGGCATCACAGTGTATTCATAATGACCATACCTCGTACGGAAAGCAGTCTTCGCAATATCCCCTGACTTCACTCGGATCTGATGATAACCCGACCGCAAATCAATCTTACTGAAAACATGAGCTCCAACCAACTGGTCCATCAAATCATCAATCCTCGGCAATGGATACCGATTCTTGATAGTCACCTTATTCAACTGCCGATAATCGACACACAACCTCATCGTACCTTCTTTCTTCTTCACTAACAATACTGGTGCACCCCAAGGAGAAACACTTGGACGCACAAACTTCTTCTCAAGCAATTCCTCAAGTTGCTTCTTCAATTCAACTAATTCAGTTGCCGACATTCTATAAGGAGACATCGACACTGGACTCGTACCTGGTACTAAGTCAATGGCAAATTCAACTTCACGTTCTGGAGGTAATTCACTTACATCCCCCGGAAACACATCCTGAAATTCACAGACAATAGGCAAATCTACACTCACCACTTTCTTATCCGCTTGCAGAGACGCAAATAAAGCGAATACCTGAGCCTCATCTTTCACAAATTCCCCCACCTGCCTAGCAGATAGAAATCTTGCCTCATCATTCTCGCCAACTTCAGAAAACCTCACCGTCTTACTATAGCAGTTGATAAACACGCCATAGAATTCTAGCCAATTCATTCCCAGAATGATATCAATTTGGTGCAAGGGTAAGCACACCAAATCAACCACGAACTCTCTCCCAAAGATCGTCAAATGACAACCTCGACAGACAACAGAAGTCTTCACAGAACCATTAGCAGGAGTATCTATCACCATACTTCCGCCTAGGGACGACATACTCACACCAATCCTGGTCGCACACTCATACGAAATAAACGAATGCGTAGCACCAGTGTCAACAATAGCAAGCAATTCAACATTATTAATCAAGCAAGTACCTTTAATCAGATTATCTCCTTTAGGAGCTTCAGCCCCACTCAGAGCAAACACCCTACCAGTAGTATGAGCTGCAGTAGCCGCCTTCTTCGGTTTCGAGCACTGCAAACTGATATGGCCTTTCTCGCCACAATTAAAACATGTCGGACCAGCATCCTTACATTCCGTAACTCTATGACCAGCCTGACCGCATCGGAAACATCTCAGCACTTTCTTGGTACAGCTATCGGCACGGTGGCCTGGCTCGCCACACTTGAAACACTTACCAGCTATGGGAGATCCTCCCCCACTTGGCTTCTTCTCATCTATCACTTTCTGCTTACCTTTACCATTCGGAGATGCATAAGGACTACCACGATCCTTACTCTTCTTCTCACTAAGACTCTTGTAATGAGCTGTCCTCGCCTTGCTATCTTCATCAAATATCCTGCACTTATTAACCAGTGTAGGGAACCTACGAATCTCCTGGTAACCAATGCCTTGTTTGATCTCGGGACGCAACCCGTTCTCAAACTTGACACACTTGGATTCCTCAGCATCAGCATTATTATAATGAGGACAATACTGCACCAGCTCCTCAAACTTCGAAGCGTAATCAGCAACAGACATGTTACCTTGCTTCAGTCCTAGAAATTCCATCTCCTTCTTACATCGCACATCAGCAGGAAAATATTTCTCCAGAAAGGCCGTCTTGAACCTTTCCCAAGTCATCTCAGCACCTGGTACCGCAATCCTCTGGCGAGTGTTATCCCACCAGTTCTCAGCCTCTTCAGATAACATATGCGTACCAAACTGCACCTTCTGTGCTTCAGTACACGTCATCACCCGGAAAATCTTCTCAATTTCCTTCAGCCAAATCTGAGCACCATCTGGATCATAGCGCCCTTTGAATGTAGGAGGGTTATTCTTCAGAAACCTTCCCAAATTCCTAAACTCGTCGACCGGCGGATTCTGCTGCGCCTGCATAGCCTGCGCCATAGCAGTCAAAGCTTCAGCAATCGCACGGTCATTTTCTCCAGCCATACTCTGCACGACACAACTACAACCGTTAAATATCGACAGTGTCATTTACACTAATCGACCAACAGGGAAAACATCACATTATGACTCGACTGGACTGACCATGCTCTGATACCACTAATGTAACACCCTTCTACCCAAACGACATATTTATATATAATATCAGAGTACAACATGTAGAAGAGTTTACATTTCATACAACATATCATTTCTCGCATCACAACATAAAACATATTATTTATTTGATTTAAAACTTCGCAGCGGACAACAACATAAATATTATAATAATGTGTCAACATGATCTCAACAAAACATCCCAACAATTATTCATCATAAACAACGTAAATAAAAATAATTTGGCTATCGAATCCCATAATCCCCGGTGTCACATGACCAGAGCATTTGACTCGACTCTGTAGAATAATTCTACACTTATTCTTCGAACCTCAACCAAAGCTACTCCTCTTTATCTGCACATTGCTCATCATAGATGAACATAAACACATGCAGAAGGGGTGAGAATTACATTATTAAATAATAATATAACGACGGAAATATAAACATAAATATATATTTCACATATGCCAACACAACTCATCATCATCATCAAAATCAACAAACTCATGAACATCATCAAAACAACACATCAAATGCAATGCACACACCCATGCATGACTCAACACGACTCGGTATACCCATTTTGTGATCACTACAGGATCACCACTCCCAGATTCATCACCATAGAATCCGAGTCCCCCGTAAGGAACCAAGCCTCTCAACAAGCCCGGAGTCAACAACGTCATTGGAACTCGTGTCCGTTCATCACTAGGCATCGGCCTTTCATGAATGCATGCACATCAAACATGCATCATAATCATCATCGCAACAACAACATCATATAGTCATGTTATCATCATCATTAATATCATGACATACAACTCAACAAAACAACAACAACATCATAACGATATCACATCGTCACATAACACATTCATAATTAAACACGTAAATTCAACATATCCTCATCATGACACCTCATACAAATCATATAATCGCTATTAATTGTTTATGGTACAACTACAACGACTTACTAAGAGTCTCGCAACTCAACGTACTCAAAACCCGCCAACATTAGCTTCTGCATTTCACCAGTTCGCGCCGCCAACATAGGGACGCGCCGCGAACTCTCCAACTCAACACAGTTCGCGCCGCGAACGAAGGGTCGCGTCGCGAACAACGAATTACAGAACCCCTCTAAATCCTGCCCAGTTCGCGCCGCGAACTAGGCTTCGCGCCGCGAATCGCGCGCAACCAGAACCCTCTGCTGCAGAATTCAGCGCAGCTTCGCTTCTCTACTCGCCATAACCCGTACCCCACAGCTAGCAAACCAAAATCGACATTTAACAGACACATATACGCAACATACTTCGATTACGATGCATATAACACAACAAAACTCACAAATCAGAGGATTTTCCATCAAAACCCCAACTTTCCCAATCTCCCTAAAATCCCCAAAATTCATCAACAATTCAACAGATGTCATACAATTGCTCGCATATCATTGTTTAATAAGGTTCAGACCCCTTACCTCTTTGGATTGAAGGAAGTTCTGAGCACTCTCCAAGCTTCAGCTTTTCCGTTCTTCGACCTTCGCTCTACAGCTCTTTCCTCTTCTCTGCAGCTTTCCAACTTCACGTGAAACTCTTCTGTTCCAAAATGAGAATCTTTCTCTTATCCCAACTTATATATTTTCCAATAATTATTATTCCAATTAATAATAATAATAATCCAATAATTCCATTTTATTTAATTAAATTAATAAAATAATATTATCAACTTAATTAAATAATTCTTTTACTTTATTTGGGGTGTTACAGATTCAACTACTGGAGTTGAGTATATAGAGGCAAGTGAGGCCGCTAAAGAAGTTATTTGGATGAAAAAGTTCATATCTGAACTTGGAGTGGTTCCATCAATAGAAGAATCTATATCATTATTATGTGACAATAATGGTGCCATTGCTCAAGCAAAAAGCCAAGATCACACTAGAAATCTAAACACATTCTTCGAAGATATCATTTAATAAGAGAAATCATTGAATGTGGTGACATCAAGATTGAAAAGGTAGATGGAAAGGAGAATGCGGCGGATCTATTCACCAAGGCGCTTGCCATAAATGTTTTTGATAAGCACAAGATGGAAATAGGATTGAAATACATGACCAATTGGGTTTATTGCAAGTGGGAGATTGTTGGAAATAATTAGATATGCCCAAGACCCAATTGATCATTTAACAAAATTTTGGAATTAATAAATTATTACATTTCATGATCATATTTACTATTTAGTCTAAAATTTAAATTTGATAAGTCCTTGATTAAAATCATAGATTTGTTATCATGATAGAGATTATTATAATGAGAAACAAGTCTTTTGTTATTTTAATTAAAGTGTTTTTGATCGTATAATTATTGTGAATAGGACATCAATAATTCAGACAGATCATTATATATGTGATGGTCTTTATTGGATAAAGATTAATAGCTCTCATTTATTAATTTGCATATATAGATGATGTATATGTTGATATGATCATTAAACTGACTCAATTGAGATTTTCTAATTGTTAATATTATCTTAATTTGTCAATAAGATATTCTCAAGAAAAAATATAATAATTTTCTTAGATATGAGATTATCATAATAATTAACAAGTTTTTATTATATTTTGATTCTAGATACCTAATAACTTAGGATGCTAGTGGAAAATATATTGGATAAGATTAAACACTTGTATAATTAATGAATAATCAAGATGAGATTCGTCAACTCATGGTAATGAATTTGAGCTTTATAACTAAAATCATGGTCATGAAAAATCAATTGAATAAGAAATGAGTTTCTTAAATCATAGATATTAACTTATTAGAGTTTGATAATAATATCATACTCTAGAGTTAACTAGAGTTGTAAGGACGCAAGAAATGTTAAGGAGTGTTGCTAGACGCCTACCTTGATTAATATATTTGATTATTATATTACCAACTTAGTAATGAACCTACAAGATCACACACAAACTAGTGTTCTAATTTTTATTAAAGAGTTATTTTATTATCTAATACTATCTCCGTTTTTTATTATAAGTCATTTTGGGAAAATATTTTGTACCATAATATAAGTCGTTTTATAATATCAATGAGTCATTAATGTTATTTTTCCTATTATACACTTAAATATTTATTATTCTCTCTTCTTTCAATTATATCAATTTATCTTTCCAATATCATTAATGAATGACAACTTTGTAAAATCCTTCATAATTTCTTTTTTTTTTATACCACAATTGTTATATTTCTTAATAGTGAAAAGTCAAAAACAATTTATAATAAAAAACGGAGGGAGTAATTAAATTAGAGAATTTAATCAATAAAATAAAATATTCTAAATGAAATATTAATGTATTTTTTGCTAGCACAAAAAATACAAATGATCTATAAAATTGAGCATATTTATTTTGAAAATAAATAATTATATATAAATGCAATCGTGAGAATTGTATGTTCATTTTTATGACTCTTCAATTCTTTAGAAACGGAAAGTTACAAATAAATGAGATTTATGATTCTTCAATTCTTCAGAAAGAGGAAGGTTACAAATATAATAACATTATTAGATATAATGATATTATTAAAAATTATGCATTATTATATATTAATGTGTGAGAACGTGTAAAAAATTGTTTATTTTATTTAACCGATATAATTACCTCTATTTGATGGGAGTATGAGTCTATAAATAAATTCCAAATAATCGGTTTAGACATCTTTCTTTCTCCTCTTAATATTATATACAACTTACTCAATTTTTTTTGGTTCCACCGATCAAAGGTTGATAATAAAATTGATCTCGGTGTGGATACACGAAGAGTCATCATAGATTTGATGAAATTTTTCATGATGGAAGATTTGATCAGAAGGTTCATTCTTTAGCTTTGCGTTGATATAATATAACTTTTGTCACAAAATATATCCAATTTTATGCCGCTATATTAGTTGTGAACACATATTATCCTACACTTACCACAATAGGTTATTGTATACGGTAACAAATTGGAAAGTGCACTTCATATCACCGCAGTGAAATAATCAACGGTAGTGAAAAGTGAAAACGTTATTGTTTGATATCCAACAACGTTATTTTTTGCATTTATTAAACTACATAGCGTTGATACTCAACAACATCATTAGTTGGTGTTTATTAAATTGGATATCGCACTACACATCATCATTACTCTACAAAAATTACCCAAAGACTTACTTCATAAAACCTAATAACCAACCCATTACTATTCAAGTTTTCAAAAAATTTAAAAGACATCTTTAGTTGTTACTTCCCAGAGGGATTTAAATGGTACTATGACGATGTAAGGAAAAATAAAAAACTTAAGAATACATTCTTATTGATTTAAAGTCAATTGAACTTTCTCATATTATGCTTCAAAAGGATGATTATAGAATTTCTTTTTCAAAATGTATTATAAAAAGTGTTCAAAAATTTGACGATTAGACATCAATTGTACAGAGTTTTTCATAACCTTTTAAACCCAGAGGTTATACTTATGTAGATTATAACACCGCTATGTTTTTCAAATGACCATTTGATCATTCATTGTTTTTTATATTTCATTATGACTTTTTCAAATCTGTTTTCCCATTTGGTTCTTTGAATGGTGGATGAAATTTGATCTACTCATTAATATCCTTCCTAAAAAAGTTCAAGATTCCTTACTCCTCTGGAATCATAAGACTAATTGAGAATCATTTAGAAAACAAGTTCAATTCTTTTTTGCTTTCAAACATCATTTTTCAAAACCGCTGCCACTATCTATTATCAGAGAGTTCACAATCAAGTGGTGGAAAAATTATTCAACAAAGTATTGCAATCAATAAGTGAAGGTTCAAGAAACGAGGGGTTTGAATTAGGTTTCAGATATGACAACTTTTTCGCAAACCAATGACAAGGACAACAATGATAGAAATACACATAATTATTATATTGGTTCATGGTTAAATAAGCTAATTAAATCCACTCATCAGAGTGATTTCAGCTTCTCACAATGATTTAATCCACAAATCAAACATATTACAAACTCAAAGACTAATTGTCAATGACTTATCGAGACTGTTAGAAATCCACCCCAACCTATGGAGAATTTCAATCAATCTTGATGAACAAGATCGTTGTCACCCACACAATAACAATGAAAAGATAAGAACAATGGAGAAAGAAAGAAATAAAGAACGAAGGAGAAGAGTAATAAAATTATGCAGTTTCTCTCTTCCCACAAACTATGGAAAAATTCTTATTCACTTTGCAACTGCAAAATAATGTGAATACAATGTTATGAATACAAAATTCACTTCATTACAAGAATAAGGGTTACTCTCCCTATTTATAGATTTAGGTTAGCTTTCAGCCCAAGCCAAAGCACAAAATTATAAAAGCGCAAAATAGTTAACACTACTAAAAAGGACCTAAGTCGAAACCCTGTGTGAATCAACATGTTTCGACACTTCGACATACTAACACAATTCAACACAATAGGTGGTTCAACACTTCTTTGCGTCTGTCGAGCAACCTTCTTCGACGCAAGGAATTAAAATTTAACACATCACATAATTCATTGTGTCTAAGCTATCTACATTCACCATAGCTCTTAGTCTTCTTAACACTTCGACCTGCATTCCTTTCGTCATGATGTCTGCAATCTGATTCTCAGTTCTTCAATGTTCCACATTCATCTTCCCATCTGCTACCTGCTCTCGAAGATAATGGAACCTCATCTCGATGTGCTTGCTTCGGCCATGTGCTATCGGATTTTTCGCCAGATTGATAGCTGACATGTTGTCGATCTTCATGGTAATTGATCCATGACTCTCCGTTGTTGCTAGATGTGATACCGTTGGCTTCTGAATGAATCTACTCACCATACCTACACTGTATGCTAATTCAGGCCTTGTGTGACAGAGGTATCGAAGTGACCTAATAAGTCTTCTGTATTGGGTTGGGTCGACATCACCTTCATCTAAATCTTTCGACAGTTGTAATATGGGCTCAACTGGAGTCGAAGTTAGGTTGCAATCTTACATCTCAAATCTCTCGAGTATTTTGCTTGCATACCTTCTTTGACGCATCATCAAACCTTTACCACTCTTGTATAATTCGATGCCAAGGAAATATGAAATGTCACTCAGTTGTGACATTTCGAATTCCTTGTTTAGATAATCTTTAAAGTCTTCAATCTCATTCTTACAGCTACCTGTTATCAACAAATCATCGATATAGAGACATAGTATAAGCAATTCACTCTTGCTTCTTTTTACATATACTCCATGTTTAGTTGGGCACTTCACAAATTCCTTCTCCCTTAGAAAACCGTCTATCTTCTTGTTTTAAGCTCTTGGAGCTTATTTAAGTATGTACAGGGCTTTATCAAGCCTGTACACCTTTCTTTCTTCGCCTTGTTTCATAAACCCAGCTGGTTGTGCAACATAAACTTCTTCTTCTAAGGGGTCATTCAGGAATGCACATTTCACATCCATATGACACCTTTGCCAGTTGTTCATGTTTTCTAGACCAACAACCAACCTGATTGTTTCGATCCTAGCAACAGGTCCAAAAACTTCGTCGAAGTCGATTCCTTCTTTCTGAAGAAATCCTTTCGCCACAAGTCTCCCTTTGTGTCGAGTCACTTCTCCTTTGGGATTCATCTTCTCCTTGTATACCTATTTCACATCTATTTCCTTCTTGTCTTGGGGCAATTCGACAAGTGACCAAGTGTTGTTGACTTCGATTGACTTCAGTTCTTCGTTCATTGCTTTCATCCAGTTCGAATCTTTCAATGCCTCAGTTGCATTGAATGGTTTGACATATGCGTAGAAAGCATAATGTACCATCTCACCTTCTTCATTGACCATATCATCTTATGTAATCACACATTCTTGCAACCTTTCAGGCATGTGTCTTGTTCTTTGAGGTCTGTTTGGGCCTACTTCACCTCTGACTTCTTGTCAAACTTCTCTTTTGACTTCACTGGCTGGTTCATCACATAAGATTCTCACTTAATCCTTCTTAACATTCTCAGTCCAATCCCATTCATTAAGCTCATCTATGACCACGTCCCTGCTGATCACCATTTACTTGTTCACTGGGTTGAACAACTTGTATCCTCCAGTCGAATGATATCATATCAGGATCATCTGAATCAACTTGTCATCAAGTTTTCTTCTCAACTGATCTGGAACATGTCTATGATTGATAGATTCAAATACCTTCGGATGACTCAAGCTAGACTTGACACCTGACCAACATTCTTCTGGCGTGATTCCTTCTAGCTTCTTCGTCGGACATCTGTTCAGGATATATGTTGCAGTCGACACAACTTCTCCACATATTTCTTTGGGTATATGCTTGCCTTTAAACATACTTCTAACCATATCCATGATGGTTCTATTCTTCCTTTCTGCGACTCCATTCTGTTGTGGAGTATAGGGTGGCACCACCTCATGCACAATCTCTTCTTTCACACATAATGCGTCGAAGTCTTTCGACACATATTCTCCACCACCATCAGTCCTTAGAGTCTTGATCTTTCGACTTTTTGTCTTTCGACCATATATTTAAACTTGATAAATACCTCGATCACTTCACTTTTCTTCTTGATCAGGTAAGTCCACAGTTTTCGATTGAAATCATCTATGAATGTAACAAAGTATTTGTTACCTCCAACCGAATCCACTTGGATAGGACCACATACATCAAAGTATATGACTTCAAGAATTTCCTTCGACCTGCTTCTCGCATCCTTACTGAAGTTGTTCTTATGTTGCTTCGCCTGCACACACATTCTTCACACACTTCGTTTGAAATGTTGATTTTTGGTAATCCTGAAACCATATTTCTTCTCTTCAAATCTCTGATGTCTTTGAAATTGAGATGGCAAAGTCTATAATTCTATATCCATTCATCTCTGCTGACTGCTGTTGCAAGGCACTTATGCTCCATCACATTAAGCTCAATCTTGAAGGTTCTATTTTAAGACATTGGAGCCTTAATGATCAACCTTCCATTTGAGTCAAGAACTCTCATCATCTTGTCTTTGATCTACATTTTGTATTTATTTTCGATTAACTTCCATATGCTGAGGAAATTGCTCTTCATGCCTGGTATGTAGAACACATTTGAAACTACTGACCTCTTTCCATATTTCCTTATAACTAGAACATCACCAACACCTTCACCTACTAGAGTGTTGTCATTTGAAAATTTCACCATGTTCTTCATTGGGGGCTTTATGTTGACAAACCAATATTTCCTTCCAGACATGTGTGATGAGCATCCTGAGTCCAAGTATCATTGGTCCTTGAATCTCTCTTCATCTCTTGTTGTAACCATCAACAACGTCTCTTCTTCTTCATGTTTCGTCAGCTTTGCATAAGTTTCTTGATTCTTCAGCTTTTTTGGACAATCACTAGAATAATGATCATACTTCTGACAATTGAAACACTGAATGTGAATCTTGTCTAGCTTTTGACCACCACCTTTTCCTCTACTTGCAGCACCATCTCTTTATTTGCCTTAGTTCTAGGGTTTTCTATGATTTGACCAATTTCCTTCATGCTGTTTCAACCAGTCAAATTGTTGTAGCCTCTTATGCCGTTGTTGCCATTCCAACTTCCTTTGCCTTTCCTTTCTTTTGTTGATTGCTCCTACAAAGCCATATTAATCTTCGAATTTCCTACAACTCTTTCATCCATTCTTTGTTCATGAGTTTCAAGCGTCCCTTGAAGCTATTCCTTTGTCAGTTTTGACAAATCTTTCAACTCTTCTATGGATATTACCACGTGGTTGAAATTTGGAGCCAACGACCTCAAGATCTTTCCAACAACAGATCTTGATGTTAACACTTCTCCACATACCTTGATTTGATTCACCAGTTTCGTAACCTTGGCGAAGAAATCAGTTATGCTTTCATTATCTTCCATCTGAAGCAATTCATACGTCATTTTTGTGAGTTTGTAACCTCACCTCTTTCACCTTCTCCGCACATTCAAACGAATTCTCTAGAATTTCCCATGCTTCTATAGCTGACTCTACATCACTAACCTTTTCAAAGTTATCTGCATCAACATATAGATGGATTATAAAGAGATCTTTATAATCTCTCTTCTTCAATTCTTTATGTGCAGCCTTTTCTTGATGTGTCGCGTTTTCTCCAAGCGTTGTTACTCCTTCCTTCACAAGATCCCAAAGATCTTGATAACAGAATACAAATTTCATCTGCTTGCACTAACTCTCACAAGATCCCAATTTCTGAAGAAGGTGAACTTCTCTCCTTTATTTAAATTTCAAATCTATGAGCGAAAATCATTTTCTAACTGCTTCTCCAGGAACTGCTCCGAAATTTCAGCTATGAGCTTGATCTTTATCCAATCAGCTAAGCCGATTTACCCCCAGTTGGTCGAATTACTTAATGGTCGAAACCAGTTGTGCATATTTTCCAATTTTGGTAATTTGGGGTGGGCGTCGAAAATATGAGCTAACACCAACATGGTGTGCATTCAGGTAAGGCCCATACGCGTATCATCCATGAATGGGCATAATCCTCTATTTTCCTCCTCTTTGATGGTCCTTGTATGATACGAGGAAGGCTTTAGGTCCATACATGTAAGACATTGGTCTATACGCGTATGGACAGGGGCATGCTCTTTTTCTCCTCTCTACTGGTCTGCGTGTGTTACGCGTAAGGGCATGTGGCCGTACACGGATGATACACGTATGGGCAGAGCCACCGTCTTTTTTTCTTTTTCTTTTTCTTCCTTGATCTGGCTCGGTCTTATCCTAACTTCTTTTTTTCCTTTTATCCTGCATCCAGCATGCCACACATGCCAAAAAGACGTAAAAGTAGCCAAAAGAAACTCAAACTATAAAAACATCGTCTTGGCACAAACTGACTCGAAAGATCAAACATTAAGATCAAAAGTATACATTTCACCTGGATTTTTGATGTATAAACGATAAAAAAATATAGCAGAAATGGTGACTAATCACAAGGTTGAATAAAGGTGAAGTCAACCTTCAAGTAGGGAATGGAGGAAATGTTATTGTGTAGCAAATGGATTGATCCCATTAATAATGCCCACTGAAAAAGTGCTAGTGTTATAGAATTGTGTAAGACCCCAATTTTGACCCTAAGATCCCTCATGCAAATTCATCATAAGCATTAGCATTGGGATCATACCTTGGCATCCTCCTTACCCCTCTTTCATTGGGTTTGTTTTGGGAGAGATCATCAAGCACTATGTGATTGTATCATAATTGTATTTTATCATTTTAATAACCAAAATACCAAAAATATGTCTTTGTATTTGCCTAACTCTTTTGTAGATAGGGCATGATCTCCATTGATCTATCAAGTTCATATCTAGGGTTTGAGACCCTCATGACAAAGAGCACAACCATTAATTGATACACGAATGGTTATGGGCCATCATATATGAGTCCCAATGATCTCTACATGTTGTATTGATCAGGTTTTCTTCAAGAGTTTGAGGGTGATTTGCAGTGGAAACCCTAGTTTGACTAGGTATCTTGAGTAACTTCTCCAACAAGCTATCTCACCAATTGATCAAATTTCTCAAGGGGCACTTCAAAATTCATCATGTTATGCATATATGATCTACCATGAGCCTATAAATCTAAGAGAAATGAAGGTTAGCAAGTTGGTTGATGGTGGTTGGTCAGATGAATTCATCTGATCAAAACTGGGTCTCCCTAGACCCTATCTCCTACAATTTTCACCATATGAAAATGATTCCAAGAGAAAACTTACCCTAAATGACATTCCAAACAACTTTCATGTTGAGACCTAGAGCTAGTTTTTCTTTGAAAATCATTTTCTATATTGAAACATTATAGGTCATTTTGTCTAAACCCTAATTTGAAAGTCAACTTCCAAAGGCCATAACTTTCTCAATTTTTATGATATGAAAGATTTACAAGTTTCACAATCAAATTCAATATGTCTACTTTAACTTTTATGTTTGGAGTGAGAGCTAATTCAACTTTTATGAGCATGTGATATGAGGTTACATTATAGGTCACTTTTGACCTATACCATTGATCAAGTGATTTTTCCCAACTTCAAAAATGCATAACTCTATCATTTAAAATCCAAATGACATGAAATTAGTGACCATTTTGAAGGTATTTGAGATAGCTACAACTTTGATAAAGACATGTTTCTCATTTGAAGCTAACATAAAAAGTTAAGGAAGGTGGAATATTGAGACATATGGCTTGACACTTAGAAAAATTTTCAATATGTTAAAATTTCCAAACTTCCACCTCAAAATTCTTCAAGTTACAAGCTTCAAATGAAAAAGTGTTGAAACATGAAAATTGTTCCTCTTGATCTAAGCTTTCCAAAAAGCCCAAATTCATCCATTTTGGACAAGAAATGAATAGGTTGCGCATGGCTTGAACATGGTATCATCATTTGGCAAGATTGAACTTCAAACATCCATGAACAATTGCCCAGCATTCCAACATGACTTCAGCCTTGCTTACACTCAATTATGGATCAGATAGAGTGATTTCATGGGCATGCACACGCCCATGCACTCATGCATCACACATTGCCAATTTTGGAAGTTCACTTCAAGTGTGCAAATATCAATTGAATTGGCTATAATTAGAGCTCCTTGTGCTCAAAATTTCACATACGTTCGTGCCAGCTTTGATCCCAAACCTCTAACCCTCTCATTCCAAAGGATAATCCTGAGAATTTCACTTGAAATTGAGTTTGAATTCTCACTGTTTTGAGATTCAAAACTCCAGGGATCCAAGAACTTTTGAGCATTCAATTCTTCTTCTGCAAGCATTTGGAGTGAGATCAATCACGAGCCAAGGCAAGAACAGCTGAATCCAGACCTACATTGAAGGTATTTTCCAAAAAATTTAATCTCTTCGATTCTCTCTAAATCTTGCTCAATTCTCTTGATTCCTTGGTTGTCTGAAGTCCTACCAATGTAGGCAAGAAGATTGAGTTGATTTGAGGACAAATCGAAGCAACTCAGTTCATGTACCTCAAATTTCAACTCCATGTTCCTCTCAATATACTTGGAGTTAGGATAAATTGAGGTCAGATATGTGCTCAGTGCCATTTTTACTTTGAAATCATGTCGTTCTTTTTAATTTTGGTGATGGTTATGACTAAACCAGTCCGACGAGGCTCGCCTGAGAAGGAGATCGGAGTTGTAGCTCCAGTGGTGAGTTGGCATGTTCAGAGCCACATGATCCTTTTGAAATGAAGTAATCTCGTGTGTTGGTTTGAATTACCTTTCCTGTGGCACGCTGACTCAGGCGTATCGTGGATTGTGCGCTTGTGACCACTTGATCTGCCACCTCAATTAATGAGGGAGATTAAGTGGTCCACGTTTTTGTTGATCATTTAATTTTCATTATAATCCTTTTATTTTCATTAATTCATATTAATTTTAATATTGATCCAAAAAATATGAGAGTTTCACCAAACATTTTCAAATATTTTCCTCTTTCATATTCTGAATTAAAATTATTTTTTGGATCATTATTAATATTTTTTATGATTTAATTGATTTTCATTTGTTTTTAATTGTTTAAAAATAATTTTAAATGTCCAAAAATTATGATTTTTTTTCTCCAAGATCCTTTGACCTATGATAAATCTCATGGCTATTTCTTTGATGTTATGATGAGGTTTTAGGAATTGGACAAACCATATTTAATTTAAATGCCTTATTTTAGTATTTTTAATTTGATTAAATGCCAAATAATTTTGTTGACCAATTGTGATGACTTGTTTGTGTTTGACTATTGTTGTTGGGCCTTGATCAAGGTTGATTTGACTTTGTTGAGTTAATATCATTGGATTTAGGGGATTGATGGAATGTACATTCCATCTCCCAAAATGAATGAATGATATAAATTGTTAAAAGTCCTCCTTTGACCAATTTGTGTTTTGATCCGTTCCCCTCCCACTTCATCTTATTCCCCTTCTTCATTCATTATTTCCATTTGGCCTTTGATATCTCAAAATCCTAAGGCTAGTTTATTGAAAAATTAACATGAGTATGGATGAGTTTAGGCCACACCCTTTGCATATTCTTTTTGTGTGTGGTATGTTTCATGAGCATAGTTCATTATACTATGTCTCTAACATGCATTAACGCCAAAATTCTATTGCCCGACTTCAAATAGTTGTGACTTCTACATAAGTCCAATTACGATTGCTTAACATAGCGCTAAATTTGTGACATAAAAGGCATAAGCATTCTAGTTAGTGAGATTGTAAGTCTCCAATCTTTCATGGTATTGTGTGGAAACTTGGCCTTTTTTCCTTCCTTTGGAAGATGTCTTGGTTCAAGGGTCCATGCTTGTGATAAGTGGGTTGAGTGTTCTCCAAAGAATGTCTTAAAATTAAAAGCAAAAGCAAAACAATACTAACTTCTAACCTATTAACTACTAACTTTTAATTTCAAGCCATTTACTTTAATGTCATTTAATTCTAGCTTTTATACATTTGCCATTGTTCATTTCATTCTAATTGTTTATGTTAATGCAATTTTCACTTTGTCCACTTGGACCATATTGTGTGATATATTTTGTTTGTGTATACTTTGTTTGTTGGGTATGGTCTTTGACCATTAATGTACATAATAACAATAAAAACCCTAAAAAAACTTTTGTGTGGACTGTTGGCTTGATCTTGGACAAATGGACTTAGAATTTATGCAACATTCCTATGCTAAAGGACTTGGCCAATGCCAACTTATTGAGAAACCAAGTGCTTGCAATTTAAAACTTCATCTGATACATCATTCAAGATCTCTCTAAGTTCATCTGCAACATGATCATTATGAAGCTGTTATTTTGAACCTGTGACTTGTGGAATTCATCTGTTACATGGGCTACTTTGAAGAAGATCATGGAATGGATAAGCTTGGATGTGGCCATCTTTATTTGATGCCTTGATCTTCAAGATAATATAATTATGCGTTTGTGTGTTGCTTGATTCTAAAAGTCCAAGGGAATTCTGGGTTTCTATTGACATTCTTTTCTATTGGATTGCTACCCATTTGGTCAGATCTTTTCAACTCTAAACTTTTAATTTTGTACATAGGATAGTCTCTTCATCTTCTCCCCATTTCTTTAATTTAAAAATCTCTCCCTCCTTTTCCAAAATCTTCTTTGATTGAACTAGTTTTGTTCTAAACTTTGACCACTTTGCAAAAGATAGAAACTTTGGCCTTATGCCGTTGAATTTTCAAACTTCCTTTTCTTAATCAAACTTGTAAATAGATCTAATTATACTTGACTTAAACTTTCAAAAATCCAAAAAAGACTAACTCATTCAAACCATTTTTGGGCCTTTGTGCCTTTCAAACTTAATTTTTGTTAAAAGCAATGCATCCACTTTGAAATTTGTATCACAAACTATGAGGTTTTGATCCCTCATTTTTATGTTGGTACGTAGGCTCAAGACCAAAGGTCTTGTCAAACACAAAAATATAACTAATGAATTCTTTTCTCATCCCCCTATTCTATTTGTTTGTAAACATCTTTTTATACCTAGTACATATGCACACAAAAAGGGCTCCCTAGGAGTACCTAAGACACTTTGGGTGCTAACACCTTTCCTCTGTGTAACCAACCCCCTTACCTGTAATCTCTGACATTTTACTAGTTTTGATTTGAAAACTTTTTACTTCTGGATTTTGTTCGTACTTTTTCCCTTTTCCCTTGGAAACAATAAAAGCGCGGTGGTGACTCTTGTTATTTTTTCGTGGAGAGACATCATAATTTGTCTTGGTTTGTGCGGAAGTGACTCCAATTGGTTTGGCAATAGTGTGTCTTGTAATGTAGGAAACGATTACAACATCAACTTTTCGAGGAATAAATGGATAGGCGGAGAACCTTTATTGCTGCAATTTCCGTCTCTTTTTGGTTGTTTGCATGTTAACGACATCAAGATTTACAATGATGGTTCTTATTGTGATGGTAATTGGTGTTGGAATATCTCGAATACTCCGAAATCTTTCTTAGTTTCAGCTGCTAGAGAATGGGAAAAACTTCATAGCATTTTATTCTTGGTGGAGCCTTCTTCTACTGATCTTGATGCGTTTGTTTGGTGGCACGACTAAGATAGCTTCAGTTTCAAAAATGCTTACTCGCGACTTCAAGTTCTCACCGACAACATCACTCTCACGGAGCCAGATCTATCGTTTGTCGTCAATATATTATGGAAGTCAAATATTCCCTCTAATATTCAAGTGTTCAATTGGAGACTTTTTCTTAACCGGTTTCAAACGAACGACAAACTTGCTAAGTATGGAATAATCTCAGGGTCTCATAACACGGTATGTCTCTTATGCTTGGTGAAACTGAATCTGATTTCCATCTTTTTCTATTGTGTCCCAAAAGCTGTTTTGGTTTGGTGCAAAATTCTGGATTGGATTGGTCTTGGGTACCTTCCCCCTTGTAGCAGCATTCTTCTTCATGTAATGCAGTTTGACAGGAATTTGAAAGGCAACATCAAGAAATAATTTCAACTGTTTTTTTGGTTTCCAACTATTAGAGCAATTTCGTTATCGCATAATAATATTCTTTTTAATAGAGGCCAAAAAATGTCAATAATTTAGTTTATTTGGCCAAATCTTTATCTTGGGGTTGGGCTTGTGCAAGATTTAAGGGTGTTTTTGTGTGTGAAAAGGATGTTTGGTTTGTTAATTTCCTATTTGAGTGTATCCGTTATTTCAATATTGAAATTTTTGTTATCGTCGATTGTGTTCGATTTTCTCTGTATTAGGGTTGATTGAGTACTTTTTGTGCTCTCATTAATATATTTTTTTTCATACTCATACTCTAAGACATGAAAATATTTAATATACACAAATTCTTGGAGAAAGAGAGAGAAAATGATTATAGAATGTGTTTTGAAATTCAACGGGGGGTTTGAGGGAAGTTGGAAGCTATTTATATTTTAAGTAATTAAACATTTATTTAGAAGAACAGTCAACAACGATTGGTTCAGTGGTGATTGGTGTTGGATTTGATAGAGAGAATCACGACTCGATCCTCACAACTATGATTGGGAGAGAGTTGAAACTATTTGATATCAAAATTCACCTCAGAATCAGATTAATCGATTCATTAGACCGAATACTAATGATGAAAAAAAAGGTTTTTAGAAAAACATTTGTATATAAGGGACGAGGAATACGTGGTTGAAATTGTGTTGGTAATTATATTGAAGTTCAGTTGCATTATTGTAGAAATCAATCAATTGTTAGCATAATTAATTAATTTGGGTGGTGCTTTGTTCTTGCGGTCAAGGATTAGCATTTGCCGTATTGACTAAGCTACTGGATAGCCCATATAATCTCAACCGCATAATAGTAAGTTATGCATCAATTTCCTTGGTATATTATAATAATGTATATCCAAAGAAATTGAGTTAAACGTAGGAAAATGGCAAAGGTGTTACGTCACTTCATTAAAACTTTATAAAACGATAGTTTTGCCGGTAAGAGGAATTGAAATAAGATGTTATGTAACTTACATTTTGACTGAGATTTTATATAGTTATTCTATGAAGACAGGTATTACGAGAAAATTATGCCAAATGATAGCCCTCAATATCATCCTTATTGTCGGGTATGTTGTCTCTGCCCCATCTTCGTGTCGAAAACATATGGATTAGGCTTCTTTCCAAGTTGTTTGAGAGAGTAAATACTGAAGATTTGATGTTGATATTAAAGAATTGGATTGAGGAAGGTTACATTCAAGGTCTAGCATGGATTGCCCGATTTGACTGGACAAATGTTAAGGGTAGGCATTCACAATTGAATGATTCTAGAGAGTCTTAATATGTTGGTGTTTGAATTTGGATAATTTGAGGAGAATTTATGTCAAAATTGATAGACAATAAATTTTAAGTTGAGTGATTCAAAGAGGATTTTCAAGGAGTTGAAGATGAGGTGTCTTTACCCTTTGAATTATCTGAGATTTTCTTTTAAGAAGTATGAGATAAGGCGTATTTTAGGTTTGGATAGTCCAATGAGGTTTCTATGGATCCCAAGATAAGACATCTTTTAGATTTGGATAATTTTAGGAGGATTTTATGGAGTCATATGTGGAGTCATGTGCGGAGTGTTACAACAATCCTCTTGTGGATAGAGGTTGTTGAATATGGTTTGGTTTATCTCGATCGACCTCAATATGGCTCAGACCTGTTATCACTTTGAACAACTTTAATTGTTTGAGAGAATTGTCTATCAACCATAGTAACAAAAGCCATAAACATTTGAAATACTTCTAATTTATTGACTAACAAATAAATCCAAACCGCTCTCAAAAAATCATCAATTATTGTCAAAAAATAACGAGCTCCACACGAAGAAACATGTCTATACGGGCCCCACAAATCATAATGTATTTTCTCAAAAATTCGAGAAGCTTTATTATCACTTAAATGAAATTTATCTCTAGGATGCTTAGCATGCATACACACTTCACATCCCTTATCCAAATGATCTTTATTACTAATGACATGAGGAATCGTCTTAACTATTTTTTCCGAAGGATGTCCGAGCCGACGATGCCACAACTCCAAGTTTGGTGTAGCTTTAGCAGTAGACATGAATCTCGGTTTGTTAAAATAGTACAATCCGTCTCTCTTAATTCCCGTTCCAATCAACTCCTTCGTTTGGTCCTGTATAGCACAAATATGATAATTAAATTGGACAATAGTTTATAAACCATCATTAAGTTGAGAGACAAAAAGTAAATTGTAACTCAAATTTGGAACATAAAGGACTCCGGTGAGAGTAATCTTGTCCGATAAACGAACAGATCCCACCAAAGTGGCAACTGCTCTTTCACCATTCGGCAAACCAATCGAGCATTCAAAATTTTGTGTGTCAAATAACCAAGAGCTTTCTCCTGTAACATGGTGAGTTGCTCCAGTATTAATAATCCAAGACGATGCATCAAACTTACCATTCAATCTATTGTCAGGGATTTGAGCATTACCAATAAGACCTAATATAGCCTTCCATTGCTCGAGTGTGAACAATTGACCCAAGTTTGAAGTAGACGAACTTGCAACAACATTAGCACGCACTTGGCCACGTTCCTGACCCATTGTAGGAGTCTTCCTGCTCTCGAGCCAGGCATCCGGATAACCCACAAGCTCAAAACAACGGCTCTCCGGATGGCCCTTCTTCTTGCAATGACTACAGAACGAGTTCTCCCAGCAACCCAAGGCTTCATGACCTATTTTCTTGCACAGAGAACACACTGGCCTGGCAGAACCTCGTCCCCGACCATGGTCAGCCCCTTCCCCTGCTCGTACAACGAACCCAATTGCCTTAGATGGTTTGGACAACTTCTTGCTTCGATATACACACATGTTCCTCTTGTGTAACCAACTGGTATGCTCTATCAAGATTCAGAAGAGGGTCTTGTGATAATATGTTTGTGTGTAAGAAAGAATAAAATTCAGGATATAATCCCATTAAAAAATCATGTAGTCGTCCTTGTGCTCGACGCTCCTCGTGCAATTTCCCCGCCAAACACGAAGCACAACAAGAACACAAGATCAAGGGCTCGTGTCGATCAAGTTCCTGCCACAAAGTATGCAACTTGTCGTAGTACATAGAAACAAGCATTAATTTGGTATGTTCGCACTTTGAGATTGGAGAACGCAATTGTTGAATGCGAGGACCATTAGCTTATGTGAAACGCTGCTTGAGGTGATCCCAAAAAGGTTTAGCTTCTCTGAATTTGGACAAGGATGTCTTCAAATCAGGACCTATCGTATTCGTGATCCACGATATGAGCATCGCATTAATCATCGTCCAACCAGACTTCGTGCAAGGGGGTGACGGTTTATTGATCGAGCCATCCAGAAATTCGAATTTCCTTCGAGCTTCTAATGCCGTTTTTATGTCGGCTGCCCAGGATTCATAATTATATGCTGTTAGGCGGGTGGGTGTGATGAAATCTCCCGGTCGATCTTGCGATCTGAGATAATATGGTGAATTAGTTTCAATCTTAGGTGTTGGTGGTGGTGGTGGTGGTGTTTCACCGCCAGCCATATCAAATTATTCTTGACAAAAACGTTCTCAAGCTCTGATTACCATGAAGAATTGGTAAATTCGCCTTTGTATTATCAATCACAGGTAACCATATTTATAATACCAGTACATCAAATATCATATCTTTAGAGATCTGAAAATTAGGAAACAACTAGATAGATATGTAAAGATATATCCTAGCCATTATTTTCCTAAATATATCTTTTCCTAAATATATCTCAATAGATACACCGTAATGCACGATTTATATATCAAAGTCGTAAAATATCATTCCATGATGAATAGTTTGATTACCAAATAGTTTCTTTTTGTTTGATTAGTTAAAAATATAATTGAGTTAATGAGGTTTAATTATTTTGAAGGTTTAGAATTTTAATATAAACTAGACATATAATTATGATTCCTTATCTAAAGAGACCATGTAAAAATCCATTCCTACTTTGGCACGAGAATTTTTGTTTTTACACATTTAAATAGAAAAATGTATAGTATATCTCCTTCCACTGTATATAATAGTATATTAGATCATTATACCATATATTTTCATGGTTGGTTCAGTGATAAGACCCGTTAAGAAAAGTAATTTGTAAGAAAAGAACTTTCTAGTTAAACCAAAACTATTTTTATGTGCTGGTTTAACCGTCTAACCTTTAAGTATTGGATATCAGCCTTCACCTTACAGTCCATCAACTGATATCTGATATCATCTCTATTTTCACCGAGACATTATGTTCGCTTGTATTTTTAGAAAATCAAATCACAAGTTTTCGTTCACTTAAGCGATTAAACTCGAAAAAATAACTGGAAATTTTATGCAAAAGATTTACGAAAGCATGTTTGTGCTTGGTTATGTAATGTTTGAATGCAAATAAATTGGGTAGAAACCCCAATAAGAACAATGCAAAATTGTTGTTAGAATTAAAGCAAAACAAAGAGAGAGAAAAAACAATAAAATAAATTATATAAAATGCTCGAATTAAAGAATTACAAAAGGGATGCAGATTCATACATGTTTCCCCACACGTTCTTATCTCTATGACTTGGATACTTGAGTTCTATAGAGAATAATGATAAAATTTGCGAACCATTGTGACATGAATGAAATCTACTTATATACTACATTTTCATAACTGTCGATAATAGTCTACTCTTCAGCTCTTGACAGGAACACCACTATGTGACCTTCTGCCATCTACTTTGCTTCCACATGTTGGTCTTTGAAACTGCCTCTAAACTTCTCTTACTATCGAAATCTTCTTCATAACCTCTAACTACCCATGTCGATGAGTTTCTCCTTCGAATCTCATAGCATGATGTCGAAACATGATCTGAACTGCTTGTGTTTTAACTTATGTATTTATTCCATAGCCTTCATTCTTGTCGAATATGTCAAATCACTACAAACCTTTTCGAGATTCTTGACGATATTAATGATCCCAATGGTGTGTCATTTTCCAGAGGTGTTTCCAAACGATATTAATGATCTTCCACTAGAAAGAGAAGTGGAATTCAACATTGATTTGATACCAGGAAATAGACCGGTATCTATGGCACCGTATAGAATGTCTCCAGCAGAGTTAGCTGAATTGAAGAAGCAATTGGAAGATTTACTCGATAAGAAGTTTATTAGGTCGAGTGTACCACCTTGGGGAGCTCAGGTTGCGATGTATCTAAGATTGACTTAAGTGGAGTGCTTATGCGGAATGGGCAGGTGGTGGCTTATGCAGAATGGGCAGGTGGTGGCTTATGCTTCTCTACAACTAAAGATTCATGATAGGAATTATCCTACACATGATTTGGAGTTGTTGTTTTTGTTCTGAATATTAAGAGGCACTACTTATATGGTTCCATATTTGAAGTTTTCAGTGATCAAAAGAGTTTGAATTATCTCTTTGATCAGAAGGAGATTCACATGAGAGAAATGAGATGGTTAGAATTTTTGGAAGGACTACTACTTTGGTTTGAATTACCATCATGGTAAAGCCAATGTGGTACAAAATGATTTGAGCAGGAAATCTTTGCGCATATTGACGATGATGGTCAGAGAGCTAGAAATGATTGAACACTTTAGAGATTTGAGCTTAGTATATGAAGTGACTTCGAATAGTGTGAAATTGGGCATGTGGTCTGAGAGTCACTCTAGTGACAGATGTTGGAAGAGCCATGAAGCCTAAGAAGTTCACTCCTCGCTTTAGTGGACCGTATCAGATTACTTAGAGGATTAGAGCAGTTACTTATCATGTGGCTTTACCCCCGTCTCTTTCGAACCTGTGTAATATTTTCCATGTGTCGCAGCTTCAGAAGTATGCTCATGATCCTTGGCACGTAATCCAGATGGACAATATGCATGTTCATGATAACATGACTGTTGAAGCAACTCTCATTTGGATCGTAGATCTAAAGGTTAAACAACTAAGAGGCAAAGGGATAACTCTAGTGAAGGTCATTTGGGGAGGACCTGCTGGAGGTAGAATGACTTGGGAGCTAGAGAGTAGGATGAAGGAATCCTACCCAAAGTTGTTTTCGCCATGTAATTTTCGAGGGAGAAAATCTTTTTAAGTGGGGGAGAGTTGTAACGCCCCTAATGTATTTTATTATTATTTATTTATTTAATGATAGCATTTTATGAATTATTTGATAGTTTATTTATGTGATATTGGTGTGTTTTTGGGTGTTTTATGAAGTTTTAGAGTATTCGAGGGTATTTTAATAATTTAATAATTATTAAAATATTTGGTTAAGAGTGGTATATTTTATTTAATCATTAAAATAACGATAATAATTATTTGAAGTTTATAGTAATAATTATTTAATTATTTAAATATAGGGTGGCACCTTATGTTAAAAATATATTTTCCTTTTAAAATCAAATAAATATTTTATTTAAATATTAAAGGTGTGACGCTTAATTGAATAACTATTTAATTTAAGATTTATTTTATTTTATTTATTTACTAAATAAATATTTCATTTGGGATTAAATATTTGAGAATTAATATTTAATTGGGTTAAATACAATATATATCATAAGGAGAGTCTACAGTTAGGAAAAAAATTAAGGTTTGATGCATATCACTAAACGGTGCATCCGAGTCTCAGATCCATTGGTGGGGATCGTTGGTCTAGGTGGGAAGGACCAGGGACTAGTGGAATAAAATCAATAACATAACTCTGATTCCATAATATATTTTTGGTACCATATACATATAGATGAGGGATTTGATGGATCATAACATTGCATTTTGTTGTGATGTGTGTTTGTGATTATAATTGATATATATATATATATATATATATATATATATATATATATATATATATATATATATATATATATATATATATATCATTTATGTATGATTGTTATGTTTCTTAATGTCATTTTGTTGCTGAAATCACATTGTTACTATATGTAACTATATTCTCACCCCTTTCTTGGTTATTGGTTTTATGGTATGCTTTGCACAGGTGATTAGCAGGACTGCAGTTCGTTGTTGTAGTGAGATGGCTATTGCCTCTCAGTAGACTTTTATCTTCCTTATATTCTAGTTTTCGAATAAGAATGCTTTGATCTGTAACACTGGGGATAAGGGCGTTCATTTGCATACTTTGATTTGTTTGTAATTAACTATTATGAGATTTTGATTATGATGTATTTATTCAATTTTATGCATATGTGTTTTATGGTGTTTCTAAGTAAATTTTCGTTGTGCAACATCTGTTGTTTTACGAATTATGAAGTGTTTATAATGGAGTAACATCCTTTTCTTGTTATTTTTATTTAAAATATATTATTCGGGGTTTAGGGTGTTACAAATGCCACTTTCGAACTCTCTTTAAAGTTCATTGTGTCATATGATTTGATAAGACAAGTTGAAAATAAACGGGTCGAAAGCACTAGACTTGTTCTACATACTCCAAAAGATATTGGTCGTTCGACTGAAAAAACCCTCAAAAACTATTTCTTTATGTTCACAAACTGTGTTACATTCATTTATTCCATGGCCTCATTTGTCAATCGAAGTCATGGGCCAAATTGGTTTAAGAGAGAATTTCCACCTCTTTCTTCTGAGCAGCAATCTAAAGCCCTCGACATTTTGTCATCCTTCCTCACACCCACTCTTCTATCAACTAGGATTTCGATAGGGAAATATGGCCTGGGATTTATCACCTATCAACCAAACTTGGTGGACAGACAGCTTGGCTTTAGCCAATTTTTACCAAAGTCCATTTTTGTTCAACAGGACAAATATGTTTGGCCACCACTAACCTGTTAGAGGAAAGCTATTGAACATGTTTAGACTATCATGCCAAATAAACCTTTACTCTAAACTTTTTAAATTTCAAGCTTATAAATTATGCATACAAGAATTTGTAGAATGATGATTGGCTTGTTTTCATGAAGCTTTTATGGAGCATTCAATTCTTCCCATATGTTTAATCAGAACTTTCTCCTCTCTGCATACTAAATGGAAGAAAAAAAGTCGAGGTACGCATATCAAGGAAATTCAACATTTTCAACGCTACTTTGAAACTCTGTATAACCCATGCCAACTTAGTCAGACTATTTGTGATGCAACCTTTTCTTTAAAACTCAAAGTTACTAAAAACATCCCATAATTAAAATTTCCCCCTTATGTAAAAGATAAGTATGGTTTTACTTTGAAATTTTATTTTTCCAAACTTCCACCATTGCTAACCTGTGAATTTGACTTGGTTTTTTGTCCGTCAATTTCATATTGGTTTTTCTGTGGGTCTTTTCGAACTCTAAATAATGAATTGAGAAAACACGTTCGAAGAGTAGTTTCGACTAAGTACAATATACACAATTTCCCGCTGTCCCTGAGAATTGATCTTGAACATGTTAAAGTCCTCGACACCGTCCAAGAAGGTGGAATAAAAAAAGTTGAAGAATTTACTAACTCCACTTTATGTTTTCAATTTATTTACGTGAGTCGTAACCTTGCAATTGTGCCTCTTCCAAAAGGGTCGAAGAAAGGGAAGGAAGCTGAAGTAGTTTGCACAAATAAAGAGCCAATAATAATAATAATAGTAAGCATAAGCATAAGGATAAATAAAAGTAAAGAAACAATAATAACAAAAAAACTTGGAATTATAATAAATGGAATTACAAAGAAGTGTGTTTTGAGTTCACATGGGAAAATGAAGAGCTTTGTAAGTGACAAGAGAAAGCCAAATAAACAAAACTTGAAAAAATAGGAAGTCTGGGAGCATGACGGTCATAAAGGTCACTGCATACTGAACATAATCTCACATGTCTTTGTCGGAAACTTGGTTTTTCACAACTAATGGCTTGGGACCATTACAGTTGTAATGACCATTACAGTCAGGCCGTAATTCACACATCCTCTTTGCATTTTTAGCTTCATTGATCCTCGGGTTCTCAGGGACATTTAGATATATTTTATGCTTAGCCTTAATTGCTTATATATAAGCTTTGAATTTAAATATGCTCAAATATGCAAACAACTAAATATCAACCATGTGTTGATCTCGAAAAATACGACCTCACGAGCATTCGCGTGCTCGTGGAATGATTGAACAGATTCACCACCGAACTTTATTTATTCCAAAAAAGGAAAGGGAAATATCGATAAACCTTTATAAGAAATAGAAAATGGTCGTCACAACCATATTTGGGTTCGAGTGTCGATTACGCAAAGAGAATGTGTGAATTACAATTAAATGTTAGCTTTCGTTATTTGCTTTCTACAAGTGATAAAAAGTTTAATATGAAAATAAAAGTAGTCGTAAAATAGTTTTTTATTAGGGCGCTTAACGAGATTGCGGTCTCACTCTTACTTATCCTCAGGTATAATGAGGAATTCAAAGCTACATAATTCTTCACATAAAGAACTTTGCTTTTGGTTGATTTTAATTGTGAAAATGAGTTTAGTCAGTCTTGGGAGGAAAAAGACTCAATGGTTGAAAAGGGTTTGCGCTTGGACGATGAAAGTTGTTTGAAAAAAGACTTACACTTAGGTGAGAAGTGATTTGGGATAAAATACTCGAACTTAGGCGAAATATGACTTTGGGAAAAAGACTCGCACTTGGGCGAGACATGATTTTGGGTAAAAGACTCGCACTTTGGGAGAGATAATTTTGGATTGGTTTTGATTTGGGTTTGAAAATGGATTTGATATTGATCAAGTGTTTTGGCTTTTTGAATTGAAAATGGTTTTATTTGATGTTTTGAAAATGGACTTGATATTGATCAAGAGCTTTAGTTTGCATTTAAAAAAAATACCTGATGTTGATCAAGTTTGATGGTTTGAAATGGATTGATGAATGTTGAGTTATTTTGAGGAGAATGATGAATGCTCCGTAGGACCAAGACGTATGTCTCGGGGCCAAATATTCAAGTTTTTCATGTAATGCAAGACTCTAATGTACCTTTTTCATTTGATGTGTTTATGAAATTTATTTGCAGACAACGAATGTTCAGTAGGACCAAGATGTGTGCCTCAGGGCCGATTGTTCAAGGTTTTCATGGAATGCAAGACTCCAATGTCCCTTTTGTGCAAGTTTGAATTAGGTATTTTATAACAAAATAAAGAATAATCTGTAAAACTAAGTGTATGCCTTGGGGCTTATTATTCGAGGTTTTCATGGAATGCGAGACTTCAATGTTCCTCTTCTTTCGATTTTATTATAAAGAAGATTTTTTAATTTTATGTTTAATTAGGAAAGTGGTTTGATAATAATGAGGTGATGAGATATTTTAAAAATCAACTTAATGTTGATAAGTATTTAATTTCAAAGGTTAATTTTATGTGGTCAAGTTATTTAATTAACTAATTAATAAAATTAATCAATTAATCAAGCTAATTAAAATTAATTAACACAATTAATGAATTAAAATGAAATTAGTCAATTAATAAAGATAATTAAAAATTAATTAACCAAATTAATCAATTAAAATAAATTTAATCAATTAATTAAATTAATTAAAAATTAATTAACAAAATTAATCAAGTTAATTAAAAAATAAATTAAAATAAATTTATCAATTAATCAAGTTAATTAAAAATTAATTAACAAAATTAATCAATTAAAATAAATTTAATCAACTAATCAAGTTAATTAAAAAATCAATTAACAAAATTAATAAATTAATTATAAAAAAAGAAACAAAAAAGAAATAAATAAAATATAATAAAATAATTTTAAAAAAAAAAGAAGAAATAAAAAAAGAGTGGGGGTCGCATGGGCCCCACATGCACTTCATCTTCCACCTTTGGAATACAACAACGTGGGTAATGAAAATGCAATGAGTTGCACTTTAAATGGTATCAATAAAGACCAATATGCAAAATTCTGAACTACCCAAAATGCAACCAAATTTAATGAACTAATATATCGTTGGAACCAAAATTTACGAATCTGAATATGTCATTAGAATTGCGAAACAGGTCGTAGATCATACGAACATAAAGCAAAAAGTGATGTGAAAACAAGCAAAAAATGGCTCGATTCGGCTAAAACATGCATCCAATCACAAAACTAATTGCATATTCGAAATCAGCGCGAAAAACCGGTTCAGATGGTATATAAGTTTGCATATAAAGGTTTATATTCATGATTTTTACATTTTTAAGTCTATGTGTTCATGAGTAAAAAATTTATAAAGTCTCAAATTAGCACCAAAACATGAAGTTAAATGATGAATCATTATCAAAATAGGTGCAGAAACTCAACCATGCAAAGAAATCACTCATATTACATCGATTAAGCCTTACTTGAACGAAAATACTTAAGCTCACTCTGACAACAATGCTGGATGTGGTGGCTCTCCAATGAAGCTCAATAAAAGGTCCAAATGAGCTTCCAATTCAAAATCTTTTGTAGATTTCGAATCCTTTCAACCTTCTCAACTCAAACCCAAGCTCAAATTCAAGATTCGAGAAACTTCAAAAATAGAGTACAAAATCAAACTACACCATTGGTCTTCATTTTTGCCCCTTTTGGTTGGTGATATGCTGATGTTTAAATAGGATAAGATGAATGTGAGTGAATTAAAATTGATTTGAAATGTGAGGGTGAGTTTTGGAGGGAGTTAGAATGTGAAAAATGAATATGAAGAATGGTTAGGATTGCCCCAATTAGTGATCCGTGTGAAAAAGTGTTTAATCAAGGGTTATGATTGCATCTAAGTGTGTTTATTGAAGTTAACTTTCTGCTTAAATGAGATTGCAAGTTGTTGGTGCACAAGGTTGAAGATGAAGATGATGAATATGGATAGAGAGAAGAGATATAAAATAGATCTAACTAATTTTTTAGAGAAACTCTATTGATTGTAATTATGAAATTTTGTTACATGTTTGGTTTATATAGACAAGCGAAAATGCCATGCAGGAAAAATGTGAACCTACACTAGCTAGGTTAAGTTTAACAAAACTAAACTAGAAACCCATAAGCTAAAACACACTTCTGGAACAGTAACCTTAGAAGTTTCTGCTTCTGAGTCAGATAATTGCTTCAGAATATGAATTAGTTCTAACACCATCCCTTAATTCATATTCAGCTAACTAAACTTTACAACACCAATTCCATCCCTCAAATAGATAAAGTGTTTAGTCTTCACATATTTAGCCAGAAAATCTGCAAGTTGCTTCTGAGTGCTACAGTGCACAACTTATAGCACTCTATTCTGAACCTGATTCCTCATAAAATGAAACTTTGTATCAATATGCTTGCTTCTTCCATGCAACACTAGATTTTTGGCAAGGCTTATGGCTTATTTTTTTCAATCATCAACTTTAGAAGCTTGTTCATTGTGATCTACAGATCCTGCAACAAATTCATAAGCCAAATAGCTTAACATGCATATAAAGCACCTGCAATGTACTCAGCTTCACGGGTTAACAATGCAACCATTAGTTGCTTCTTAGAGCACCAAGAGATAGGACCTTCCAGATACTTGAAAAAATACCTAAAAGTGCTTCTTATGTCAACTCTATCTCGACACTAATCAGAGTTTGAATAGCATATCAGCTCTGAATCAGGCTTGACACCAGAAGGGAACAAAAATCCATAGCTCAAAGTCTCGTTAATATACCCCAGAATCCTGACAACAGCTTGGTGATATGGCCACTTTGGTTTGTTCATAAACCTACTCACCATTCCAACTGCATAACAGATGTCAGGTATCGTGTTACGTATATATCTCAATGATCCAACCAACTATTTAAAAATTATAGCATCTACATCATTACCATCAACATCAGAATCCAACTTATTATTCGTTTTAGCATGTGTGATTGCAATCATGCAATTTGTCAGCTCGAATTTCTTTAGAAGTTCAAGTTCATACTTCAGCTGATGCAAACTGATACCTTTCTTAGAGTACAAAACCTCCATCCCTAGAAAATATATCATATTTCCCAAGTCATACATCTCAAACTCATTCATTAGCACTTCTTGAACTTGATTATCTCCTCTGAACAGCTTTCTATCAGTAATATGTCATCAACATAGAGATACACCAGAATCATATTTCTTTCAGAAGTATGTTGAACATAAACGCCATAATCCATCTCACACTTTCTGAATCCTTGGAGCTTGAAAAATGAATCAATTTTCAGATTCCAAGCTCTAGGAGCTTATTTTAGTCCATACAACGCTTTATGTGACCTGTACACATCCCTTCCTGATTCTTTTTCATAAATCCAGGAGGTTATGACATTTATACCTCTTCTTGCAACTGACCATTCAGAAAGGCAGACTTTACATCCAAATGTATCAGAGACCAATTCCTATTTGCAGTTATAGCAATCACCAATCTGATTATTTCATGTCTAGCTATAGGTGTAAACACTTCAAAGTAATCTATCCAGGTTTCTTTAGAAATCCTTTTGATACTAACATTTCTTTGTGTTTGCCGATTGATCCATATGGCTTTAACTTCACCTTGAGAACCCATCTGAAGTTAATGGATTTCTTCTCCTTTGGAATCTAAGTCAACTTCCAAGTCTTGTTTCTTTCTATAGCCTCAAGTTCTTTTACCATGGCCTTCATCCATACTTTCTTTTTGAGAGCTTCTTCAGTACTAACTAGTTAAGAGTCTACTAGCATGGCACACTAAATGACTTCTCCCTCACAATCTACTTCAGTATCTTGTAACATGTCAAACTCTACAAATATCCTTGATATTTGTATGATTCTTTGTGGATTCTAAACTTGTTCAGGATCTTCTTCAGATGTTGGAACAATATCAAATGCTTGACCACCTCCAGAAGTTGGACCACCTTCATAAGCACCAAATAACACACGCATCTGAACCGATCGTTGATTCCAATTCTTTTCATAAAAAACTGGAAGCTTTGTATTCAAGCTACAATTTTCGTCGTTCATCTTTGATTTTGTGCACTGAAACTCACACAAATCTCACCAAACACTCGTGTTTCCCAATCCCGCTATATCAAGAAATACAATTCTGTTACGATTCTGATCGTGAATTCAACATGAATTCAAGAAAAGAAATCAATCATACATGCATCACCGTATATTCGTGTTTCCCTGTGAATCAAATCGGAGCTCTAGATATCAATTGTTGGTGCACAAGGTTGAAGATGAAGATGATGAAGATGGAGAGAGAGGAGAGAGAGAAAATAGATCTAACTAACTTTTGAGAGAAACTCTATTGATTGCAATTATGAAATTTTGTTACATGTTTAGTTTATATATACAAACAAAAATGTCACGTAGGGAAAATTTCAACCTACACTAGCTAGGTTAAGCTTAACAAAACTAAATTAGAAACCCAAAAGCTAAAACACACTTCTGGAACAGAAACCTCAGAAGCTTTTACTTCTGAGTCAGAACACTGCTTTTGAATATGAATTACTTCTAATTGAAAGTTGGTTATGGTTTTGTGTTTGTTTGAAGTGGTTTTGGTTTATAAAAATCATGTGGTTCCAAGTTAAACTTTGATGCATGTATGCATGTTATCGCGTAAATTAGTGATGATTTGCTGAAAAAATTTATTACCATAATGCTTAATTATCATGTTAGTACATTTATATGCATGCTTATGTTCATGTCATATTGGATTTGTAGGTCCAACGAACATGGTAATGGAGCATGGCATAATGGCTTGATGATGAGACAATGATCATTGGAATGAGAGCATGAATTTTAACATGGTATTAAGATGATAATATTGTATGATGATATGTAAAGGAAATAAACTTGATTTTTTTGGACTTTATTAAAAATAAAAGTATGCATGATTTATGATTTGAATGAAAATTGGTTTATGGTATAATGTGTAACACCCTTCTAAAATACCCCAAATATTTAATTAAAATAATAAACATATATCAGAGTAATTATGCAGTTAAGGGTGTCACACAATCATTCACACCATGTTCCAAGATAACTGTCATGCTCTTTATTTAATCAATTAAACATTTGCATAAATCGCAGCGGATATAAATCAAATTAATCAAAACATGTAACATACTACATGTAAACTGGTTCAACAATCATCAACAACACAATTAAAATGTTCCCTCCCGATGTTACATCTATCAGAGCATGACCCACTAGGGAGACTACACTAGACTCCAAGCATTCGCTTCTACTCAACTCATTTCTCGTTACCTGAAAAATAGTTGTAAGGGTGAGTTCCTCAATCGATATAATAAGCATTATAAAATATCATGCAATGTTAAGTAATTTAACACATTAACCACCCTAATCACAACATACAATTAGTAACAGCACATCAGCTCACATCATACTCAACATTCCATAACACACAAGTATAATCTCAAAGCATACTCTACAACAACACAAACACACGTATAATATTGGAATACATCCATTCATATTATACGCCATACATACATTATGCAATGAGACTCCACACATGCGGTACCGACTATTCTTGAACATATAGTTCAAGCTCACCGATCCCTCCAGATACGGCTACTAAGCTCACTAGTCCCACTCATTTGAGACCTAGTGACTCACTCACTAATTCCTCACCATGGGAATTAGCTACAGCCCCGAAGGCTAGACTATGCACATTAATCATCTAGCATGCAAACATCAACAACAAATCCACAATGATTCACTCACTAATTCCTCACCATGGGAATTAGCTACAGCCCCAAAGGCTATGCTATGCACGCTAATCATCTAGCAATGCAGCATCCACAACAATTCACAACGGACATATGCTCACACTCTAAGCCATACAACAGTCCATTCACACATACATGCATAATACATACATTCACATCATTATGCATACCATCATACATCATCAACACATGTATCAACACATCATTATCATGTAAATCAATTAAATACAGCATTAGCACACTCTACTAATACCTATACTGCTCAAAACAGCGGGAAATAATCCCTATTACATCATACGCCAACATAGGCCAACTCTCAATTATGTACACAACATTAAAAAGCCAATTTTTCCACTCTGCAACAGTGTTAACCGGTTAACGCCCTGGGTTAACCGGTTAACGCAGGCAAAACACGCTCACTGCCCAAAACTTAACAGTGTTAACCGGTTAACGCCCTGGGTTAACCGGTTAACGCAGGCAAAACAGCACCAATTTCACAATTCGCAACAGTGTTAACCGGTTAACACCCTGGGTTAACCGGTTAACGCAAGACAGAAGCTGTTCCTGCGCTAACTCAAGCAGAATGCAGAATTCTCCGCATTTTCCGCCATTAGAGGACTTCCGGACCTCCGATTCCGATTCCGTAAAAGCTATACGTTCGGAATTTCACAACTAACCCAAACACAGAATCAATTACAGTCTAAATACAATTTATCCAACATAATTCTTCAGCATTAATAATCCCAATTAGGGTCAAATTAACGGCTTATCACTACCCATCACATATTATCCCATAATACCCATTAATCGACGATAAACCCCCCTTACCTGAGTTAATCCGGCAATCTCTAAGCTCCAAGCTCTTCTCTTCTCCAATCTTCTTCCTCTTGCTCAATCGCTTCTCTGTTTCACGTGAAAACCTTTTCTTTACCAATTGGGCTCTTTTTCTTTATTTCACACTTATATATTTTCCAATTTATTTTATTATCCCAATAAAATAATAATTCAATAATTCCAAAATAATAATAATAATCCAATTATCTAATTAAATTAATAAATATAATTAACTTAATTTAAATAATTATCATATTATTATCGGGGTGTTACATAATGCAAAAACAAATTTAATTTAATTTTGGTATTTGTTTATGAATGGGACTCAAATATGAATGCAAATGCAAATTGCTTCAAAATATGGTAAAGAACAAATAATGGTGTAGTTGACTTTTGTTGACTTTTCTTTAAAGTGTCACATGACTTCTAAAAAATTGAAAAAAAATGAATGTTAATGACCTGGTAAGAAAGAAATATATTAAACCAAAAATAAGGCTATTGATGACAGTCCTTCATTGCATATATTTAGTCGAAGAATCGGAGAAAAACAAGTGAAAGTTGAGATAAAATGAAGAAGAATGACAAAAGAATAAGGAAAAAATAGCTAAGTGTGAAAATTGTAGACTTAGTGAAAATTTGAGTGAAAAGGGGAGAAAAAGCGTGCAACCACTGGAATAATCACGTGCAACATCGTGCAGCATTGCACGCGAGATAGTGACATAAAGGCTGCATCACGCACATGATAGGCACTTTTTTTGGAATTTTTTGACACGTTCTGGTCCATTCTGATGCCTTTAAAAGGGTATTTTATGCACTTACACAAGGGTTACGAAATTGGGAGATCAAGACACAATTTTGAGAGCACAAGTGGTGATTTTAAGAGTATTTGAAATCATTGAAGGCCATTACTTCAAGGGATTTCACATGTTATATTTATCTATCAATTATGGTATTGTTAATTGTATTATGAGTAGCTAAGCTCCTCTAGATTAGGTTGTGTTATGATGAACCTATTTCTATATTGTTGGATTCTATGTTGATTTGATTATTGTATGAACCTTTTGATCTATAATTCCATTCAATTTCTTATTGTTCTTAATGCTTTTTATGTGATATACTCGTTTAATATGATTTTGGGCATATAGAGAATACTAACCATTAGTCTATGTATTAGACCTAGGTAAATTATTGTATTTACGTTGGTTGAATAGGAATAGGAGACCCCGATTATTGCATAGAGAATTAACGTTTTATACATCTCCTAACCCTGCTTACACTGGGGGAGTAGGGATAGAAAGATCTGAGTAGTGGTTAGTGAGTTATTTCGTGAGGGATCGGCTATAACTGTTTTGTTAATTCTTCGTGGCATTATAGTGATAAGACCATTCATACAAGGCATCAAACATCAACAATAGAGAAATACGGGATTCTAGAACACAATATGACCGCTTTTGTTATATTGTTTAATCTTTTATTTACTTTTCGCACTAAAACTCGAAAACCCCCCTTTTTACTAGTTTTATATAAATTGCACACATTTTGTCTTGCTTGAAGGCAATCCCTATGGATTTGATCTTTTTATTACTTCGAAGGTATCGATACACTTGTCGAGAAGTCATCAGCTATGCATGTGATAAATGGATGAAATGATCAAGGGGGAAATGGGGTATGACGCTATGAAGCACATGCATGGGGAAAATAACTATATAGAGAAGATGGAGGGAAAAGATTATTACATTAGAAAAGAAAAAGCTTGTGAAACTAAAGATTATAATGGCCTTAAAAAAACCTAACAACCGTGAAGCTGCAATCACCAATGGAAGTGGTATTTGGAAATTGGAGTAAAAAAACCTAACAACAACATAACCATAACCATCATTAAGAATGCTAATATATTCATTGAAGGGCAATAAAACATAGGAGGTGCCTTTAGAAATGGATATGACGATATCTTAGCAATGACGACTTAGAGTCAAAAAGAATATCAAAACATGATTGCAGTCGAATGTCAATCAATTATCAACGTCCTAGACATAGCTAAACAGATGAATATGAGAAGTGTTAAGTTACTTATATATTGAAGAGATATGGTGGCTAGGGTTAGTGATAGGGAGTTGAATGGTCATGTAAATAAGAAAAAAGATAGTACACACATATGAGTTCAAATTGAGAAAAAAATTGATTGGCACCCACATAATGCACTAGGAGGAAAAAATATTTGGTTGGCCCACCACATGGCTAAGTTAAATACTTAAGGCTAAAAACAATTTGGGTATTTCTAATCTCACCTTAAGAGGTGGAAAAACACCCTATGAAAATCAAAAAATGCATCTCTAATTCCATAAATGCATCTCTGACGCACCTTTTGAAGGTAGAGAAAAACAAGAAAAGGGGGTTTGAATTGTTTTCACAGGAATTAAAATATTTTTGCAACAACACACATAGAATAAATAATAACAACACAAACAATTTATCCTGGTTCACTTGAAATTCAAACCTACTCCAGTCCACCCGGCCAAGGTGATTTCGCCTTCAACAAGGACTTAATCCACTAGTCTCAACAGGTTACAAAGTTCGTCTAAGAGTTCAACAATCTCTTAGCCCTCTCAAGTCTACATACCTAAACAAGTCACTTGAGGAATCAAAATCAATTACAATAATTACATAGTGTTTCGCTAGATTATTCTAGATAAGCAGTATAGACACAATTTTAGACCAGGGGAAAATAGCCACACAATATTGAGCAGCAGCTCTTGTATGGAAACTATTTCTTACAATAATAGTGGTGAATGAATAATCAGAGTATAATAATGGTGTTGTATCAAAGTTGTGTGTTTCAGCAAGTTGTGAGGAGGACCTTATATAGCACTTGAGATGATACCGTTGGGGGAAATCAATGAAGATTTCGTGCCAGCTGTAGGAGATAAATGTAGTAAATTTCTTGTACTTTCTATAGCAGACTTGGAGCATAATTGAATGTTTCCTTAAAAGGATTGTACTACAATTTGAATGCTTCCAACTTAAGTTTCTGACCAGGTGACATCTGATGGCGAGTTTCTGAGCATGTGTCAGAGTGAGGTGAGCATGATTAGAGTCTTCAGAGTTAGAGTCTTCATATATCTCTTGCAGAGTCTTTAGATAGAGTTCTTATAATCAGATCATCAGAGCTTGAACTTCAGAGTCAAATTCTTCAGGTGATTGCTCCTTAAATGCATTATGTTCAGAGTCGGATATGATTTCTCTTTGTGTTGAGTCAGCGCTTCTGGACTAATTCAGATGCCGGATATTCTTTTCTTGATAATCATAAGGTGACTTATCAGAGTCATTTTAACTTAGAATCTTGCACACTTAATAAATTGTTAGGGTACCAAATTGTTTCATTCTTTGTTATCATCAAAATTTCGAGATATATTGTGGAATTAAAATCTTGTTCTAACAATCTCCCCCTTTTTGATGATGACAAAACTTAGGATTTTTATGAAACAATAAGTACTTTCAGAGATACTAAATTGAATCAGATCAGAGTCAGATAGAAGAATGACTCCCCCTGATATTAGCAATCTTCTCCCAAGTCTGATACTTGAAGAAAAATTTAAAAGATATTTAGTATCAGATATGGGTTTCTGGGGTAGAGAATTTCTTACCAGATCTTCTTAGGTTGCTTTACTTGATTTAGTAGTTTCTCATATAGAAATTCAGTTTTCCCTTGATTCACATAGATCCTGAGAATTGACTTAGAACTATGCAATAAATTTATGTCAGAATGTAAGCAGTGCATTTCTGAGATTTAGATAAGATAATTCATCAAAAGAACTCTATCTAATTTCCCCCCTTTTTGCCAGACTCAAAAAGTAAACAATTCAGAAATTCATTGATGAGAAAACTTCAAAGATTACAGCGAGAAAGGAGCAAAAACTAAGTCTTAGAATTAAAAACACTTAGAAAAAAAATTACATAGGGATCCTAAAGTATCTAAGGGTTAGGTGGATGAGGCATCCTCTAAAGTAGCTCAGCGAGCAGACACTGAATGCTGGTGTTGACCTGATCTTGTTTGTCGAGTCTGGCTTTGACCAGTTGATGTTCCATCTACAACTCTTCCAAAGCTTTGATGACCAGAGTGGCAAGATCAGTTATTGATGACTTTCCTTTAGTTAGATAAGCCTTAGTAGCTTTATCAGATGCATCCTTCTGAGCAGCTTATGCAGCCTCTTGCTTAGCCTTCTCTTTGGCAGTAGCTTTTGCAACAGCTTTCTCAACAACCTTCCTGACAGCTTTCTCGGCTGCTTCGCTTTCAGCCTTCTCAGTCATTTCCTTCGCTATTCGAGCCTCTATCCTTTCCTTAATATGTCTAATGAAGTAATTTTTGACTTGTTCAAAGAGACCCTTCAGCTTGAAGATCTCATAAGTCATCCATCTGATGAATCGTTCCAGTTAGTCCTTACTTCAGAAGGATTCTCGCTGGTGCTAAATTTTTCAAAGAGCTTCTTGACTCTGGAAGCTGAACTCTCTGAGAATTTGGATAATGCCTCATCAAAAGTGGGTAGTGTGAGTTCAGGTTTAGAGGGTTCAGGAATTGGTTCAGAGGGTTCTGGTACATACTGAGTTCTTTCAGAATCAGTTGTGGCTTGAAGTTCTTCAAGGTTTGGGGAAGGTGGGTCAAGGTAATCTGAACTAGATTGTTTAGAGTTAGAGGTGAGGTCCTAGTAAGGTGGAGAGTCGGGGTGGTGGAGAGGGATGGTGATAAGGGTTCGTTGAGCAGAAGTTTTGCAGAGTGTGGGAGGGAGGTTGTTTGGAGGTTAAAAAGAGGTAATGGAGGAGAAGATGTGATGGTTCTGAGAGGGATGGGGTCAGAGGTTGTGGGTTCTGATGGAAAGATTTGGTTAGATGGGTTTGGTTCATAAAGAGTTTGTATGAGTGGTGTAGGTTCATATGACGTAGGAGTGAGGTTGTTGGTTGCTGAGATTTGGATTTTTCTGTGGGAGCGTTAATATTTGTGGTAGGTGGAGAGGATGATGTTGTAATTATGGATGAGAGTGTAGGGGTGGTAGAGGGAGCGATGAGGCAAGTTGCCTAGAGCCAAAGGAATTCAAAGCTTCTAAGGTAGCGATCTTACCAGAAGGTGCTAAAGAAGAGGTCAGAGGCATTGGAATCTTCTTGGTCGCTGAAGAGCCTCCCAACTTGAGAATCTTGTTCTTCTGGACATTCCTCTTCTGAGAAGGTTCCCTCTTTCTCTTCAAGAAGTTATGAGGTTTAACTGGGAGAAAACCCAAGCTGAAACTAGAGATGTCGTAGCCTTGAGCTTCCAGATCCTACAGATAATATGTTATAACTTCTGGAGGATCAATCTTGGTGAAGAAATATATCTCATTCGTTTTCTCTCTTTAGTCCTTCAGATCTTCCTAGGAGGTGTTTCTGGTGGGTTTGACAAGGAATTTGTCAATCAGTCCCATACTCTTTAGATTCCTCCCATTGATAGGCTTCCCAATGTCCACTATGACATCTTCCATCAGATTCAAAGAGATGAGATGATCCACCAGACCACTCTTAATCAGAACATCTGAAATTAACCTGCCTAGAGGGATGTAGTTCCTTAGCTTCATGTTGTTTCTGGTGTCTCTAATGGAGACTCTTAGGTATTTGAAGAGGAAAGATGAGTGGTTGAGCTTCATACCCTTGTGAAGATAGTAGAGGATGCACTTCTAATTTGTGTTGACGTAGTCAGAATAGATGGATGATGGATGGTGGTGGATGCATCCCAGAATTATCTTAAGCCACACCCTTAGATACTTGTAAATCTCTTGATTCTTGGAGGATGTTCGTCCTCCAGGGTTCTGGAAGAAGATGGTGGGGATGATTTCCTAGGACATGCACTTAGCCCTAGGATTTATGTTGTAAATTCTTCTTCCCCCGGCCTTCTCCATGTTCAGAAGCGCAGCAATGGATTTTTTACTGATTACCATCTTAATGCCAAGAAAATGAGAAACAATGTAGTGATCATCGCAGTCAGCAAATCTCCAGAACTCTTTCACTAGATTTTTGTAGATAGGGTCATAGAGACGGTTGAAGTAGGTGAGTTAACCCTGATTCTTCAATTCTTGTGTTAGATCCATACCATTTTCTTTGAGGTTTTTAAGGTCCACTAGCAACTCACAAAGAACTTCAAGTTGTTCAAATGGAGTTGAAAGGTTTATGTGGGATGGACGATGAAGAACATGGGGTTCTTGATAAGAAGTTGTTGTTTGAAGTGCAATAATGAAGGCGACTTCTTGTGGGGATTCAACCTATTGTTCAGTGGCATCCATCTCTTGAGAGAACTCGAAGACTTGTTGTTCTTGAGCATTCATAATGAAGTTGAGGAGAAGGATGAAGAGAAGTTGTAGAGAAAAATTTGGAGGTTTTAGGTTTGTGTAGGTAGTGAAGAGTGAAAGTGTGAAAGTAGGAGTCGTGGGAGTATATAAACGAAATTAAAATATTACACAAAATGACAGCGGTTACTTGAGGAGGAACACAAAATTAATTATTACTAAAACCGAGTCTTGATAATCATGGGAAAAATTAAATGCAGCTAATGATGAGAATCTAATCTCAAGATTTGCACACTTCTTGAGGGGATCTCAACAATTTGGTCGTTGAGTTCTGAGCTAGGCAGGTGTCTAGAAGAGCCAGAGCCACGCATTTGAGAGACCACATGTTTATGCATCCGAATTCAAGAATACCAAAAGGTTTTTGACTAGAGAAGTTTTTGATAAAGATATCTTCTAACTTGTAGAAGTGTCAGAATCAGAATTAGATAAACATCATATGCTTGAGTCAGAGTCTAGTTTTACATTAGAGATGAGAAACACAGGTTCAAAGTCATTCTGGGCAATCAGCCATATTTAAATTTTTCAGAATGAAGAGAAATCTATCTTCAGCTAAGGGTTTTGTAAAGATATTATCCCATTGATAGTCTGTATCTATAAATTTTAAAGCAATCTTCCCTTTCTGAACATAATCCCTGATAAAATGGTGTTTAATTTCTATGCACTTTGCTCTGGAATGTAAAATTGGATTCTTACTTAAGCAAATAGCAGCAACATTATCATAAAAGATAGGAATGTTACTCTCATATATATGAAAGTCCTCAAGTTGATTCTTCATCCATAGCATTTGAGTGTTGCAAAGTGAAGCTGAGATATATTCTGCTTCTGCAGTTGACAATGCAATGGTTGATTGTCTTTTACTTTACCCTGAGATGAGGTTTCCTCCAAGAAACTGACAGTTTCCAGATGTGCTTTTGCATTCTAACATATCTCCAGCATAATCTGCATCACAATACCCAGAGAGCATGTACTTTGATGTTTTCTTATACATCAAGCCAAGATTCGGTGTTCCTTTCAGATACCTAAGGATTCTCTTAACAACAATTAAGTGAGATTCCCTTGGATCTGACTGAAATCTAGCACACAGACATATGTTGAATAATACATCAGGACGAGAAGCATTAAGATAAAGGAGAGAGCCTATCATACCACGATAGAGTTTCTGACAAACCTTTTGACTTACCTCTTCCTTCTTCAGATTGCAAGTAGGATGCATGAGAGTCTTGGTTGGATTTCTTTCTGACATGTCAAATTTCTTCAGAAGATCTTTTATGTATTTGCTTTGATAGACATATGTGGCTTCTGATGTTTGATTGATTTGAATGCCCATAAAGAACTTTAGTTCTTGCAATAAGCTCATTTCAAATTTTGCTTGCATTAACTCAGAAAAATCGTGGCAAACATAGGGGTTAGTATAACCAAATATTATATCATCAGTATAGATCTGACAAATCATAAGATCATTTATGATGTTCTTGCAAAAGAGAGTTAAGTCCACTTTGCCCTGATAAAATCATTTTCCAGAAGAAATGAACTAAGTCTTTCATACCAAGCTCTGGGAGCTTATTTCAGACCGTAGAGATTTCTTAAGTTTGAAACATGTTCTGGAAGTTTTGAATTTTCAAAGTCAGGAGGTTAATGGACATACACTTCTTCAGAAAAGTAACCATTCAAAAACGCACTTTTGACGCTCATTTGATATGATTTAATACAATAATTAATAGCAAAGGATACAAGAAGACGAATAGATTCTAACCTCACGACTGGAACAAAGGTTTCATTGTAGGCAATTCCTTCTTGTTGACTACAACCTTGTGCCACCAGCCATGCTTTGTTCCTGACAAATTCACCATTTTCATTTAGCTTGTTTCTGTAAACCCATTTAGTTTCAATCACATGGGTTCCCTTGGCTCTTGGTACAAGATCCCAAACGTCATTTTTGGAAAACTGATCAAATTCTTCTTTCATTGCCAGAATCCATTCTTTATCTTGAAGAGCTTCTTCACATGATGTTGGCTCTATCAGAGATACTAGTCCCATAAGTGTTTCTTCATAAACTTTGAATGATGATCTTGTTTTGACAGGTTCATCCTTGTTTCCCAAAATTAGTTCTACAGAAACATTCTGCCTATTTCTTTGTCTTTTCTGATTGATTATGCTTTCAAGTGCTTTTGAAGTTCCTCTTTCAGCTTCTTCATAATCATTTGTCTTTTTGTCAGAACCTGCAAGTGTGATCTCCAAATCTGCAAATTTCTCAACTAGCTTTGACTTTTCAAAGTCAAGCTTATCATCAAATATGACATGAATTGATTCTTCCATAATTTGTGTTTCTGTATTGTATACTCGATATCCTTTAGAACATTCTGAGTATCCCAACATAATACACTTTTGTGCCTTCGAATCAAACTTGTTCATATTGTCTTTAGTGTTCAAAATAAAATAAGAGCATCCAAAAGGATAAAAATAAGCAATATTTGGTTTTCTTCCCTTGCACAACTCATAAGGATTCTTCTCCAAAATAGGTGTGATAGAGATTATATTTTGAATGTAACATGTTGTATTCATAGCTTCTGCCCAGAAGTGCTTAGCCACATTAGTCTCATTGATCATTATTCTGGTCATTTCTTGGAGAGTCCTATTCTTCCTTTCTACAACTCCATTTTGTTATGGAGTTCTAGGACAGGAGAAATCATGGGATATTCCATTAGAGTCAAAAAGTTTGTTTTCAAATTGGCCACCATGATCACTTCTGACTTTGATAATCTTATAGTCATATTCATTTTTCACTTTTGAACAGAAATTGGTGAACACAAAATGTGACTTATTCTTGTGCCTTTAGAATTTCACCCATGTCCGACGACTGTAGTCATCAATAATGACAAGTCCATACTTCTTACCATTTATTGATGTTGTCTTAACAGGTCTAAAAAGATCAATGTGTAGAAGTTCCAGAGGTCTGGAGGTGGAAACAACATTTTTGGTTTTGAAAGTGGTTTTAGAAAATTTCCCTTCATGTCATGCTTCACAAAGAGCATCTGAAGAAAACTTCAGCTTAGCCAGGCCTCTAACTAACTCGAGTTTATTTAGCTAAGAAATCCTCTTCAACCTAATGTGACCCAAGCGTTTATGCCCTACCCATTGCTCTTCATTGACAGACATCAAGCATTTCACATTTTGGTTTTTCAAATCTGAAAGTTTTATTTTATAAATGTTGTTCTTCCTCTTTCCAGTGAAAAGGATTGTGCCATTTTTGTGATTGACAACCTTGCACGTTTTTTGATTAAAAATAATATCATAATCGTTATTACTTAATTGACTTATTGATAACAAATTATGCATTAGTCTTTCAACATAAAGAATATCATAAATAGAGGGAAGATATCAGTTACCAACTGTTCCAGATCCTCTGATTCTTCCTTTCTGATTTCCTCCAAAGCCTACGAAACCAACATCTTTAAGTTCCAGGTCTTGGAACATATGCTTTCTTCCCATCATGTGTCGCGAGCATCCAGACTCCCGGTACCATGACTGGTGTTTTAATTCTGTTGCATAGGACATCTGCAATGTACACTATTTTATCTTTTGGTACCCATAATCTTTTGGGTGCTTTAGGATTATTTTTCCCATAGTTTTTGAGAACTTTGGGTTTTCTAGCGTTATTGAACTTTTGTGGTTGTGTCGGTGTATAATGGTAAGAAAAAGGAGATCTTAGTTTGTTATCTTTAGAAGGTTTCTGATCATCGTCATCAGAGTCGTAACCAATTCCTCTTTTTCTATTATGACTTACACCATAGATCATAGAAGCCATTATGCTTCTATCAAGGCTATTGTTCAAAAATTTCTGAAATGCTTTATCATATTTGTATATGATAGTGTCAAAAGTAGGTGGAGCTTTGGAAAGAGTTTCCTCAAGTTTTGAACATTTCTTTGTTAAAAAATCCTTTTCTCTTTCAAGAATAAAACTATTTTCTTTGAATTCAAAAACTTCTTTCTCAAGCTTATCACACTCTTCAACAGTCTCCTCATGAACCTTTTTCAAGTTCTTGAATTTTTGCCAAAGCTTCTAATACAAGCTCAGAAATTCTGACAAACAGGATTCAAGATCAGAACGAGAAAAGTTAGAGAATACCTCTTCAGAGTCAGACTCTGTTTCAGATGAACTTCCATAGGTATTGGCCATGAATTCTACGTTTGCTTGCTCCTCTTCAAAATCAGATTTTGAAGCTTCAGATTCATTGTCGTCCCATGTTGCCATGAGTCTTTTCTTCTTTTCTTTGAATGAGTTCTTCTTGAAGCTTTCTTTTATGGAGCTACCCTTCTTTAGCTTTGGACAGTCATTTATGTAGTGTCCAGACTCCTTGCATTCATAACACGTTACTTCCTTGTTGGGCATGCCTTTGGAGGTTGAATTTGGACGGTCTCCCTTCTATCTGGGCCTTCTGAAGTTGTTTTGTCTTTTTCTCCAGAGCTATTTGATTCTTCTATAAAGAAGAGATAATTCTTCTTCATCATCAGAATCTTCATTCTCAAAGTCATCAACTTCTTCCTCTCCAGCTTGAAAGGCTTTGTTCCTTTATGGATTTCTTCTTTCTGATCTAGATTTTTAAGCAACATATTTTCTCTTCTTCTGAGGTTCATCTTCTTATATCTCAATTTCATGACTTCTGAGAGAGCTAATAAGTTCTTCAAGACTTATGTTGTTCAGATTCTTGGACAACTTTAGATTAGTAACCATAGTGTTGTACCCCAAAATTTGCCCTCCCCTTTTCTTCATATCTTCATCGAAACCATTTGACTAGAATTCAGTTGCATACATTAATACTCATGCATAAGCACCATTCATTACCATGTATTCCAAGTGCTTGGCTTGTAGGGTTGTGGTTGGTTTGTACAATAACTGGAAATGTTTTATTTGAACTTGCGCCAAGGCTCAGAGGCCTCCAAAAGCCTAATCTCCTAAGGTTAGGGATCATGGAGCTTTGGCTTTGTTTGAGAAGTATCTTGATTGACTTGAAGACCTGGATTGAAAGTTATGCTTCACTAAACCTTAATCAAGGCTTAACTTTTCGTCTGGTGATGTTAGAAACCCTAGCCCATGTGATCGGTCACTCAGTATGTCGCACTCAGCCTCCTGTGTTGGGTCCATTCATTTTGTCTCCGTGATTGTGGTTCCATCATTGGTGCTTGAGTCTATTAGTCATAACCCAAGTCCTTGGTCTCATAACTTCCATTCGTCATGATCATAGAAGCCCAAAATCAAATGTCCATGTATTAAGTCAACTCATTTTCATTCAATCGGCCAATTCCATTCATTTTCATCCCTAAAATATTCATTACATACAAAAAATGCAAGGAAATGTCATAATACATTGCAAAAAACTCATTTTTGGAAGTTTTAACCCTGTGAGTCGACTCATGACTCGATGCAAAACCTTTGGGTCTGGATAGGTCGACTCCCAGATCGACCTAATTCTGGAAAATATGGTTGAGTCTACTCATTCACTCCTTACGTCGACTCATTCCCCTTTTTTAGTTGAACCATGCTCCTTCGGGTCGACTCAATTATGGGAAATTTCGTTTGAGTCGACTCACCCATTTCTTACGTCGACTCACTTCCCATTTTCCTTTGAACCATTTCGTCGCGGGTCCGAACAGGTCGACTCAACCCTGGAATGAACTCTGTTTGAGTCGACGCATTCCCTGTTTGAGTCGACTCATAGCTTGCTTTACAGGACTTTTTGCACTACTGTGAGAATTGAACCTCTAGATTGAAGCATGAACTCCCATCATCAATACACACCTGCATAAACACCAGAAAAAAACCATGAGTTGGCTGAAGCCTCCTGCATAACCTCATTCATGGGTCCCGATGCAAGTACTCGACGAAACCTCAAATAATAAGTCCAGTACCTAACTAAGCTTTAACCACATAGATTGTGAACACAGTAAATCTACCGCAAAGCAAGTGCAGCAAAATTCACAAACTCTACATTAACCTACAGCTGCAAGTCACCCACACCTAAGCCAAATAGATAGTAGGTTATTAGTCAACATTAAGCCTAATTTCATTCAAGTTTTCACCTGCTATAACCAGTCACTTGGGAATCACTCAAGACCAGCCAATGAACCAATTAACCAACCCAACCAACTAACTTCTAACTCAGTGAGTTAACCAACTAAAGTCACTGAGTTCACCCTAACTAATTCCTAAGTTGGCTCCTAACCTGTCAATAACAAACTCCAAGCCACATTAATCCCAAGCCTAATCACCATAAATCTACATCCCCACCATCATTTGAAGCTCCCTACCTTTTTGCAATCATCACCTTCAATTCTCTACAATCATTCTCTCTGAATCCTCCACCTCTTACACTCAAAGCTCAACTTCTAAAACTCCATTGAAGCTTCACATTGAAGCTTCAAGAAGAGAGAGCTCAACCTCATCACACTACAGAATTTTTGAAGAAGAAGAATTGGGAAACAAGCATTGTAGCGGTAAATTCATGATCATCAAGCTATGGATAAGCTAGAGATCAATAAAACCAGAGTCGCCACCGCGCTTTTATTATTTCCAAGGGAAAAGGGAAAAGTACGAACAAAACCCAAAAGTAAGAAGTTTTCAAATCAAAACTAATAAAAATGTCAGAGATTACAGGTAAGGGGTTGGTTACACAGAGGGAAGGTGTTAGCACCCAAAGTGTCCTAGGTACTCCTAGGGAGCCCTTTCTTGTGTGCATATGTATCTTGTACAAAGTGATGTTTACAAACAAATAGAATGGGGGGGTGAGAAAAGAATTTATTAATTATATTTTTGTGTTTGACAAGACCTTCGGACTTGTGCCTACATACCAACATAAAAATGAGGGATCAAAACCTCGTAGTTCGTGATACAAATTTCAAAGTGGATGCATTGCTTTTAACAAAGTTTAAGTTTGAAAGGCACAAAGGCCTGAAAAATGATTTGAATGAGTTAGTTCTTTTTGGCTTTTTGAAAATTTAGGTCAAGTATAATTAAGTTTATTTACAAGTTTGATTAAGAAAAGAAGTTTGAAAATACAATGGCATAAGGCCAAAGTTTCTAGTTTGCAAAGTGGTCAAAGTATAGAATAAAACTAGTTCAATCAAAGAAGATTTTAAAAAAGGGGAGGGAGATTTTTGAAATTAAAGAAATGGGGAGAAGATGAAGAGACTAATCCTATGCACAAAATTAAAAGTTAAGGGTTGAAAAGATTTGACCAATGGGTAGCAATCCAATAGACAAGAATGTCAATAGAAACCCAAATTCCCTTGGACATTTAGAATCAAGAAACACAAAAATGCACAAATATATCTTGAAGAACAAGGCATCAAATAAAGATAGCCACATCCAAGCTTAGCCACTCCATGATCTTCTTCAAATTAAGCCCATGTAACAGATGATCTCCACAAGTCATAGGTTCAAAATAATAGCTTCATAATGATCATGTTGCAGATGATTTCAAAGGGATCTTGAATGATGTATCAGATGAAGTTTCAAATTGTAAGCACTTGGTTTCACAAAATTAGGCATTGGCCAAGTCCTTTAGCATAGGAATGTTGCTTAGATTCTAAGTCCAATTGTTCAAGATCAAGCCAACAGTCCACACAAAAGTTTTTTAGGGTTTTTGTTCTTATTATGTACATTAATGGTCAAAGACCACACAAATAAACAAAATATACACAATAATATATCACATAATATGGTCCAAATGGACAAAGGGAAAATTGCATTAACATAAACAATTAAAATGGTATGAATAATGGCAAATGAATAGAACTTAAAAATTAAAGTGCATTAAAATAAAGGACTTGAAATTAAATGTTAGTTGTTAATGATTAGAAGTTAGTATTGTTTTGCTTTTGCTTTTCATTTTTAAGTCATTCTTTGGAGAACACTCAACCCACTTATCACAAGCATGGATCCTTGAACCAAGACATCTTCCAAAGGAAGGAAAAAAGGCCAAGTTTCCACACAATACCATGAAAGAGGGGAGACTTACAATCTTACTAACTAGAATGTTATGCCTTTTGTGTCAAAAATTTAGCGCTATGTTAAGCAATCGTAATTGAACTTATGTAGAAGTCACAACTATTTGAGGTCGGACAATAGAATTTTGGTGTTAATGCATGTTAGAGACATAGTATGATGAACTATGCTCATGAAACATACCACACACAAAAAAGAATATGCAAAAGAGGTGGCCTAATCTCATCCATACTTATGTTGATTTTGCAATCAACTAGCCTTAGGATTTAGAGACATCATAGGCCAAATGAGATAAATGCATAAAGAAGGGGAAATAGATGAAGAGGGAGGGGAATGGATCAAAACTCAAATTGGTCAAAGGAGGACTTTTACCAAATTAATATCATTCATTCATTTTTGGAGATGGAATGTACATTCCATCAATCCCCTAAATCCAATGATATTAACTCAACAAAGTCAAATCAACCTTGACCAAGGCCCAACAACAAGAGTCAAACTTATACAAGTCATCACAAGAGGTCAACACAATTATTTGGCATTTATTCAAATTAAAAATACTAAAATAAGGCATTTAAATTAAATATGGTTTGCCAAATTCCTAAAACCTCATCAAAACACCAAAGAAATGGCCATGAGATTTATCATAGGTCAAACAAGGTCAAATGACCTTGGAGAATTTTTTTTAGAATTTTTAAAGACTTAAAAGTATTTTTAAACAATTAAAAATATTCACAAAATCAATTAAATCGTGAAATATATTAATAATGATCCAAAAAATAGGTCTAATTCAGAATATGAAAGAGGAAATTATTTGAATTTTTTTGTTGAAACTCTCATATTTTTTGGATCAATATTAAAATTAATATGAATTAAGGAAAATCAAATTAAATAAAACAAAAATAAAAAAATCAAAAAAGCGTGAGCCACTTGATCTCCCTCATTAATTGAGGTGGCTGATCAAGTGGATACAAACGCGCGTTCCATGATGGAACCTAGTCAACGCGCCACACGCGTGGTAATCAAAACCAACGCCTAAGATTAAAACATTTCAAATGGATCATGTGGCTGGGAGACGTGCCAACACACTGCCGAAGCCAGAGCTCCGGTCTTCTTCTCCGGTGGACCTCACCGGACTGGTCCACCCTCAACCATCACCAAAATAAAAAAGGAGGACATGATCTGAAAGAAAAAATGGCGTATAGCACGAATCTGACCTCAATTTTAACTAACTCCACATATATAGAAAGATATGAGGAGTTGAATTTTGAGGTGTGTCAACTGAGTTGCTTCAATTTAACCTCTAAGCAACTCAATCTTGCCTACATTGGCAGGACTTCAGACAACCAAAGATCCAAGAGAATTGAGTAGAATTGAGTGAGAATCGAAGATATGAATTTTTCTGAAAATTACCTTCAATGCTATGCAGAACTTGAGGTTGCTTGCTTCAAACACGATCTGATCACACTTAAGAAGCTTGCAGGAAGTGATTAGCAATGGTGCAAGGATTTGGATCCTGAAGTTCTTGAATCTCCAACAGTTGAGATTCAAACTCAATTTTCAGATTGAAAATTATAAGGTTTTCCTTTAGAATGAGAGGGTTTGAATTGAGGGGCAAAGCTGACGCACAAGGTGTCTTGAAATGAGCTCAAAGGCCATGTATTTATAGCATTTGGGATTGATAATTGCACACTTGAAAATTTGCTAAATTTGGCAATGTGATGCACAAGCTTGCATGGGCGTGTACAAGCCCATGAAGCAATCCATTTTGATCCATATCCAACTGTTCTGAAGTTCAAACGATGCTTGATTGGCAAGGCAATGTGAAATGGAGTTTTGGACAATTGATTTTCTCCAATGGTGCAACTCTGTTAAAGCCATGCGCAACCCCAGCAAACTTCATCCAAAATGCATGAACTTGGGTTCTTTAAAAAGCTTGATCAAGGGGAAAAAGTTTAATGTTGAACACTTTTTCATTTGGAACTTGGATCATGGTGAATTTTGAGGTGGAAGTTTGGAAATTTCAACATGCTGAAAAAATTTCTAAGTGTCAAGCCATATATCTCAATATTCCACCTTGCTTAACTTTTTATGTGAGCTTCAAATGAGAAAAGTGTCTTTATCAAAGTTGTATCTCTTTCAAATACCTTAAAAGTGGTCACCAATTTCATGTCATTTGGATTTAGAATGATAAAGTTATGCATTTTTGAAGTTTGGAAAAATCACTTGTTCAATGATATAGGTCAAAAATGACCTATAATGTATCCTCATATCACATGCTCATAAAAGTTGAATTAGCTCTCACACCAAACATTAAAGTTGAATTATAGATCTTTAATTTGATTTTTCAACTTGGAAATCTTTCATATCATAAATAATGAGCAAGTTATGGTCTTGGGAAGTTGACTTTCAAATTAGGGTTTATACAAAATGACCTATAATGTTTCAACATAGGAAATGATTTTACAAGTAAAACTAGATCTAGGTCTCAACATGAAAGTTGTTTGGAATTTCATTTAGAGTAACATTGCTTTTGGAATTATTTTCATATGGTGAAAATTGTAGGAGATAGGGTCTAGGAAGACCTAGTTTTGATCAGATGAATTCATCTGGCCAACCACCATCAACCAACTTGCTAACCTCCAATTCTCTTGACTTTCTTGGCTCATGGTAGATCATATATGAATAAGATGATGGATTTTGAAATGTCCCTTAATAAATTTGATCAATTGGTGAGATAGCTTGTTGGAGAAGTTACTCAAGATACCTAGTCAACTAGGGTTTCCAAGGCAAATCACCTCCAAACTCTTGAAGAAAACTTGATCAATATGACATGTAGAGATCATTGGGACTCATATATGATGCTTATAACCACTCTTGGATCAATCCATGGTTGTGCTCTTTGTCACGAGGGTCTCAAACCCTAGATATGAACTTGATAGATCAATGAAGATCATGCCCTTCCTACAAAGAAATAGGCAAATGCATAGACATATTTTTGGTATTTTGGTTAGTAAAATGATAATATACAAGTATGATACAATCATATGGTGCTTGGTGATCTCTCCCAAAACAAACCCAATGAGAGGTGTAAGGAGGATGCCAAGGTATGATCCCAATGCTAATGCTTATGATGAAATTGCATGAGGGATCTTAGGGTCAAAATTGGGGTCTTACAAGCATGTCAGAAGAAGATAAAGGCAATATCTTACCTGTTTGTACAAGTGATTTTCCGTCTTCATCTTCTCTGATCAACACTTGCCGGAGCAAGTCTCAGCTTCGAAGATAGGTCCATTTTTCATCATTTCATTGCATTTTGGTTGCCATGCTGAACATTACACCATGCTGTTGCAAAACCCCATCCTGAGGAACCCCAAATCTTATTCATGGAGGTGTGTTTTAGATCTGATTTTTTGGGATTCTTGAGAGATTGATGTCAGTTATGGATCTAGGACAGAAATTAGGGGATTTGGAGTCTGGATTCTTGTTCAGGAGATGGAAAAGAAGACGAAAGTGGGTCTATTGTTCATTTCTGGTGGCCGTCGCCGCCGGAAGCAATTTCTGGCGCGGTGGCCAGTGGCAAAGATCCAGCGCCGGCGGTATGAGTTGCCATGAAGAAAGAGCGCGAATACATATTCAAATTCTACTGGCTTTTTCCAGGCCAGTTCCCAATCTTTGGGCTTAATTCTGTGTGGGCTTGATTCATCCAAGCCCAAAGTGAAATTACTATCTCACTCCAATTACTTTGCTACACCCCCTGGCTGAAAGGAAATTGTCCAGCATTGGGCTTTGGCAACTGAAGCCCATGCTTTTGGACCTTGTCTTGCCCTCTTTTTCCAGTACACATACAAACCAGGCCTACACCCCCTGCTTTGCAAAGGCCCCTTCTATTTTATTTGTTTTTGTTTGTTAATTAGATTAATTTTGTTAGGTTATTTAGACCAATTAGGAGTTAATTAGGAATTCCGAAATATTAGAAATATTGTTAGGTTTGTTAACTCTTGAATTAGATGTGAATAAGATTTTTTAGGAATATTAACATTTTTAGAAATTGGAACATTTTAGCACCTAATAACATTTTTTGCAATAGAGTAGTTTAGAATTTAATCGAGCTTAACTAGAATTCTTGATTCAATAACCATAAAATTGTCAAAAGACCATTTTACCCTTTAGGGGTAATTTTGGAAATTTTTACCCATATAACCACATGCTTCTTTAGGATTAGAATTTAGCTTTAAAATTCAATCAATTCTTAACAATAACATGTTCCCTTAGAAATTTTAACATAGACTTTTAATCGAATTTGTAACTAACCATGACATGATCCCTTAGGATAGTCTAATTCAATTCTAACCATTAGACTAGGTCTTACTTAATTTCTTAAATCAAATCAAACCCATGATTCAAATTGATGAAAAGCAATTTTGATTAATTAAATCCTTTGAACTTGTATGATCCCACAGTCTAATTGAGTGGCCAAAAGACCCTTGGTCACTTAATGAGACTTTTTCTCTAAGTTGTAGAACGCGAAGCCTCAAGTCAGAGTCTCGATCAAGGCGTCCTCAATCATACCAAGCAGCGGATTATGCAAATGCTTCAAAGGTGGAAACTTCAAGAGCTTGTTAAATCAAAGTTAGAATTGTGTGGCATGAGCCTTAAGCAATAAAGAAGGAGTGGGACTGAAGAATTCTCCTACCCCCATTCTGGATATCTTTGGGTATGGGACGAATGATCCAACGCTCATCGTATCCACCTATATTCATAGACTTTAGCACAATTCTAATCATACGCTTGACAAGCCTCTCTCCCTTCATAAAGCATCATGCAACAAGCAAGGATTACATCAACCATTTGTCAATAATGAATCAAGTTATACGATACGAGCCTTAAGTAATAGAGAAGGAATGGGACTAGAGAATTCCTACCCCCATTCTGAGTATTTTTGCGTATGGGACGAATGACCCAACGCTCATAGTATTCACCTATATTCATAGACTTTAGTGCAATTTGAATAGAACGAATGAGAAGGCCTTCATCAATACAATAAACAACAACAAATATTCTCCTCTCTCCACTTGAAAGTTAGAATAAGAATTACATGCCATGAGCCTTAAGTAGTAAAGAAGGAATGAGACTGGAGCTTTCCTACACTCATTTTGGATATCTTTGGGTGCGAGACATTTGGTTCGTTGCTTGTTATATCCACCTTTACTCATAGACTTTAGTGTCATTCTTATCATACAACTATCAAGTCTATTCCCCTCTACATTCTAATCATTTCAATTCAATCACATTATTTTGCCTCCAATCATTCTTGCTTTTAGCCCTAGTGGGTTGAACTACGAAAGCTATGATTTCCTTATTGCACTATAAGGATACATAGGCAGGAGAACCCATTTTCTTTGCGAGCTATCTTATTTATCAATCTACCTTATCAATCAATCATTCTCCATTTATTCGATCTATACCATATTTTTGAGATCAATCACATTTCTCCTTGAACTCCTTGTATATCCTTGTGGGATGTCTTAACTACAATCCATCTCCTCGATCGAGAGTTGTTTGAGGGCTTTGCCCAAACACTTAATTCAGTCTTTCTTTTTGGCTTTGCCCTATAGTGGTGGTCTTACTAGTCCACGTATTGGTAGATGCCTACCTTGCTCTTCGATTCAGAGTATATCTCCTTCTTGGATCCAAGATATTATCCTTCGTTGATATCGAACTGTTTGTTCCCCATCCAGTGATACATTATTCAGTACTGCAATCATTCCTTGAATTTGTCTTTATCTTGTGAGCCCATGTCGCTTAGACAAGTATCCCTCTCCTCATTTCATGGCAGTTAACCTTTGGATACCATCTTGTTGGTATAAGTCATACTCTTTATCACTGTATGTCTCTCTCTCTTTCTACTTGCGTGGTTCCGAACTATGATTGCTTTGAATTTCTCATTTCACAATGAGAATACGTAGGCACGAGGATGCGAATCCTTGGAGAGTATACTTCTAATTATTCCTTCTTCCGCCTTAGGGCACCGTTCATATCTTTCACTATCCAGTACCTACTTTCGATCATAAATCGTTCCCCCAGTGACATATCATTCCTTTGACGTCAAAATACACCTTCTTTGGAATTCCATACACATCCTTTTAGGACACCTAATGTAGTCCGCCTTTCTACCTGGAGTTGTTTGGGCTACAACCTCAAACATTTAATTCCTTCCTTTTTTGGCTATACACCCTATAGTGGCGGCCCGCTATTCCACATATCGGTTAAAGTTATTTCCCTCTATGGTATGAATCTCATTTCTTTTATGGATTCCAATACACTTTCACCTTTCGATTTCAAACAATACCTATTCAATCAATTCATATGATATACCTCATTCTTTTATCCAAATACACTACCTCTTTGTGCTCCTCCTTGCGTCACCTTGTGAACCAGGAGATGTTTGGGACTGTGCCTAAACACCTATTTCTTTGCCTTTTCGGATTTACCTTATAGCGGCGGTCCTACTAGACCGTGTATTGGTAATATCCACCTTACTCTTGGATTCATCTTTTCACACTTGTTGGAGCTCAAAACATTATTCTTTGGTTCACACCATACTTTGATCACAATTCTTTTCACCTCCCACCGCTAGTTCCTTGAACTACGAAGCTCTGAATTTCTCATTGCACTATGAGGATACGTAGGCATGAAGGCCCCAATCCTCACCGAGCATTTTATCTATTTCTCTTCTTTTCCCATTCTTTTGCGAGTAATCTTGGATATAACACCTATTCGAGCAAGAACAATCAAAACGGTTCCCGTGGAGTACCATGGATGTTTGGGGTGCTAATCCCTTCCCCTTGCATAACCGACTTCCTTACCCAATATATCTCTTTCCCCCGGGTTTTATCGATGTTTTCCCTTTCCTTTGGGGGATAAATAAAGTTCGATGGCGACTCTGTTGTATGTTTGAGCGTGCAATATGTTCGGGTATATTTTCGCTAGCTTCACATAGGTCTCCACTTCTTGGGAAGACTTATGATTATCTTCTTGACGTGATCTGTTGTAGTATATCCTTTGTCCAGAACCTTGAGTCCTGCTGTAGCGGTAAATTCATGACCACTAAGCTATGGATAAGCTTAACGTCAATAAAACCAGAGTCGTCACCGCGCTTTTATTGTTTCCAAAGAAAAAGGGAAAAGTATGAACAAAACCCAAAGATAAGAATTTTTCAAATAAAAACTAATAAAATTCCATAGATTACAGGTAAGGGGGTTTGGTTACACAGAGGGAATGTGTTAGCATCCAAAGTGTCCTAGGTACTCCTAGGGAGCCCTTCTTTATGTGTGCATGTGTTTTTGGTATAAAAGATGTTTGAGAAAAATAGAGTGTGGGGATGAGAAAAGAATTCATTGATTATATTTTTGTGTTTTGAAATACCTTCGTCTTGTGCCTACGTACCAACATAAGAATGAGGGATCAAAACCTCATAGTTCATGGTAAAAATTTCAAATAAGTTGGTGAATTGCTTTTAACAAAAATTTAATAAGAGAAGGCACAAAGGGCCAAAAGTTTGAATGAAGTTGTTAGTTATTTTTTTCTTTTTTAAATTTAAAGTCAATATGATTAAGTTTATTTACAAATTTGATTAAGAAAAAGATTTAAAAATTCATTGGCATAAGACCAAAGTTTCTAATCTTTAAAACAAAGTCTAAGTTTGAAATCACAAGCAAAGAAATGTTTTGAAAAAGGGGGAGAGATTTTGATATTTAATAAGTGGGAGGATATGAAGAGGCTATCCTAAGCACAAATTTAAAATTTAAGAGTTGAAAAAATTTGACCAATGGGATGCAATCCAACATATAAGAATGTCATATAGAAATCCTTTTCCTTTGGACTTTTATCAAGCAATAATCGACAAGCAATGAGCAATATCCAAACATCATGAAGATCAAGGCATCAAATAAAGATAGCCATATCCAAGCAAGCAATATCAATAGCTAGCAGTCTTCATTATCTTCCTATGTATCAGACGAAATATTCATCAGATGAAGGCTCAGTTTACAATAACTCAATCTCATAATGTTGGCATTGGCCAAGTCCTTTTTGCACAGGGAATGTTACCTAATCCTAAGTCCAAAAATTCAGATCAAGTCCAAAAGTCCACCAGATGTTTTTTAGGGTTTTTGTTGTTATTAGGTATTTTAAGGTTCTAAGACCACAAACAAAACCAAAACATACAAACAATATATATACAATCACAAGATATGGCTCAAATGAGCAAAGTGAAAATGACATAAACATAAACAAGTTATATGAAATGTAAATGGCAATGAATGATAAATGACTGAAATTTAAATTGCATAATAATAAATGACTTGAAAATAAAGCAATTTTAACAGGAGTTATTCAAAATGTTAGTCAAAAGTTAGTTAAGTATTAATGGTGATTTTTAATTGATTAAGTCATTATTTGGAGAACACTCAACCATTCATTCACAAGTATGAATCCTTAAACCAAAACATCTTCCATGAGAGAGGGCTTCAACTTGGATAATTCAACAAGTATGCCACTAGCTCCCATGAAAGGAAAAAAGGTCAAGTCTCTATACAATATCATGAAGAATGGGAGACTTACAATCTCACTTACTAGAATGTTATGCCTTGAGGGTCAAATTTAACTCTATGTTAAGCAACCGTAACTGGACTTATGTAGAAGTCACAACTATCTGAGGCCGGGCAATAAAAATTTAGGTGTTAATGCATGTTAGAGATTTGGTATGAAGAACCAAACTCCTAAAACATACCACACACTAAAAGAAAAGATCAAGAGGGAGGGACTTATCTCAGCCACACTTGTATTGATTCATCTGACATAAGGTTATTGATGAACCAATTAGCCTTTAGACATTAGAGATTTTATTGGTCAAATGATGGAATGAGGAAGAATACGGATGAAGATGAAAAGGGAGGGGAAGATAGAAACACAAATTGATCATGGGAGGAATTTCATCAAATCAAAACCATCCATTCATTTTGGGAGATGAAATGTACATTTCATCAATCCCCTAAATCCAATGGTTTTTATCCAACAAAAGTCAAATCAACCTTGACCAAGGCCCAAACAGAAAGTCAATCATCACAAGACCATAAAAATGGCTCAATAATATTTTAAATATTTAATCAATTAAAAATCAATTTAAAAAAGAATTAAAATACATTTTAATTTGGTCAAAACCTAAAATCCCTTAAAAACACCAAATAAATGGCCAAGGGATTTGTCCTAGATCAAACGAGGTCAAACGACCTTAGACAAAAAAACTCCCAATTTTTAAAAAGTCAGAAGTATTTTTAAACAATTAAAAATATGCACAAAAACATTGAATTCATGAAAAATACCAAAATTAATCCAAAAAATCATTTTAATTCAGAATATGGAAGAGAAAAATATTTAAAGATTTTTGGTGAAAGTCCCATATTTTTTGGATTAAAAATGGATTTATTATGAATTAAAAAAAAAAGGTAAATAAATGAAAAATCAAAAAATAACAAAAATCAAGGGTCATTAGATCTCCCTCATTAATTGAGGTGGCAGATCTGATGGCCAAGCGCACGCGTTCGATAATGGTCCTTAGTCAATGCGCAATAGGCTTGGTAATCACAAGGAAAGGTTGATATTAAAACATGGGATGATAATCAAAGGATTCTGGACATGCCAACACACCACCGAAGCTAGGGCTCCGGTGGACCTCACCGGACTGGTCCACCATAAACCAAATGGAAAATGAAAAGTGAGTACATTATTTCAAAGGAAAAATGCTCAGGAGCTCGAATCTGACCTCCATTTCTTCCAATTTCAAGTATATTGAAAGATACATGGATTTGAAGTTTGAGGTTCATGGTCTGAGTTGCTTCGATTTGACCTCAAAGTAACTCAATCTTGTTGCCTACATTGGTAGGACTTCAGCCAACCAAAAGTCAAAGAGAATGGTGAAGAATTGAGAGAGAATCGAAGAGAGGAAGTTTTTGAAAAATCACCTTCGAGTAGCTTGAATCTGGCTTGATCTTGCTTCCAATTGGCCTTGGCTTGACTCCAGAAGCTTGCAAGAAGTGAATTAGATCAAATAAGGGCTTGGATTCTTGGAGTTTCAATCTCAAAACAGAAGGAGATTTGAAACTCAATTTCAAGTGAAATCTTCAAGTTTATCCTTTGATGGAGGTTAGGGAGGAAATGGTTCAAATCTTGGGCAAGCAGGGATCCCTTTTCTAATCACAAAGGCCTTGTATTTATAGTGTATCAAGTTTCTTTTCACACACTTTGAAAATTTGCCAATTTTAGCAACTTTGGTGCATGGATGCATGGGAAATGATTTAAGCCTAAGGAATGATGCAATCCAACTCCAATTTGTGCATATTGAGTACTGAAACCATAACAAGTAAGCCTGCAATAGGAAATGGTTATTTGAATTCAAATTTTACCAAAACAAACCTATGAAAGGAACCATGTGCAAGTCCCTTAATCTTGGTCCAAATTAGGTGATATTGAACGTTTTAGAAAGGTGAGATCAAGGGGAACAACTTTCATGTTTGACACTTTTTTAATTTGAAGCTTGGATCATGATGAATTTTGAGGTGGAAGTTTGGAAAATCAAACATAGTTGAAATTTTTCTAAGTACCAAGTCAAATATTCACTTCTTCCACCTTGAATAACTTTTTCTATGAGCTTCAAATGGAAAACATCCCTTTATCAAAGTTGTATCTATTTCAAAACTCTTCAATTTGGTCACAAATTTGACCTTATTTGGATTTGGCATGAAAGAGTTATGCATTTTAGAAGTTGATGAAAATTGCTTGTTCAATGGTAATAGCCCAAAATGACCTATAATGTTTCCTCTTGGAAGATGCCCTTGAAAGTTGAATTTTAAGTTTCTCAAATAATAAAAGTTAGAGAGGACATATTTAAATTGATCATGAAACTTAGATGGCCTTCATATCATAAAAATTGAGAAAGTTATGGTCCTCGGAAGTTGACCTCCTAACTGTTGGTGTAAGCCCTAGAGGCCAATACTTTTGGTACTTGTATCGAATTATTTATTAATAATAAAAGGCATTTTCTTTATTATGGTTGATTAATAAAGTCCCTAGAATAGATAGTCCGTTTAATGTATTAAGTGTGACTTAATCATGAGAACACATTAAACATAAGGGCACTGTTCTTAAAGTATCCGTAGTCGAGCTTTAATGTGAAGTGGGATAACATTAAAGCATTAAGACTATTATGTTTGTAGACTGATGATCACATCTCATGGATCATGGATAAAGAGTTATCAAGTCTTAAACATAGGTATGAATATTAGGAGTAATATTTATACCGGATTGACCCGCTATGAGAATACTATATAGAAAGTTATGCAAAGTGTCATAAGTTATTCTAATGGTGATAATAGTGTATACCACTCTTCGACCTGAAACCACTATGGATCCTAGATGTAGAGTCGAGTGCTTTATTGTTGATCCAACGTTGTCCGTAACTGGATAACCATAAAGACAGTTGATGGGTACTCCACGAAGCATGCTGAGGGACATGAGTGTCCTAGATGGAATTTGCCAATCCTGCGTAATAGGATAAATGTCTATGGGCCCAATATTGAACTGGACAAGGATGACACGGTCTATACCTTGTGTTCAATATAGACATAAGGGAAAAGGGGTAATTATACAGATAATTATTATCACAGGAGGTTTTGTCAGATCACATGACATTTTCGTGACTTGGGTAGCAGTGATGTGTTGCTAGATACCGCTCACTGTTTATTATGTTAAATGCGTGATTTAATATAATTGCCAACGCCGCGAAAACCTATAGGGTCACACACAAAGGACGGATTGATGAGAGATAGAATAATTAAGGAACATCGTAAGGTACGGTGTACTTAAGTAGAATACGAAATATGGTAAGGTACCAAATACTTAAGTGATTTTGGCATTTTATGAGATATGGGCCAAAATGCACTTAAGTGGGCTTTTTGGCTTGAAGCCCACACAAGTGGTTCTATAAATAGAACCCCTTGGGTAGAAGCATTGTAACTCACTGAGACAGAAAACACAACTGAAGAGTTGGAATTTCGTATCTCTCTCTCACTCAAAGCCTTCATTCATAACAGCTAGCACTGCGATTGAAGGAATCCGTTCGTGTGGACTGAGTAGAGACGTTGTCATCGTTCAACGTTCGTGATCGCCCCGTGGATCTGTATTAAAGGTTTTGATCATTATCAGAAATCTGCACCAAAGGTTTGAATCGCCACAAGAGGTAACGATTCTATCACTGATCATGCCCATTCGTAAGGATCACTAAATGGAGAAATTTTTAAATTCCGCTGTGCCTTGGATGGCCATTCTCCTTCAGTGGTATCAGAGCCTGGTTACGAAACCATGAATCTGATAACTGTTTTTGTTCTGTAATAATATGATTAAAGACAGAATGAATCAAAGGTTAAATTGAGATCGATCAAGTTACATATATGTGATATATGTAATCCTGATGCAAAATACATTATATATGATATAGTGTTCTCGTTTCGTTCATTCAAACCCTCAATGATTGTTTTCCTTTGAGCGATCAATGGTCGTTTGCTTCTTGATCCGACATTAGTATGGTGAAGCAATGACGTGTTGATCAATCATACTAAATTAACAATCGAGATGTGTTTGACGGTCTGAAATTGGTGCATCAGGGTTAGTGACGGCACAAGGGTTGTGTTGTTAGAGAGTTATGCGATTGGGGTTTGACTGCACAAGAGTTGTGCGTTCTAAACACTTTTTCGAACAGTGTTAACCGGTTAACGCGTATGGTTAACCGGTTAACGCAATACGAAATAAATTTTTTTAATTTTCAAACAGTGTTAACCGGTTAACGTATTTGGTTAACCGGTTAACGCAAGGCGGAAAACAGTTTTCCAAGAAATTTTTTAACAGTGTTAACCGGTTAACGCATATGGTTAACCGGTTAACGCAAGGAAGAAAAGAGTTTTCTAAAAGTTTTCAAACAGTGTTAACCGGTTAACGCATATGGTTAACCGGTTAACGCAAGAAAAAATTCACTCGTTCGGCTAGAAAAAGTGCTTTGAAGTATCAAGTGTTGATACGAAAAACGACGTCAATTTTAAATGAATTGTTCATTAAAATTTTCGAGCGGACCCCTGCCTAACTCTGCGTAGTGTGATCGGTCGTCGAAATTTAATTTTATTTTAATTAATTAAAGGAATTAATAATAATAATAATAATAATAATAATAAAGTGTTTATTATTGTCTTGTGGTGATCGGTTATGGCCTTAGTTTTCCTTTGTTTTGTTTTGGGTTTTTAAAATACGACCTGCGTGTCGTGCCTCTCTCTTAATCTCCCAAATGTAACTTCTTTTCTCATCTCACTCCCTCGTATGTAAAATGAGTTTCTTTCATGTAATGTAATGATATGAAGAAAGCAAAGAAGTCAGTGCCACAGGAGGACAACCTTGAAGATCTTGCTTGGAGAAGCTTAGATCGTTGTAGGTTAGTTTAGGTTCTCTCATTGGCTTGGGAGAACAATTGCGCTAAGGGCCATAACTGTTTCATTATGTATGTATGTATGTTGATGCATGTGAATGTATGTTGATGCATGTGAGAGACGGTTTATATGATAAACAAGCCGGTGAGATCAGAAAAATTGTAATTCCCTCAAATTAAATATTAAGTTTATGCTTTCCAAGTTTTAACACTCATCAAGACTAGTAATGGATAATGTAGGTTTCGCCTACGCGAGGTGCATGATCTATATATTAGTAAGGTGCGATGGGATAATTGTAATATCCAACTGTTAAAACAATGGGTCAAACTTAACTAAACAAATTATGAGAATATTATATATGTTTGCTTTCCAAGTTTTAGCACTCATCAAGACTGGTATCGAATAATGTAGGTTTCGCCTACGCGAGGTGCATGTTTTGTATTAGTTAAGGTGCGATGGGATAATTGTAATATCCAACTGCTAAAATGATGAGTCAAACTTGATTATAATTTTCTTATATATGTTTAGAAGCAAGAGTTGGGAATAATCCATATGATGGATTGGAATAAGGAGTTATTTACCCAATTGAAATTTTCGAGAGTTGTATGAGATACAATTGGAAGGAGTTCCTACCTAAATAACCTAGTTTTGTGTAATCCGCCTACGCGGACTTAGAACGAAGTGAAATATGGATCTCGACCCACTAGAAAATCTTCCAACGGGATTTTCCGAATCAGATGATGAGGGTCATTTGTTTTGAGTAAAATAGTGGGAGCATGTTTAATTAAAAGGCCTAATTAAATATGTCAATGATACTTATATTTTTCATTAATCCTAGTGTAGATTACCATGACAGCAAACACCTCTAACAACATCTTGCGATCAATCCTTGATAAGGAAAAATTGTCTGGGACAAATTTTCTGGATTGGCACCGAAACCTGGGGATTGTCCTCAAACATGATAAAAAGTTGTATGTCTTGGAGACACCTGTTCCTGAAGAGGAACCTCCTAGTTCTGTACCTAAGGCAGAAAGAGATGCTTATAAGAAGCATGTCGATGATGCCAATGAAACTGCTTGTCTCATGCTGGCTACCATGAACTCAGAATTGCAAAAGCAACATGAGAACATGTCAGCATTCGATATGGTCGAACACCTGAAGTTGCTCTATCAAGAGCAAGCAAGGCATGAGAGGTTTGAAGTTTCAAAAGCCCTTTTTCAAAGCAAGTTAGCTGAGGGAGCCCCTGTAGGTTCCCATGTACTCAAGATGATTTGGTATGTGGAAAACCTTGAGAGATTGGGTTTTCCCCTCGAAAAGGAACTTGCAACTGATTTGATCTTGCAATCGTTGCCAGATAGTTTCAGTCAATTTGTCCTAAATTTCAATATGATTGATATGGACAAATCTCTTCCTGAACTGCTCGCCATGTTAAGAACTGCCGAGCAGAATCTGAAGTCAAAAGGGAAGTCCATTCTGATGATCGGAAATGGAAAGAGACAGAACAAAAGGCCCACTAAGCAGAGTGATAAGGGGAAGGGCAAGGAAGTTGCCAATCCCAGACCCACTGCTGCTTTGAAGCCTAGTGGAGGCATAGCAAAAGAAGGCACCTGCTTCCATTGCGGTAAGACCGGACACTGGAAGAGGAACTGCCCAAAGTACCTGGAAGATAAGAAGAATGGAGTAGAGACTTCAACTTCAGGTATTTTTGTTATTAATTTATCTACTTCTGCATCATGGGTATTAGATACTGGATGCAGTTCTCACATTTGTACAAATGTGCAGGAACTAAAAAGGAGTATTGATTTGGCAAAAGGCAAAGTCGACCTACGAGTTGGCTATGAAGCAAAGGTTGCTGCTTTAGCCGTAGGAACTTTTGTATTGACTTTACCTAGTGGTTTAATAATTCAGTTAGAGAACTGTTATTATGTACCTGCAATTAGCAGGAATATTATTTCCATTGCTTGTTTGGACAAGTTTGGTTTTTCATTTATAATAAAGAACAATTGTTGCTCAATTTATTTGAATGATATATTATATGCTACTGCAGAAATGAACAATGGACTATATGTCCTTGATCTTGAAATGCCTATTAATAACATTAATACAAAAGGGTGAAACCTAACGAGTGAAAACCAACTAGGTAAGAATATTAAAACTCTTCGATCAGATCGAAGTGATGAGTATTTAATCCTAGAGTTTGATGACCATCTGAAAGAGTGTGGGATCCTATCCCAACTTACTCCTCCTGGAACATCCCAATGGAAGGGTGTGTCTGAGAGAAGAAATCAAACCCTGTTGGACATGGTCCGATCCATGATGAGTCAAGCCGATCTTCCAAACTCCTTTTGGGGACATGCGCTGTTGACCGCAGCTTACACACTTAACTGTGTTCCATCCAAAAAGGTTGATAAGATACCATATGAGATATGGAGTGGTGAGAAATCACATATGTCTTACATGAAGATTTGGGGTTGCGAAGTTTATGTGAAACGACAAATTTCAACTAAGCTTGAGCCCAAATCTGACAAATGCTTATTTGTGGGATATCCTAAAGAAACAAGAGGATATTACTTCTACAATCCTTCTGAGGGCAAAGTGTTTGTCGCTCGAACTGGAGTTTTCCTAGAAAAGGGATTTTATTTCCAAAGGAATCAGTGGGAGGAAAGTAGAACTTGAAGAAATTCAAGAATCACAAGTATCGATACACCTATGGAGGAATTAGAGCAGGAAACACAAGTAGTTGTGTAAGAGCAACCTGCTCAAATAGAACAAGACCAGCGTAGGTCAGGCAGGATACGTCACCTACCTGAGATATATGGATATCTGATCAAGGTGATGTATTACTCATGGATCAAGATGAGCCTATGACCTACTCATGGAATCTTCGTTTTGATGAAACAGTAAAACTGTATGGATTCATCAAGAATGAAGATGAGACTTGTGTCTACAAGAAGGTTAGTGGAAGCATGATCGTATTCCTGGTATTATATGTAGATGACATATTACTCATTGGAATCAATATCCCTACCCTGCAACAAGTAAAGTCTTGGTTGGGGAAATGCTTTTCTATGAAGGACCTAGGTGAAGCAGCCTATATATTAGGAATCAGAATCTATAGAGATAGATCACAAAACTGCTTGGCCTAAGTCAGAGTACATACATAGACAAAGTGCTGAGACGCTTTAATATGAATGATTCCAATCTGGTTATGTGTTTTGCTTAAATGGTGGCACTGTGAGCTTGAAAAGTTCAACGCAAGATGCAGTTGCAGATTCTACAACTGAGGTCGAGTATATTGCTGCCTTAAGTGCAGCAAAGGAAGCTGTTTGGATCAATAAACTTGGCATAGTCCCTAGCATTGTGGATCCCATTGGTCTCTATTATGATAACAATGGTGTTATCGCACAAGCTAAGGAGCCTAGATCTCACCAACGATCCAAACACATACTTAGGCGTTGTGCGAAAATATGTAAAGTACCTACACTTGACAATATAGTTGACCCACTGACAAAGCCTCTTGCGCAGCAGAAGCATGATGGCCATACTAGATCAATGGGCATACGGGGTATGCCTGATTGGCTCTAGTGCTAGTGGGATATTGTTGGTGTAAGCCCTAGAGGCCAATACTTTTGGTACTTGTATCGAATTATTTATTAATAATAAAAGGCATTTTCTTTATTATGGTTGATTAATAAAGTCCCTAGAATAGATAGTCCGTTTAATGTATTAAGTGTGACTTAATCATGAGAACACATTAAACATAAGGGCATTGTTCTTAAAGTATCCGTAGTCGAGCTTTAATGTGAAGTGGGATAACATTAAAGCATTAAGACTATTATGTTTGTAGACTGATGATCACATCTCATGGATCATGGATAAAGAGTTATCAAGTCTTAAACATAGGTATGAATATTAGGAGTAATATTTATACCGGATTGACCCGCTATGAGAATACTATATAGAAAGTTATGCAAAGTGTCATAAGTTATTCTCATGGTGATAATAGTGTATACCACTCTTCGACCTGAAACCACTATGGATCCTAGATGTAGAGTCGAGTGCTTTATTGTTGATCCAACGTTGTCCGTAACTGGATAACCATAAAGACAGTTGATGGGTACTCCACGAAGCATGCTGAGGGACATGAGTGTCCTAGATGGAATTTGCCAATCCTACATAACAGGATAAATGTCTATGGGCCCAATATTGAACTGGACAAGGGTGACACGGTCTATACCTTGTGTTCAATATAGACATAAGGGCAAAGGGGTAATTATACAGATAATTATTATCACAAGAGGTTTTGTCAGATCACATGACATTTTCGTGACTTGGGTAGCAGTGATGTGTTGCTAGATACCGCTCACTGTTTATTATGTTAAATGCGTGATTTAATATAATTGCCAATGCCGCGAAAACCTATAGGGTCACACACAAAGGACGGATTGATGAGAGATAGAATAATTAAGGAACATCGTAAGGTACGGTGTATTTAAGTAGAATACGAAATATGGTAAGGTACCAAATACTTAAGTGATTTTGGCATTTTATGAGATATGGGCCAAAATGCACTTAAGTGGGCTTTTTGGCTTGAAGCCCACACAAGTGGTTCTATAAATAGAACCCCTTGGGTAGAAGCATTGTAACTCACTGAGACAGAAAACACAACTGAAGAGTTGGAATTTCGTATCTCTCTCTCACTCAAAGCCTTCATTCATAACAGCTAGCACTGCGATTGAAGGAATCCGTTCGTGTGGACTGAGTAGAGACGTTGTCATCGTTCAACATTCGTGATCGCCCCGTGGATCTGTATCAAAGGTTTTGATCATTATCAGAAATCTGCACCAAAGGTTTGAATCGCCACAAGAGGTAACGATTCTATCACTGATCATGCCCATTCGTAAGGATCACTAAATGGAGAAATTTTTAAATTCCGCTGCGCCTTGGATGGCCATTCTCCTTCACTAACTAGGGCATAGACAAAATGACCTATAATCTTTCACCATAAACATTGACTTTCCAAGAAAAAATAGCTCTTTACTTAAACATGAAAGTTGTTTGTAATTGTTGGTGTAAGCCCTAGAGGCCAATACTTTTGGTACTTGTATCGAATTATTTATTAATAATAAAAGGCTTTTTCTTTATTACATTTGTTTAGTAAAGTCCCTGGAATAGATAGTCCGTTTAATGTATTAAGTATGACTTAATCATGAGAACACATTAAACATAAGGACACTATTCTTAAAGTATTCGTAGTCGAGCTTTATTGTGAAGTGGGATAACATTAAAGCATTAAGACTATTATGTTTGTAGACTGATGATCACATCTCATGGATCATGGATAAAGAGTTATCAAGTCTTAAACATAGGTATGAATATTAGGAGTAATATTTATACCGGATTGACCCACTATGAGAATACTATATAGAAAGTTATGCAAAGTGTCATAAGTTATTCTCATGGTGATAATAGTGTATACCACTCTTCGACCTGAAACCACTATGGACCCTAGATGTAGAGTCGAGTGCTTTATTGCTGATCCAACGTTGTCCGTAACTGGATAACCATAAAGACAGTTGATGGGTACTCCACGAAGCATGCTAAGGGACATGAGTGACCTAGATGGAATTTGCCCATCCTGTGTAACAGGATAAATGTCTATGGGCCCAATATTGAACTGGACAAGGATGACACGGTCTATGCCTTGTGTTCAATATAGACATAAGGGCAAAAGGGTAATTATACACATAAGTATTATCACAGAAGGAATTGTCAGATCACTTGACATTTTCGTGTCTTGGGTAGCAGTGATGTGTTGCTAGATACCGCTCACTGTTTATTATGTTAAATACATGATTTAATATAATTGCCAATGCCGCGAAAACCTACAGGGTCACACACAAAGGACGGATTGATGAGAGATAGAGTAACTAAGGAATATCGTAAGGTACGGTGCCCTTAAGTGAATTATAGAACATCGTAAGGTACGGTGTACTTGAGTAGAATACGAAATATGGTAAGGTACCATGGGCTTAAGTGATTTTGGGCATATTATAAGGTATGGGCCAAAATACACTTAAGTGGGCTTTTAGCTTGAAGCCCACACAAGTGGTTCTATAAATAGAACCCTTGTGCAGAAGCATTAATGGCGGTTGCATTTTATTTTCATTTTCTCTCTCTCTCTCTCTCTCACTCAAAGCCTTCGTTCGTACCAGCTAGCACTGAGATTGAAGGAAGTCGTTCGTGTGGACTGAGTAGAGACGTTGTCATCGTTCAACGTTCGTGATCGCTTCGTGGATTTGCATCAAAGGTTTTGATTGTCACAAGAGATCTGCACCAAAGGTTTCAACCGTCACAAGAGGTAAATATTCTATCACTGATCATGACCATTCGTAAGGATCTCTAAAGGAGAAATTAATTAATTTCCGCTGCGCTTTGGGTCGCAATTCTCATTCAGTGGTATCAGAGCCACTTACGAAACCATGACTCGGATAGCTGTTTATTTTCTGTATTAATATGATTAAAAGACAGAATGAATCAATTAATTAAACGAGTAATTAAATTTGGCATCATGAGTGTACGAGTTGGATGATTGATGTTGACTATGCTTCGGAACCGACATTTGTATGGTGAAGCAACGATACATCGATCGTCCATAGGTTACGCAATTGAGACCGATCAACTTATATATGATATAAGTAATCCTAATGCAAAATACGGTATATGTGATATATTTTTTCTGTTTTGTTCATTTGAACACTAAATGATTGTTTTCCTTTGAGCGATCAATGGTCATTTGCTTCGGAATCCGACATTAGTATGGTGAAGCAATGATCTGTTGACCAATCATACTGAATCAACAATCGAGGTGTATTTGACGGTCTGAAATTGGCGCATTAGGGTTGGTGACGGCGCAAGGGTTGTGCCGTCAAGGAGTTGTGAATTTAGGGCTTTTTGGAAGAGGTCCGTAGACTGTTTCAAAGTTCTATTAGTTTGGCCGCGTGAAGTTCGTGTGACGAGCGTAACAGGCGTAATAAACTGGATGCGTGACGGTCGTAACACGCCCATGACGGTCGTCACACTCACATTGCCTGTGACGGTCGTCACACGCCTGTGACGGTCGTCACACTCCCAGAGTCAAAATTTTGGGGTTCCTGTTTTGTGACTACGCAAGGGTTGTGTTCATGCAAAACAATGTCCATTTCAAATGAATTGTTCATTAAAATTTTGGACAGGGGCGCTGCCCCTCCAACCCCGCAAGGGCGCTACCCCTTGACCCCGTCCGCTGATCGGTCAACGGAACCACCGTCCGCTGACCGGGCAGCGGAACCCCCGGCTAACTCTACGTAGTGTGATCGGTCGCCGAAATCTAATTTGGTTTTAATTAATTAAAGGAATTAAAATTTAATAATAACAATGTGTTTATTATTATTGCCTTGTGGTGATCAGTTATGGCCTTAGTTGTCCTTTATTTTGTTTTGGGTTTTTTAAATACGACCTGCGTGTCGTGCCTCTCCTTTTGATCTCTTAATGTAACTTCTTTTCTCATCTTAAACCCTCGTATGTAAAACGAGTTTCTTCTGGAATGTAATGTTATGAATAAAGAGAAGAAGACAATGTTATGAAGAAAGAAAAGATTTCAATATCAAAGGAGGACAATCTTGAAGATCTTGCTTGGAGAAGCTTAGAGAAGAATTCAATATTAAAGGAGGACAACCTTGAAGATCTTGCTTGGAGAAGCTTAGAGAAGAATTCAATATTAAATGAGGACAACCTTGAAGATCTTGCTTGGAGAAGCTTAGATCGTTGTAGGTTAGCTTAGGTTCTCTCATTGGCTTGGGAGAACAATTGCGCTAGGGGCCATAACTGTTTCATTTTGTTTGTATGTATGTTGATGCATGTGAATATATGTTGATGCATGTGAGAGACGATTTATATGATAAATAAGCCGGTGAGATCAGAACAATTGCAATTCCCTCAAACTAAAATATTAAGTTTATGTTTTCCAAGTCTTAGCACTCATCAAGACTAGTATCGGATAATGTAGGTTTCGCCAACGCGAGGTGCATGTTCTATATTAGTAAGGTGCGATGGGATAATAGTAATATCCAATTGCTAAAACAATGGGTCAAACTTAACTAAATAAATATATAATAAGATTATATATGTTTAGAAGCAAGAGTTGGGAATGATCCATATAATGGATTGGAATAAGGAGTTATTCACCCAACTGAAATTTTCGAGAGTTGTATGAGATACAATTGGAAGGAGTTCCTACCTAAATAACCTAGTTTTGTGTAATCCGCCTACGCGGACTTAGAACGAAGTGAAATATGGATCTCGACCCACTAGAAAATCTTCCAACGGGATTTTCCGAATCAGATGATGAGGGTCATTTGTTTTGAGTAAAATAGTGGGAGCATGTTTAATTAAAAGGCCTAATTAAATATGTCAATGATACTTATATTTTTCATTAATCTTAGTGTAGATTACCATGACAGCAAACACCTCTAACAACATCTTGCGATCAATCCTTGATAAGGAAAAATTGTCTGGGACAAATTTTCTGGATTGGCACCGAAACCTGGGGATTGTCCTCAAACATGATAAAAAGCTGTATGTCTTGGAGACACCTGTTCCTGAAGAGGAACCTCCTAGTTCTGTACCTAAGGCAGAAAGAGATGCTTATAAGAAGCATGTCGATGATGCCAATGAAACTGCTTGTCTCATGCTGGCTACCATGAACTCAGAATTGCAAAAGCAACATGAGAACATGTCAGCATTCGATATGATCGAACACCTGAAGTTGCTCTATCAAGAGCAAGCAAGGCATGAGAGGTTTGAAGTTTCAAAAGCCCTTTTTCAAAGCAAGTTAGCTGAGGGAGCCCCTGTAGGTTCCCATGTACTCAAGATGATTTGGTATGTGGAAAACCTTGAGAGATTGGGTTTTCCCCTCGAAAAGGAACTTGCAACTGATTTGATCTTGCAATCGTTGCCAGAAAGATTCAGTCAATTTGTCCTAAATTTCAACATGAATGACATGGATAAATCTCTTCCTGAATTGCTAGGCATGTTGAGAACAGCTGAGCAGAATCTGAAGACAAAAGGGAAGTCCATTCTGATGATCGGAAATGGAAAGAGACAGAACAAAAGGCCGGCCAATGAGGGTGATAAAGGGAAAGGCAAGGAAGTTGCCAAACCCAGACCCACTGTTACTGCTTTGAAGCCTAGAGGAGGCATAGCAAAGGCAGGCACCTGCTTCCATTGCGGTAAGACCGGACACTGGAAGAGAAACTGCCCAAAGTACCTGGAAGATACGAAGAATGGAGTAGAGACTTCAACTTCAGGTATTTTTGTTATTGAAATAAATTTATCTACTTCTGCATCATGGGTATTAGATACTGGATGTGGTTCTCACATTTGTACAAATGTGCAGGGGCTAAAAAGAAGTAGAGATTTGGCAAAAGGTGAAGTTGACCTACGAGTTGGCAATGGAGCAAAGGTTGCTGCTTTAGTCGTAGGAACTTATGTATTAACTTTACCTAGTGGTTTAATAATTCAGTTAGAGAACTGTTATTATGTACCTGCAATTAGCAGGAATATTATTTCCATTTCTTGTTTGGACAAGTTTGGTTTTTCATTTATAATAAAGAACAATTGTTGCTCAATTTATTTGAATGATATATTCTATGCTACTGCACAAATGAGCAATGGACTGTATGTCCTTGATCTCGAAATGCCTATATATAACATTAATACTAAAAGGATGAAACCTAATGAGTTAAATCCAACTTACCTTTGGCATTGTCGATTAGGCCACATAAATGAGAAACGCATTTCCAAACTCCATAAAGATGGACTCTTGGACTCTTTTGATTATGAATCATATGAGACATGCAGATCTTGTTTAATTGGAAAGATGACAAAGTCTCCATTCACAGGAAAAGGTGAAAGAGCTAATGATCTTTTGGCCCTCATACATACTGATGTATGTGGTCCACTGAACATACCAGCCAGAGGAGGTTTTCAATACTTCATCACATTCACTGATGATTTCAGTAGATATGGTTATGTGTATTTAAGGAAACACAAATCAGAGTCCTTTGAAAAGTTCAAGGAGTTCAAGAATGAAGTACAAAACCAACTAGGTAAGAATATTAAAACTCTTCGATCAGATCGAGGTGGTGAGTATTTAAGCCTAGAGTTTGATGACCATCTGAAAGAGTGTGGGATCCTATCCCAACTTACTCCTCCTGGAACACCCAAATGGAATGGTGTATCTGAGAGAAGAAATCGAACCCTGTTAGACATGGTCCGATCCATGATGAGTCACGCCGATCTTCCAAACTCCTTTTGGGGACATGCACTATTGACAGCAGCTTACACACTTAACCGTGTTCCATCCAAAAAGGTTGAGAAGACACCATATGAGATATGGAGTGGTAAGAAACCACATATGTCTTACATGAAGATTTGGGGTTGCGAGGTTTATGTGAAACGACAAATTTCAACTAAGCTTGAGCCCAAATCTGACAAATGCTTATTTGTGGGGTATCCTAAAGAAACAAAAGGGTATTACTTCTACAATCCTTCTGAGGGCAAAGTGTTTGTCGCTCGAACTGGAGTTTTCCTAGAAAAGGATTCTATTTCCAAAGGAACTAGTGGGAGGAAAGTAGAGCTTGAAGAAATTCAAGAATCACAAAGCATAGATACACCTATGGAGGAATTAGAGCAGGAAACACAAGAAGTTGTGGAAGAGCAACCTGCTCAAGTAGAACAAAACCAGCGTAGGTCAAGCAGGATACGTCAACTACCTGAGAGATATGGATATCTCATAACTGATCAAGGTGATGTATTACTCATGGATCAAGATGAGCCTGTGACCTACCAAGAGGCCATAACTGGTCCCGAGTCTGAGAAGTGGCTAGAAGCCATGAAATCTGAAATGGATTACATGTACACAAACCAAGTTTGGACCTTGGTAGAGCCTCCTGTAGGAGTTAACCCTATAGATTGCAAGTGGGTCTTCAAAAAGAAGACTGACATGGATGGTAAGGTACATACCTATAAGGCAAGACTGGTTGCAAAAGGATATAAACAAATTCATGGGATTGACTATGATGAAACCTTTTCACCAGTTGCAATGCTTAAATCTGTTCGGATTTTACTTGCTATCGCTGCATATCATGATTATGAAATATGGCAGATGGATGTCAAAACTGCTTTCCTTAATGGAAATCTTCTTGAGGATGTATACATGACACAGCCTGAAGGATTTGACATACCAGAGGAAGCCCAAAAGATATGTAAGTTACAAAGATCAATCTATGGATTGAAGCAAGCTTCCAGAAGCTGGAATCTTTGTTTTGATGAAACAGTAAAACAATATGGATTCATCAAGAACGAAGATGAGCCTTGTGTCTACAAGAAGGTTAGTGGGAGCATGATCGTTTTCCTGGTATTATATGTAGATGACATATTACTCATTGGAAACGATATCCCAACCCTACAACAAGTAAAGTCTTGGTTGGGGAAATGCTTTTCTATGAAGGACCTAGGCGAAGCAGCCTATATATTAGGAATCAGAATCTATAGAGAAAGATCACAAAAACTGCTTGGCCTAAGTCAGAGTACATACATAGACAAAGTGTTGAGACGCTTTAATATGCATGATTCCAAGAAAGGATTCATACCTATGCAACATGGCCTGTGTCTATCAAAAACGCAATCCCCTTTAACTAAGGAAGAAAGGGATCGCATGAATAAGATTCCATATGCATCTGCAATAGGATCTATCATGTATGCCATGTTATGTACTCTACCAGATGTCTCGTATGCTTTAAGTGCAACGAGTAGGTACCAATCTGATCCTGGTGATGCTCACTGGGTAGCTGTCAAGAATATCCTTAAGTATTTGAGAAGGACTAAGGACTCATTCTAGATATATGGAGGTCAGGAAGAGTTGGCTGTAATTGGATACACCGATGCTAGCTTCCAGACAGATAGGGATGACTTTAGATCGCAATCTGGTTATGTGTTTTGCTTAAACGGTGGCGCTGTGAGCTGGAAAAGTTCAAAGCAAGATACAGTTGCTGATTCTACAACCGAGGCCGAGTATATTGCTGCCTCAAGTGCAGCAAAGGAAGCTGTTTGGATCAAAAAGTTCATTAGTGAACTTGGCATAGTTCCTAGCATTGTGGATCCCATTGGTCTCTACTGTGATAACAATGGTGCTATCGCACAAGCCAAGGAGCCTAGATCTCACCAACGATCCAAACACATACTTAGGCGTTATCATCTCATTCGAGAGATAATAGATAGAGGAGATGTGAAAATATGCAGAGTACCTACACTTGACAATATTTCTGACCCACTGACAAAGCCTCTTGCGCAGCAGAAGCATGATGGCCATACTAGATCTATGGGTATTAAGGGTATGCCTGAATGGCTCTAGTGCTAGTGGGAGATTGTTGGTGTAAGCCCTAGAGGCCAATACTTTTGGTACTTGTATCGAATTATTTATTAATAATAAAAGGCTTTTTCTTTACTACGTTTGTTTAGTAAAGTCCCTGGAATAGATAGTCCGTTTAATGTATTAAGTATGACTTAATCATGAGAACACATTAAACATAAGGACACTATTCTTAAAGTATTCGTAGTCGAGCTTTATTGTGAAGTGGGATAACATTAAAGCATTAAGACTATTATGTTTGTAGACTGATGATCACATCTCATGGATCATGGATAAAGAGTTATCAAGTCTTAAACATAGGTATGAATATTAGGAGTAATATTTAGATCGGATTGTCCCACTATGAGAATACTATATAGAAAGTTATGCAAAGTGTCATAAGTTATTCTCATGGTGATAATAGTGTATACCACTCTTCGACCTGAAACCACTATGGACCCTAGATGTAGAGTCGAGTGCTTTATTGCTGATCCAACATTGTCCGTAACTGGATAACCATAAAGACAGTTGATGGGTACTCCACGAAGCATGCTAAGGGACATGAGTGACCTAGATGGAATTTGCCCATCCTGCGTAACAGGATAAATGTCTATGGGCCCAATATTGAACTGGACAAGGATGACACGGTCTATGCCTTGTGTTCAATATAGACATAAGGGCAAAAGGGTAATTATACACATAAGTATTATCACAGAAGGAATTGTCAGATCACTTGACATTTTCGTGTCTTGGGTAGCAGTGATGTGTTGCTAGATACCGCTCACTGTTTATTATGTTAAATACATGATTTAATATAATTGCCAATGCCGCGAAAACCTACAGGGTCACACACAAAGGACGGATTGATGAGAGATAGAGTAACTAAGGAATATCGTAAGGTACGGTGCCCTTAAGTGAATTATAGAACATCGTAAGGTACGGTGTACTTGAGTAGAATACGAAATATGGTAAGGTACCATGGGCTTAAGTGATTTTGGGCATATTATAAGGTATGGGCCAAAATACACTTAAGTGGGCTTTTAGCTTGAAGCCCACACAAGTGGTTCTATAAATAGAATCCTTGTGCAGAAGCATTAATGGCGGTTGCATTTTATTTTCGTTTTCTCTCTCTCTCTCTCTCTTTCTCACTCAAAGCCTTCGTTCGTACCAGCTAGCACTGAGATTGAAGGAAGCCGTTCGTGTGGACTGAGTAGAGACGTTGTCATCGTTCAACGTTCGTGATCGCTTCGTGGATTTGCATCAAAGGTTTTGATTGTCACAAGAGATCTGCACCAAAGGTTTCAATCGTCACAAGAGGTAAATATTCTATCACTGATCATGACCATTCGTAAGGATCTCTAAAGGAGAAATTAATTAATTTCCACTGCGCTTTGGGTCGCAATTCTCCTTCAGTAATGTCATAAGGAGTAACCTTTCTCTTTGAATCATTTTCATATGACAAAAATTGTAGAAGATAGGGTCTAGTGAACCCCAGTTTTGACCATTTGACTTTCTCTGGTCAACCACCTTGAACCATCTTGCAAACATGAAGTTATATTGATCTTTGGGACTTATGGAGGATAATATATGCATAAGATGGTGTATAATGAAGTATCCCTTGAAACATTTGATCAAATGATGAAGAAACTTGTTGAGGAAGTCACACAAGATACCTAGATGAATTAGGGCTTCCAAGACAAACAAGCTTCAAACTCTTGGTGATTTCTTGATCAAAATGATAGGTAAAGATCATGGGGATCCATATATGATTTATAAAGACAATATGAACCATCTCTTGATTGATCTCCTTACATTGAGTGCCTCAAACCCTAGATGGGAGCTTGATGAGGCATTGGTGGATGCACACATACTACCTACAAAAGAAACAAATATATACATAGACATATTTTTTTTGTATTTTGGTTAGTAAATAATGAAAAACAAAGTATGATACAATCAAACGTGCTTGGTGGTCTCTCCCAATGCAAACCCAATGAATGAGGGGTAAGGAGGATGCCAAGGTATGATCCCAAAGCCAATGCAAATAATGAGATAGCATGAGGGATCTTAGGATCAAAATTGGGGTCTTAGACCTGCAACAAAGGTTTGGAACCTTGAGAACATCACTTCAACAACTTCATCATCTTCCATTCTGAAGGCTTCAATACTTCTGTATTAAGGCTAGAGCCTTAGTCTCTTTAACTTGGTTGTTGCCTTCGTGCGTCATTTTCAAGGAATCAAAAAAGTCTTTGGTTGTTTCCCTGTTGGTTATCTTCTCGTACTCGTTGTAGAAAATAGCATTTAAAAGAATGGTTTTAGCTTTGTGGTGATTCCTGAAATCACACTTATGATCGTCACTCATTCTGCTTCTTGGAATAGGAATGCCAATTGCAGAGATAGGTAGTTCATAACCATTTGTAACCATATCCCAGAGATCAGCATCGTAGCCTAGGAAGAAACTCTTAATTATGTCCTTCCAATATTCAAATTTTTCTCCATCAAAAACTGGAGGTTTTACATTGTAGCTATCTCTTTCATTTGTGTTGGCCATGAGGTTTTTCTCACCCTAAGTCTCTCTACCTGGTTAAGTGTTTCATTCAAAAATCAATAACAGAGCCTCAGCTCTGATACCAATTGAAGGTAGAGAAAAACAAGAAAGGGGAGTTTGAATTGTTTTCATAGGAATTAAAGTAGTTTTGCAACAACACACACATAATAAATAATAACAACACAAACGATTTATCCTGGTTCACTTGAAATTCAAAGCTACTCCGGTCCACCCGACCAAGGTGATTTCGCCTTCAACAAGGACTTAATCCACTAATCTCAACAGATTACAAAGCTCGTCTAAGAGTTCAACAATCTCTTAGCCCTCTTAAGTCTATAGATATAAACAAGTAACTTGAGGAATCAAAAGCAATTACAAGAATTACAAATTGTTTTGCTAGATGCTTCTAGATAAGCAGTATATACACAATTTTAGACCAGGGAAAAATAGCCACACAACATTGAGCAACAACTCTTGTATGGAAACTATTTCTTACAATAATGGTGGTGAATGAATAATCAGAGTATATTATTGTTCCTGTATCAAAGTTGTGTGTTTCAGCAAGTTATGAGGAGGCCTTTATATAGCACTTGAGATGATACCGTTGGGGGAAATCAATAAAGATTTCGTTCCAGTTGTGGGAGATAAATGTAGTAAATTTCTTGTCCTTTCAATAGCAGTCTTAGAGCATGATCGAATGTTTCCTAAAAAGGATTGTACTACAATTTGAATTCTTCCAGCTTAAGTTTCTGACCGTGTGACATCTGATGGAGAGTTTCTGAGCATGTGTCAGAGTGAGGTGAGCATGATCAGAGTCTTCAGAGTTAGAGTCTTCATATATCTCTTACAGAGTCTTCAGATAGAGTTCTTAGAATTAGATCATCAGAGCTTGACCTTCAGAGTCAGATTCTTCAAGTGATTGCTCCTCAAATGCATTCTGTTTAGAGTCAGATATGATTTCTCTTTGTGTTAGGTCAGCGCTTCTGGACTAATTTAGATGTCAGATATTCGTTTCTTGATAATCAGAAGGTGACTTATCAGAGTCATTTTAACTTAGAATCCTGCACACTTAAAAAAATTGTTAGGGTACCAAATTGTTTCATTCTTTGTTATCATCAAAACTTAGAGATATATTGTAGAATTAAAATCTTGTTCTAACACCTTTTGTCTCACTGAAACACGTCTTAAGTGAAACTCGCCCTTTTCTTTCAAAATTAATTCTAGAGATGCATTTCCGGATTCACCCTATGTCCATTCACACTAAATTCATACATAAGTGAGTCACCCATCATTTTGTCAACAAAAAAAGTCCAAAAATATTCTTACGAAATAAATTCGAAAGTATATTTTTGTAATTTAGTTTACTTGTGTTTTAATATTGCTTGCAGTGTAATGAGAGTTAGGTTGTTGAATCTGATTAGTTTTTTTTTACCTAAATAAAAAAGTCAAATATTCACGTTTTTGTGTTAATGAAGAAATACACCAAGTTCTTGAAGTGGAAAAATCTTTTAGTTGTTTAACCTATATCAAGGTTTATCAAGGTTTATCTACTTTTCTTCCATCACCTTTCTATCTCTTGCATAACTGCTTTAAGTGCAAGTGCAAAATACATATTATTTTAATTTACAATAATATATTTTAGGAATCCAAAAGTATATTTTCAGATTTTTTTTTAAAATATGATGAGGGTGTGATTCATTTAAAGTTGACAATTGAATTCATTAAGACAAAATACATACAATTCATCCATCAAAATATTCAGTCAATCCATCCACCACATAAAAAGTAAGTTAATGAAACTCAGTCTATCCATTTATATATATGGATGGTTCCAATCAGTCCAACATATTTTAATAATTCAATGAATTATTTTAATCATATACTTTAAATCCATTAGATCTATTTTTATAAAAAAAATACTTTTTTAAAATAAAAAAACAACAACTTTACTTTAGTCAATTTCTACCAAAGTCCCTTTTCGTTCAAAAGGACAAAATTTGTTTGGAAAGAACTAACTTGTTAGAGGAAAGCTATCGAGCATGTTTAGACTATTATGCCAAAGAAACCATTACTCTAACCCCTTTTAAATTTCAAGTTTCTTATGTATGCACAAAAGAATTTGTAAAATGGTGGTTGACTTATTTTCATGGCGTTTCTGTGGGGCATTCAATTCTTCTACAGCATTTAACCGACGTTTTCTCCTCTATATAGACTAAATGGAAGAACAAAAGTTGAGATACGCACATTAAGAACATTTAAGCTTTTCAACGCTACTTTGAAACTGTGTATAATGCATGTCAACTTAGTCGAAATATTTGTGATGCATTATTTTCTTTAAAACTCAAAGTTACTGGAAAAAAAACTCCCAAAACTGAAATGTCCCCCTTATGTAAAAGATAGGTATGATTTTGCTTTGAAATTTTAGTTTTCCAAACTTTCACCATTGTCAACCTGTGAATTTGACTTGGTTTTTTGTTTGCCAGTTCCATATTGGTTTTTCTGTGGTTTTTTGCCATCGCTAAATAATGAATTGAAAAAACGTGTTCAAAGAGTAGTTTCGACTAAGTGCAATATACACAATTTCTCACTTCCCTTGAGAATTGATCTTGAACATGTTCAAGTCCTCGAAACCATCCAAGAAGGTGAAATAAAAAAACTTGTAGAATTTACTAACTTCACTTTATGTTTTCAATTTATTTACTTGTGTCGAAACCTTATTGTTGTGCCTCTTCCAAATGGGTAGGAAAAAGCGAAGGAAACTGAAGTAGTTGGGACCAATGGAGAGCTAATAATAATAAACATAAGCATAATGATAAATAAAAGTAAAGCAACAATAATAGTAAAAAAAATTGGAATTATAATAAATGGAACTACAAAGAAGTATACTTTGATTTCACATAGAAAATGAAGGGCTTTGTAACTAACAAGAGAAAGCAAAATAAACAAAACTTGCTAAAATAGGAAGTCTGGAGCATGACGGTCATAGTGACTATTACAAACTGACCGTAATCTCAAATGTCTTAGTCATAAACTTGGTTTTTTACAACTGAGGACTTGGGACCATTACAGTCGTAATGACCATTATAGTCGTAATGACCATTACGGTCGGGTTGTAATTCCCACATCATCTTTGCATTTTCGACTTTATTGATCCTCAGGTTCTCATGGACATTCAGATATCTTTTGTGTTTAGCCTTAATTGCTTAAATATAAGCTTTGAATTTAAATGAGCTCAAATAGTCAAACAACTAAATATCAACTATGAAGCACATGCATGGGGAAAATAACTGTATAGAGTAGACGAAGGTCAAAGATTATTATATTAGAAAAGCAAAAACTCGTGAAACTAAAGATTATAACGGCTTTAAAAAAACCTAACAACCGTGAAGCTACAATCACCAATGGATGCAGTATATGACACAACAAAATAACCATAATCATCATTAAGAATGCTAATGTAGTCATTGAAGGGAAATAAAACATGGGAATTGCCTTCAGAAATGGAGATGACGATATCTTAGTAGCGGAGACTTGGAGTCAAAGAGGGTATCAAAACAAGATTGCAGTCGAATGTCAATCAATTATCAACGCCCTAGACATAGCTAAAAAGATGAAGATGAGAAGTGTTAAGTTAGTTACAAATTGCAAAGATATGGTGTTTAGGGTTAGGGTTAGGGATAGGGAGTTGAATGGTCATTTAAATAAATAAATAAAAGATAGTACACACTTAGGAGTTCAAATCGAGGGAAAAAAATATGATTGACTTTGATAATGCATCCATAGAATGCCCTAGGAGAAAAAATATCAGGTTGGTCCACCACCTGGCTAAGCTAGTTACTTGGCTAAGAGGTGGAAAAATACCATATAAAAATTTGAAAATATCCTTCTAATTTCTTAAATACATCTTTGGGTGCACATTTCGTCTCACTAAAACACGTGTTAAGTGAAACTCACCCTTCTTTTTCAAAATTAATTTTGAAGATTCATTTCCGGATTCAGTCTATATCCATTTAAACTTAATCCATACATAAATGAACCACCAATCATTTTGTCAAAAAAGTCCGAAAATATTCTTCTAGAATAAATCTGAAAGTACATTTCCGTAATTTAATTCACTTGTGTTTTACTGTTGCTTATTGTATGAGGAGTTAGGTTACTGAATTTGATTAACTTCTTACCTAAATAAAAAAGTCAGGTATTCGGGTTTTTATGTTAATGAGGAAATACAACAAGTTCTTGGAGTGGATGAGTCTTAGTTATTTTACCTTAATCAAAGTTTAGCAAAGGGATTGTGATACTAATCACTCCAGCAAGAGGTATGTATTATCTACTTTTCTTCCATCACCTTTCCATCTCTTCCATAACAGGTTTTTAAGTGTAGGAGCAAAATTTATAAAATAAAATAAAAAACTATTTTTTTAATCTAAAGAAATTTATTTGAAAATTTATTTTTTCATAATACTAAAAAAAAAATAGAATTTTATTTCTGAAAACATAAAAATATATATATAATATATAAAAAAACATTTTTTATGAAAAAAAAAATTTAAAAATATGAATGTATTTAAATTATTTTTTTATGGATGGATATCCATTCAGTTAAAAGATATCAATGGATTTGATGGATTTTATATTTAATAGATAAATTGGATCGAATATTTTAAAAAAAGTTTTAAAAAATTATTTAATTCATCCATTAGCAATCCAATCCATATACATCTAATTCATCTATTTGTCACCCCTAAATTCATTTATGCATGAATTTGATGCATTTGAAATACGTTCAAAAATATATTTTTAAATTCTATAAATAGTTTTGATTTTTCATTAAGTGTGCTTAAACAATTCCCAAACAATTTTTTGGATAGGAAAATTTTCTAATGACAATGTAAACTACAAATTTTGGTCCTTATTTTTCATTAAAGAAAAAACAAACTATAACTTTAAAAATGGTGATTATATTTGAACATTGAGAAGATCATTGGAAGGTGACGCGCTGAATAATTAAGTGCTTTTGTAGTAGGGACGAGGAATTTATAAGTAGTTGAAATTGTGTTGTGCATTACATGGAAATTGAGTTGCATTGTAGTAGGTCTCCATGAATTAATAAGAGCTCATATTTATTCAATAAATCTATAAAAAAAACTTTTTTTGAACAGATATTTCAACATAAATGCTCCAATTTAAACAGAATTGATGCATCAAAGGACAAGAGATCCATAATCATCTTGCAATCCATTTCATTCATTACAATACTAAGAGAGACATGTTATCAAATGTTAAGGAAAAAATCTGACTCCTCATTTTTCAATATGCTATAAAATAAATAAGAAAAGATTGTTATGGTTTACACAATCAACTTGGCAAAATCTCAGTATCAGTTACATTTCAATGCCAAATTAAACTCTAAACTCTAAAGTTTAAACAGTTTATGAGGTTCAATAACATGTTGTACTATATTAACTATTAAATATTACAGGTAGAATTACATGAATAAATTAAAATAACTCTAAAGTCCCTGATGAATAAATAAAAAAATATTCCAGTACAGACTCCTCAGAAATACCTAGTGATTCTGCACATCAGAAGTAAGCATCTAAGATACTAAAATTCAAAGAAAATCAGAAACAGTTAGAGTTAGCTTGAACTTCAATCAGACTACAACCTGTTCGGGGACTTGTAATTGTTGAAGTGATTCTTCAAAGTGAAGAGAGGTCCCTGATGATGGGTGATAGTGTCCCATAGTCTTAGAAGATGTTCCGAGGGCTGTATATGGCATGGATAATTTAGCTGACGATCCATATGACAGAAGATATATCCCAGGCGTTGGAGGAGTTGGTTCAGACAGTGGATGGTGTTACCCTAACCATTTTTTCAATCACTTTCTATGTCTGACTCATCGCGTCTTGAAGTTTTGCGAGCTGTTCTAGCGCCAATCATTATATTTGCGGATTCTTGAATTGAACATGAAGTACTCTGCCTCATCTTATTAGCAAGAATTTCAATGTTATCCAACAGCCCTAAGCCCAAGAGCCGATTCCTTAGCATTTCGATGGTAGTAACATAAGGTGGTATTCCTTCATCAATCATCATCTCAAAGTACTTACATGCCTCCTCTAGCTTTCCCCTCTTCTTACAAAGACCATGAATCATGACCGAGTATGTCGAGACAGAAGGATAAAATTTCCTGTCCCCCATGGTTTCCCAAACTTCAGTTGCCTTGTCAAACCTTCCTATCCTAATCAGTAATTTCAGCACCATGTTATACGTATGGCGGTCAGGAAGACAATCATCTTTCTCCATTCTAGATATCAACTTTAGAGCCCTATTGACCTCACAATTATCACAATGGTAAGCTTGTATTGCATTATAACTCCAAGTGTCGGGTTTTATTCCACTATAAATCATTTCATCCAACAACTGATAAGCTTCTTCCAACTTTTTATTCTTACAAAGCCGCTTTATAAGACAGTTGTATGTAAACACATTTGGAAAAAGGTTACATCTTCTCATTTTGTCAAGAACCCCGAAAGCCGAATGCACATTATCTGCATCACAGTACGAACGAATGAATATTGAGTAAGTAAACGCATCTGGCTCAACATTCTTCGACAACACATCGTTAAAAAAATCCATAGCTTCATCCACATGGCCTCCTTTGCAAAGGGCATCTAACATATTATTATAAGCAAGCAAATCAACATCACATCCTTGCTCAAGCATTGCTTCAAAAAGCTCGCGGGCCTTCCCCGAATCACCAACCTTACCCCATCCAGAAATCAAAATGCTGTAAGTTTTAGCAGTTAACGAGAAACGGCTCTTAGTCTGATCAAAAAATTGTTGAGCTTCCTTGACACGTTTCTTTTTGCATAAAGTGAACAAAAGCAAATCAAAATCAATAATACTAGGCTTGATTCCAAATTCATCCATTCGAACAAAAGACCGAATAGCACCATCCGGCAAATCAGCTCGGCTATACGCAGTGAAAATGATCCAGAAAATTTCATTACTGATTTTACAACTAGAAGACTCAGACTCCCTCATTTCTATAAGAAAATCCCAAAGTATAGCAAATTGTTTAGACCTTCCTAAGATTTCTACCAAAATATGGAAGCTTTCGACACTGTGTTCAAAACCCGGAATTGATTTAGCCCAAAGAAAGAATCTGTGGGCTGAAAAGCCAAGGTGATTGCACCTTTTCAAAACCTGTTCAACTAAATCAGTGGAAACTTGTGATGAAAATGGAGTGAGAGAGAGTTGTAGATCATGGTGAGGGTGACGGTGATCACTGACTATACGAGATATCTCATTGACAAGTTCAGGTAGAATTGGGGTAGAAATTTGTGGGGTTGGGAAAGATTGAAGGAACTTGTGTTGAACAAGAGGGAAAATGTAAGAGGCTAAGATTTTGTGCTTAGAGAAGAGTGACTGGAAAGCCATTTCGGAGATTATCAATTACAGCACTGGGAAGGTTTCACTCAGTACTTTGTTCAAACAGCTTCAGTGCAATATTAGTCGTAGCTGAAAATGTGGATTTGAAATAAAACACTAGATTTTATTGGTGGCTCCAGATTGAAGATTTAGGTTTCGTTTGAGTGATAAACTAGGGTTGGTTTGAGAAATACTGACCTTTGTTCTTAGCTCCATACATTGTCGCCGTTTGCTAGAACCTTTAGAGGAGTGAAATGTGGACTCAAATGCTTCGTTTTCCACTCAAAATATATTGAATAGGCTTTTTAATTTTTGAATTTGTGTCCGTGATCCACAATTTGATTTTTTTTTAAATAATCATATTTTGTAAATTAATTTCTAAAGTAATCAATTTTTTTTAAAAAAATTGTCGGAATAACCACATTTCAAACCGATGCGACAGATGAATTGGCGCATCCATTTAACATGAAGAGGGGATGTCATTGGTTTTGGCGCATGCTTTCAAAGCATTGCATGGGCATATGCAGTGGTGTATGCGCCAATTCATCTGGCGCATACACCTTAATTGTTTTTTTTTTTTTCATTGGTTAATTTAACAATTAATTAAATAAAATATTGGGAAAAAAACTATTTATGTTATAATAAAAATTACATGGAATTGATCAAAAATTCAATGATTGGCCCGATTGAAATGTCCTCTTGTTCCACATCCAGGTGCTTTAGTCTGCCTTCGAGGTCTCCCACGATTTCCTGAGGTGTTTGGGGTCTTTGAGTGCTGACATGATTCAATGGTGGCTGGTGTGAAGGTCCGGTGGAAGGTCCAGCGGTATTTGATAGATGTGTCATCATTTGTTCCCAATAGTCGGGGGGCTCTGGCCAACGGCACTTCCGTAATGGAGTTCGGTACCCATGTTATCGTAGTTGGGTCGATGTGGTTGGGTGAATTATGGACGGTATAGTTGCCCGAATTGGGACATTGAATCGTTTTGGAAACGAAGCAATGGTTCCTGGGGTGTACTATAGTATAACAATGGTTGGGTGTTTTGAGGATGGGATGTTAGTGTGGTCATTGGTGGGGGGCTACGATGAAGTGAACGTATGAATCATCTGGGTTATAGACTGTTGTGGTGGTTGTGTATGGTTGTTGGTGGGTAGGGTTTGATTCTTGGTTTTGAGGTTGGGTGTATGGCATGAATGGGTTGCGAGGTTGGGTGTTTGGTTGTTAGGTGTATGTGGTAGGGTGATGGTGTGAGGTTGGTTGTTGGGTTTTGGTGGTTTGACATTGGTGTTGGACGGGGACTTGTTGTTAGGCGTATGATGACGAAGATAGTTGGTGGGGATCAATCAAATACCTTGGCTCAGACATAAATTGTTGCGTTGTAACCGACCTAAACCATGCCATATATTGTTGAGTTAATCTAGCACCCTGTATGATTGGTTCGTTTAAGATGTGTTGTCGTCGATTCCTCCAATGACGACACATCTCTTTGGCGAAGTCTCTCTAGTCGGAATAATCTCATTGGACATCGGCTCTTTTTTGATGCCAATCTCCCAAACACGTCAGAGGTTCTGGAATTTGTTGCTACATGATGTACTGCAGTTTTACCCGGTCACTCTGGTGCATCTCCACAGTAGTGAACTGGATAATTGGTGTCTTTGTTGTCCAAACTGCAGTATCATCATGGTTAACCTGATGATCAAGACCCAGATATGGCCTCCAGATAAACTGTTGTTCCTCAACCTAACTTATGTTTGATCTATGACAGACACTCAATAGTCAGTGCATACAAAAACATTGATAATGGCTGGCAGGATGCTCCGTCGATGCATGTCTTCTGCATCAGACATATCGCTCAGAATTTTATGTGGGAGAGCAAAGACAAAACATTGCAGAAGAAGTTTGTCAACGCAAGTTATGCATTTTCAGAACCTTCTTTGAAACACTACCGCGAAGAAATAAGATTGTCAAACATAGATGCAGTATGATGGATCGACAGTATTCCATTAGAGAAGTGGACTAAGGCATATGACAACGGTCAACATTGGGGCCACGTGACAACAAATCTTGTGAAATCAATGAACTTTGTCTTCAAAGGCATCTGAAACCTGCCTATAACCGTTTTGGTGCATGCAACATATTTCAGGCTAGGGGTGTTGTTTAAGACCAGACGTTCCAAATGGAGTTCAGTGTTGCAATCTGGGCAGTTGTTTAGTGATGCTTCAATGAAATTCATTAGAGACGAAGTTGTCAAAGCAAACACACACATGGTCATGGTTTTTTATCATGCTAAAGGTTGGTACAGTGTTGCTCAGTCCATGGATCACAATGAGGGCATGCCGATTGGACAATATATAGTGGAACTAGATAGAGGTTGGTGCGACTGCGGAAAGTTCCAAGCCTTTCGTACGCCCTGCTCCCATGTCATTGCGGCATGTTCAAAGGTTCGAAGGGATCCATCTTACTTACTATCTGACATTTACAAAGTCATAAGCCTATCCAATGTTTATAAAATTAATTTTTCAGTAGTTGCAAAAGAGGATTATTGCCCAGAATATCAAGGGGACATTGTCTGGCACAATGAAGTTATGCGAAGAAAGAAAAAGGATCGTCCAAATAGCACCCGTATTCGAACCGAAATGGATACGGCGAACAAAATGGTTCGATTATGTAGTTCATGTCGTCAACCAAGTCATAGTCGTACTAACTGTCCTAGTGTTGCAACGGACTCAACAAGATAATTTTACATATACCTCTTTTGCAATATATAAAAAAATGTTTACATATGATAATTGTGTGAGGAAATATCATCACAAATAAATACAACACATTCAACACACAAGTAACACATAAACAACAACGCAAACAACTACAATAATTAAAATATCATTACTATAACTAAGCGATTACAACCATCAAAACAATTTTGAACATATTATGCATCATCCTACGAACGTCGCTATCAGTCATAATATCCACTCATTCACGCACTTCTCCATTTTGGTTGAATGTTGACTCAGGCCATTGAATCATTCTAATCCTTTCATCATCCGCAATTTCCCCTTCTAACCAACGGTCCAATGTCCGATTAAGACTTTCTAACGACTCTATATTCCAAAGTTGAATCTTTATCGAAGGTGCGACGACGAAAAAGATTAAATCGGCATTTCTCTTGTGAATGTGAAAAGATATGGTTAAAAATCAAAAAGGGAAGAGATTGAAATAGAACGAAAGAAAATGTGGTTGGAGGGTAAAAATTGTGTGAAAAAATATGGGAGATGGGCGAGATATTTATAGATGAAGTTGTCAATGCATGTGCCAAAGGAGTAGGCGTCACAAGCAAAAATTAGAAGTACATGCATGTGCCAGGAGCATGGGCGCATTACACATGCATGTGCCAGCAACCTTGGCGCCTCCGTGCAATGCTTTGAAAGCATGCGCCAATGGTGTTGGCACCTCCTCTTCATGATAAATGGATGCGTCAGTTAATCAGGCGCACCTGTTTAGAAAGGTGGTTATTCCGATAATTTTTTTGAAAAATTGGTTATTTGAGAAATTAATTTGAAAAATATGGTTATTTAAAAAAATCCATAATTTGGCTTTCCAAATTTTTAAAATAGCTCAATGATCTACTCCCTCGATTATATATTAGAAGGTATTTTTTTTAACATTTCACATAAATTAAAACATAATCAATGTTACTCCTTTCGTCTTAAATTATAAAATATTTTGTATTTTTTTATGCAAATTAAGAAATATAATGATTATTATAGGGAAAAGATAAATTATGCATGATTTTACAATATTGTCCTTCATTTATTATATAAAAAAATTTAATAATTGAAAGAAGAAATAATAATAAATGATAAAGGGTATGTTGAGAAAAAATCATTAATGTTGTATTTGGATTGTAAAGTGACTTGTAATTTGGGACATATATTTTTGACAAAATGTTTTGGGACAAAAGGAGTATACGAGAAAGAGAAATTTAAATAATTAAAAGAAGAAATAATAATAAATAATATAGGATATATTGGAGAAAATGTCATTATGTTGCATTAGAATTATAAAGTGACTTATAATTTGAGGCAAATTTTATTGATAAAATGACTTATAATTTGAGAAAGAGCGAGTACCATTTTGCCTAGGGTGTCATTGAATTGATAGAATGTGATGAAATGAAATGGATGATATAGGGATTTTATTGTTTGGAGTGGTAAATTATGGATGAAACGGAATAGAGCGTGATAGAATTCATTTTATCCTATTTTATTGAATTTTTCAATTTTCATTTCTCCTCATTTATGTTGTATGCAATGGAATGAACTAATGTGTTATGTTTCGTTAGGTTAAATTATAAAAAAAATACTCAAACAATAGAATAAAATATCGGTTTCATTTCAAAGATTTGCTTCATTCCATCATGCTCCATTTTACTTTGCTCTCAAATAAACCATATCATCAATTTTGACGGTTTGACATATTATAAGATTAAATAGTTATGTTTATGTTCCGATCTGAACAAAATGCTCTTAAACAACTATGCTCCAACTTAAATATAAAATCTCCTAAAGGGTAAAGATTTCTAAGAAGACAACAAACTGTCTAATCAAGAGTAAATAGAATTTTGAAGATGGATGACGTGACATCAGACCGATGACGCCAGACCAAGGATTATGGAAGGTTTTATGACCTCATAAACAAGTATGGTTTTGCCCTGTAAGAACACCTAATCAAGGTAAATGTTTAAAGGAGGAACGTCAAATCACTGAAGGAATAATATTTAGTAAATTCCCCTTTTCGAATAGATATTATGCATAGAAGGTTCTAGGTTCCCAGATTCCTAAGACTTTACTATAAAAAGAGAAGTAAGGTGTAAAATCAAGGCACGCATATTTTTACCTTGAAATGCCTCTCACTAGTGATGATCACTGACTTACATGTTAAAAAAATTGTAGGTACCACCCACGTCCCCGACATCAGACCGAACTTGGAGTACGCTAGTGAATTCCCATAATTCACCCACAAACCTGACTCCTTTCTCACCCATGTGAGAAACTCTCATCCGTGCAAGATCATTAGCATCATTTATAGGAATGTCCTTCGATGTTTCATCATATCAATCAATCAAAATGAGACATGGTGAACTGCGGAAGAAGAACCGCTCAAAACTCGAATTGTCCTTGTCGATCTATAGCAAGCAAGGTCATTCAGGTCATAACTGTTGGATTTGTGTGTATTATTTCAAAGTAATCTTGCACCCAAATCATTAGACCTAAATCAAAGGTGGGTGAGTTTTGAGGGAGACCATTGATCCTGATTCATATGTTAAGGTTCTTGTTGATACATTTTTCCAAGTTGTGGTAGTCCTTTGAAAATCCTATCTAAGTAAATCTTTATCCATCGATGTTTTTGGCTTTCCCAAGCATCGTTTGATTCATAAGGCACTTTCTTTTTGTCGCAAACGAAATTGATGATGCAAAGATGCCCAAAAATGGTTACAGTAGATTTGGCTAGTGAGCTTATACTACTTAGTACTAGTCTATCTAAATTAATGAGTTCTCTATGTAAAATTTCCAAGAGTGCTTGCATAATTGGTATATTGTTATCAAAGTAGTCAGAGGTGTTTTTTTTGTAAGAAATAAAAAAAGAATTCCAAACTTTGTAGTAAGGATGAAGTTGCGCAAATATAATTTTGGCCGAAGTCCGGATCGTTCCATTTGGAAGGCAAAGTAACCAATCTTTTGCCCTTCCAATCAGCCAAACAACCTCAATTTAACCTGGTCTTCAGTGACATCAATTGGTTTGTACATTGAAGTTATTTTGTAGAAGCATTCAAGATGCGCCCATGGGTCTCTAATCGCATTCTCGTCTAACAGATGTTCTCTTAAACCTAAAAGTACATAATTTTTAATATCAAAGTTAACAGGTATGATGATATAAACCTTCTCGAAACATGTCCTTCATCAGTTCTTTTACAGTAGTCCTCTATAATTAGAGGTTGTGCAACTGCCATGGTGACTTCCTCTTCAGAATCAGAAGAACTTGATATTTTCTCTTCTTCAAGTATTCCTCCAACCAGAGTTGCTTCTTTAACTGCTTTTCTGAGAGCACGTGCGGTTCTTTCAAGTTCTGGATCCAATGGTATTAATGGTGATTCTGAACTACGCATACACAAACAGAAAATACCTCAGAAGCACTATAATAAACAAGAAAATAAATAAAATTAAAAAGACTAAAAATAAAATGTTGCACAAACGTCGCCCTGTTGAAAAATCAACAGTCCCAGGAAAATCAATAGTCCCCGGCAACAGTGTCAAAAACTTGATGACTTCTTGATAAGTGTATCGATAATGTTGAAGTAATAAAAAGATTAAATCCACAGGGGCTGCCTCCAAGTAAGATAAAATGTGTGTAATGTATAAAAACTAATAAAAAGGGGGGTTCGAGTTTTAGTGCAAAAAGTAAATAAATGAGTAAATAGAGCCACGAAAGTGGCCAGGTTGTGTTCTAGAATCCCCTATTCCTTTATTGTTGATGGTTGATGTCTTGTATGAATGGTCTTATCACTATAACCCCACGACGAATTAACAAAATCGTTATAGTCGATCCCTCGCGAAATAACTCATTAACCATTACTCAAAGATTTCTATTTGTAGTCTGTCAGCGTAAGTAGGGTTATGCGATGTATAGAACATTAATTCCATATGCCATTACTCGGGATATCTTATTCCTATTCAACCAATGTAAGTATAGAAATTGCCCTAGGTCCAACACATAAACTAACGGTCAGTATTCCCTATGTGCCCAAAATCAGATTAAAAAAGTATCTCACATAAAAATCATTAAGAACAATAACAATTGATGGCATTATAGATCAAAACGTTTATTCAAATTCAAACCAAAATAGAATCCAATAATAGTGAAATAGGTTCATCAAAACACAATCTAACCTAGAGGAGATTAGTTACTTATAATGCAATTAACAATACCATAATTGATAGATAAAGATAGCATATGAAATCCCTTGAAGTGATGGCCTCCAATGACTTCAAATGCTCTAAAATCACCACTTGTGCTCTCAAAATCGTGTTTTACTCTCTCCAAATCGTAACCCTTGTGAAAGTGCAAAAAACTCCCTTTTATTGGCGTCAGAATGGACCAGAGCACGTTAGAAAAGCCTTGTATCTTTAATGGTTCTATCGTGCGTGATGCATGCACGATGGTGCATGTGATTATTTTTGAAGTTGCATCCTTTTTATCATTTTTCACTCAAATTTTCACTAAGCACACAATTTTCACACTTTCCTATTTTTTCCTCATTCTTTGGTCATTCTTCTTCATTTTTGCTCAACTTTCACTTGTTTTACTCTAATTCTTCGATTAAATTTATGCAATGGTGGACTTTCATTAGTTTAACAATTATTATTATTGATTGTGATATCTTGATTATGGGATTGTGTGTATGTTGTTAGAATTTTGAGATTTTGCCTATAATTATGAGCGACCCTATTTGGTTATGTTTTTCCAAAAAGAATTGCAGAATCCTTATGATGTGTATTCCCAATTTTTTTTCCAAAAACCTCACTATGTATTTTCCCAAATATCAAAAAAATCGAATTTTGTTAAAATTGGATTTTTTAACAAAAAAGTGAAAAATTTAGTAGGGATTGTACGGTTGGGGTTGTCATGTTGGGGCTTTACTTGCGGACTATGGGCGACAGACGATGATTTCAGCGGTTTTTGAGTTTGATGGTCAGTTTGGCGAAATTCAAACAATTTTCTTGTCAATAACTTTTTTTATAAGACAAAATTATTAGTTTTAGAGTTAATTTTATTATTATTTGAGTCAAACCGTCATCCCCTAAGGAGTTCAGTAGAGTTATCACTCGTGAAAGTTGTTAGTTGGATATTTTCGAGTACTTTGGATGCTCAATAGTCACTGTAGAGTTGTCAAGCTTTGTTGGCGAGTTATTTAGAGTTCCCTTGAGAACTCTGTGGAATTAGTTAAATTATTTTGAGAGTTAAGAGATGTTGTGAGCGGTTTTTAAGCTTTTTGAGAACTCTTTTGAGTTATAAATAATATAATAAAATTGACTTTTTGAGCAATTTTTCACGTTGGTGACCTTTTGGTAACCTTAGGGTCACTTTTGAGTAAATTGAGTTAAATTGTCCGTCCTTAGATTTAGTATATTTATCACTTGTGAAGAGTCACCCTTAAAGCTCTTTTGAATACTTTAGAGTATGTTTTGGGATACTCATACTCTAGAGTCATTTGGAGAACTGGGAGGTATTGAGTTATTTTGAGTTTTTTTAGAATTCTGATGAGTTGTGACTAATATAATAAAACTTTGAGAAATTTTGATGAGTTAAAGTTTTGAGTAATAAGATAAATTTACTCTTTTTGATGAAAAATATATATATTTTAAAAATCATATTTTTGGAGATTAGTAATTTGAAAGGATTACAGTGACAACCTGGAATTGACGATTTTAGAGATTAGTAATCCAAAGGGATTACAGTGACGGTCTATGATTGGAAACATATTGGTTCAAGAGTGGAACCTTATGATGATGTTTTTGATGGTGATGATGTTGTTTATTATCATAAGGATTTTTTGATGACGATGATGATGATGATGATGTTTATTATGATGATCTTGTTTATTATCATAATGATATTTTTGATGATGATGATGATGACGATGTTTATTATGATGATGACAATGTTTATTATGATGATAATGACGTTTATACTAGAGATGATTTTTTGATGATGATAATGATGTTTATACTGGTGATAATTTTTTTGATGATTGATGAGTTACAAGCTTGCTTTATACATATTCATGCATGCATGTATTTCGGAGTTAGGTAGGAATTTGGTCCAGTGATGGCTTGGTTCAGAGAAGGATCATGGAGGTCTCACGTCCAGAGCGGGACATGGTCCAAGAGGAGCCTAAGACATGGGCAATCAGTAACATACCTCTGACCCCAAAAACCTAGTACAACATGCATTTTGATGAATGAGTTGGCGGCATTAACATTTGCATCACTATTTGAGCTTTGATTGTGTTTTATGGTAATAATGTATTTGAGATTATTGATATTTACCATCTTGTTGCTAAATTTCACTATTATCATTTCTAAGATGTATTTTGACCCCCTTTTTGTTGTTGTGGCGGTTGTGCTCCTCTGGAGTACAAGCTGAAGGTAAAGAAAAACAAGAAAGGGGGGTTTGAATTGTTTTAGAGAATAAATTTTTTTTAAGAACTTAGACACACACAGAATAAAAAATTCAATACAAAATTTTATATTGGTTCGCTTGAAATTCAAAGCTACTCCAATCCACCCGGCCAAGGTGATTTCGCCTTCAAAAAGGACTTAATCCACTAATCTTGAAAGATTACACAAACAACCGTCTAAGAGAATTAATCCCTTAACCTTCTCAAGTATTAAGACTTCACAGAGTCACTTGAGGAAATATATTAGCAATGATAGATTAGTAACGAATAGTGCTTCTAACAATAAGCAAATATTATAGAATATATGAGCAAGAAATGTTTTCACGTTAGAGCAGCAGCTCGTGAGAGAGTGAAAAGAAAGTAATGGAAGAAATGTATTCTCGTGTGTCTCTAGTGTATTTATTGGTGAAGCGTTCCATCCTTCATAATGACAGAATCTTGGTCATTGAAGAGTGATTAACGTCATTAATCTCCTTGTTCTTTCCAAAGCAGTATGGAGCACAATAACTTCTTTCTAAAGATAGTTTCTTTCCAAAGGAAATTTTCTTCAACCTTAAGTTTCCTTGAGTCAGCGAATCTTGTAGTCAGAGTCTTTATTTAGCAATATTCGTCTTTAGAGGGTATTTGTTTCTGACTTCATCAGAGTTTCTCTTTATTTGACTTCTTCAGAGCGTACATCTTCAGAGTCTTGATTCAATCTTTTCTCTCAAAGTTTCTGACTTCTTTAGTTTTCCTAGCGCCTGTGTTAGATCAGAGTCAGAGCCTTCTGGTTACGTAACTTCTGAGTAGTATCTTAACGCTTGATTCTGTATCTGATGATTGTCTATCTTATTGTTTTGATCAGAGTCCTGCACACTTAGAAATTTTTTGTTAGGGTACCATTTTTGTTTCATCATTTGTTATCATCAAAATCTGAGAGATACATTGTAGAACTAAATTTGTTCTTACAATCTCCCCCTTTTTGATGATGACAAAACAAATCAGAATAATGATGAAACAGTATGAATATCTCAAAACTAGATAAAAGGAGTGAACCCCCTGAGTTAGATCATCAGATTTAACAGAAGTTCTTAACGAACCTTCCTTGTATGGAGTTGGTTTTGTACCTTGGTTATTTTCCTGCATAACTTTAGTCGTCATAAGTCATTAAGATTCTATAGATGTTCGCAGTGCCTTGAGAGGTTTTAGATATGTTTTCATCAGAGCTGTTTTTAGTTCTCCCCCTTTTTGTCAGAATCTAAAAGACTTAGATAAAAAATAGGCAAGAACGGATATTCATATAACGGAGAAAACATGTACATATAGGTAGCAAATAAGGCATAGATCAGAAAGCAGTAAAAAACATTAGAAGAAAAAACAACAAACAAAGAGCCTAAGTGCCTAAGGGTTTGGGGCGGAGGCATCCTTTGGAGCAGCTGAGTCAGCAGGTTCTGAATGTTGGTGTTGACGGAATCCTGGTGATCTAACCTAGCTCGTACCACTTGTTGTTCCTTTTGCAATTCCTCCAGAGTCTTTAAGACCAGAGGGGAAAAACCAGAGTTAGATTGCTCCCCCTGAGTCAAAGCATCAGCCCTGGGTTTGGCAGCTTCCTCTACAGCAATGCGTGCTGCTTCTTCAGCGTCGGATTTTGCTTTTGCCTCAGCCTCAACAGTAGCCACAGTAACAGCAGCTTCAACAGTAGCCTTTTCTTCAACTTCTCTGATCATCTGCTCTTCTTCCAGACGGGCTTTCTCTTCTGCTTCCTTCCTGGCCTTTTCCTCAGCCTTTCTGGCCAAGCGAGCTTGAAGCCTTATACCAGCATCTCTGATGAAGTCGTTGTGGACTTGTTCAGAGAGGCCTTTCAGTTTGAAGGCTTCAGAGGTCATCCATCTGATCACTCTGTTCCAATGGATCCTTACTATAGAGGGATCATCACTGATGTCAGAGTTGATAGACATAGTTAGAGTTAGAGGCTAGAGAGGATGGTGGAGTTTGGTCGGTGTCATCTGTATTTAGAATAGGAGTGATGATGGCAGCGAAGGTTTGTGGTGGGGGAATAACAGAAGGAGATAGTGTTGTTTGTTCAGGTTGTGAATTTGGTTGAGGTTCAGATGGTGAGGGTATAGGTTGTTCAGGAGGTGGATTAGGTTGTTGTGCAGGTGGTGTTTGTGGTTGTTCAGATGTAGCTGGATTTTGTTGTTTAGGGGGTGGAGAAGTGACTTCTGGTTCTGGTTCAGGTTGTGATGGTTGTTGAGAGGCCAGAGCACGAGCTTGAAGCTGAGCTAGAGTAGAGGATTGGGGGTCAGAGGGTTCGGTGTCAGAGGATAGGACATAGTATGGTGGGGATGAAGGTGAGGATGATGATGGTGAGGTAGTTTTGTTTAGCATTTCTGCTCCAGAAACGGGTAGTGTGGTGGTTGCAAGGTTAAATTTGAGAGATGGTGGATTAGAGGTTTTGGTGGTTGAGGGGGGTGTTTTAGATGAGGTGTAGATGGGACTGGTTTGAGGAAGAGAATAAGTAATAGGCTTAAGTTTTACCGAGTGGGAAGGAGGTAGAGACTTACTTGGAGAGTCAGCCAGAGGGACTGGAGGTCTTAACCCAGAAGTTTCTCCCAACTTTGCCTTATTCGCCTTCTTGGACTTCTCATAGGGCTTTCGCATCCTCCTCATGAAGTTTGGTGGATGCTCAGGTAGCCAATCCACTGAGAACTCAGAGATGTCCACCCTTTGATTAGCAAGATCTTGTAGATAGTAAGCTACCACTTATGGAGGGTCAATCTTGGAGAACAGATAGAGATCGTTGGGAATCTTCCTCTGATCCTTGAGTGCTTCCCAGGAAGTGTCTAGAGTTGGTTTAGCCCTGACTTGCTCAATTATTCCCATACTCTTCAGGTTCTGAGCATTCAGAGGTCTCCCAGTATCAACAGTGACATCCTCCATTAGATTGTGACGAATCAGGTGATCCACTAAGCCACTCTTGATTAGAACATCCGAGATAAGTCTTCCCAGAGGAATGTAGTTTATGGTCTTCATGTTATTTCTGGTATCTTTGACAGAGTCTCTGAGATACTTGAAGAGTAGTGCTGGTAGACACAGTTTCAGCCCCCTGTGGATGCAGTACAGAATGCACTTCTGATCTGTGTTGATGTAGTCATAAGAGTTTGATGCATGGCGATGATGAATGGTGCCTAGGATGATCTTCAGCCAGACACGGAGATTCTGATGGAATTCTTTGTTCTTGGAGTGTTTTCCCTCAGCGTTCTGTTGAAAGATAGTGGGGTTTATTTCCTGGGACAAGTATTTTGCCCTAGGGTTGATGTTGTAGATTCGTCTTCCTCCTGTCTTTTCCATATTCAGAAGGGAGGCAATTGATTTCTCAGTGATGACTATTTTGACTCCCAGAACATGAGAGACGATGTAGTGATCATCTGAGTCTGCGAAACGCCAGAATTCCTTCACCAGATATGTGTACACAGGGCCATAGAGTCTCTGAAAATAGGTTTCCCACCCTTGCATTCTTAACTCTTCAGTTAGGTCTACGCCATTTTTCTTCATATTTTCAAAATCCACCAGCGATTCGCACAGTACCTCGAGCTTCTAAATGGTGTTTCTAGGTGGATGTGGGGTTCACGGTCAAGAATGTGGGGTTCCCTGCAGATGGAGGTTGAGACAACGCCAGTAGTTGTAGTTGATTGTTGAGTAGAAATGGGTGTTTGATTCGTTGAATCCATATGTTGAGAGAAGTTGTAGACAGATTATTGTTGAGCATCCATGTAGAACAATGTTGAAGATAAAGGTTTGAACAAAGAACTTGTTGAAAATGCAGAAACCTTGATGAAGATGATGAAGAACTGAGAGAAAGAGGGTTTGTGTAGGGCGTAAGTGTAAAGTATGAGATTGTGATGTGTGAAATGAATTTATACCCACATCGATGCATGCAAAACGATATCATTAGAAGTAGTTTAGATGTTAAACAATTAAATGAATCACGTTATCCAAGTTTGCATGTTTGGAGGAGAAATGATTACAGCCCATGATGGAGGTCTAATCCATAAATTAGCATACTACTCGAGGAGATTTCAAGAGTCTGTCTCTTGATTTCTGCTAGACAACTGTCTAGAAGTTTCAAGGTCAGATGCATGATGCTCCACGTGTTGATTTATCTGATCTTCAGGAATACCAACAGGTTAGGTCCTGAAGATTTCTGATTCAGATGACTCCTAACTGGTAGAAGCATCAGAGTCAGGTCCAGATACCAGATGTTTAATTCAGAGTCTTATTTTGCTATTTCAGAGAAGCATATTTATTCTGGACAAATTTGAATGTTTAAATTTTTCAAAATAAAAGAGAATTTGTCTTCAACGAGGGGTTTAGTAAAGATGTCAGCCCATTGATGGTTTGTATCAATAAATTTTAAAGATATTACCCCTTTATGAACATAGTCTCTAATGAAGTGATGTTTTATTTCTATGTGATTAGCTCTGGAATGCAATATAGGATTCTTACTTAAACAAATGGCAGCAGTATTATCACGGAAGATAGGAATGTTACTCTCAAAGATCAGAAGGTTTTCAAGTTGATTTTTCATCCAGAGCATCTGAGTGGTGTAGAGTGATGCTGATATATATTCTGCTTCTACAGTGGACAGGGCTATGGTTTATTGTCTTTTCCTGGCCCATGCCATAAGATTATTTCCCAAGAACTGACAGTTCCCAGATGTACTTTTACGTTCCATTCTGTCCCCTGCATAATCTGCATCACAATAACCAGAGAGCTTATACTCTGATGTTTTCTCATACATCAGGCCAAGGTTAAGGGTTCCTTTCAGATACCTGAGGATTCTTTTAACAGCTGTTAAATGAGATTCCCTAGGATCTGATTGGAATCTGGGACACAGACATACACTAAACAAAATATCAGGGCGTGTAGCCGTCAGATAGAGAAGAGAGTCTATCATATCACGATAGAGCTTTTGACAAACTTTCTGGCTAGTTTCTTCCTTCTCCAGAATGCAAGTTGGATGCATTGGTGTCTTAGCAGGTTTGCATTCAGCCATTTCGAATTTCTTCAGAATGTCTTTTATGTACTTACTTTGGTATACATAGGTAGCTTCTGAAGCTTGAATGATTTGAATTCCCATAAAGAATTTTAGTTCTTGCATTAAGCTCATTTCAAATTCTGCCTGCATTAGCTAAGAGAATTCTTGACATACAAAGGGGTTAGCTGAACCAAAAATAATGTCATCAACATATACTGGCATATCATGAGATCATTTCTAATGTTTTTACAAAAGAGTGTAGAGTCAACCTTTCCTCTAATAAAATCATGTTCCAGAAGAAAATTACTTAATCTTTCATACCAAGCTCTAGGAGCTTGTTTTAGTCCATATAGAGATTTCTTAAGTTTAAAAACGTGTTCTGGACATTTAGAGTTTTCAAAACCTGGAGGTTGATTGACATATACTTCTTCTGATATATAACCATTAAGGAATGCGCTCTTGACGTCCATCTGATATAGTTTGATGGAATTATTTATAGCAAATGAAACAAGTAAGCGAATAGATTCTAACCTGGCGACTGGGGCAAAGGTTTCATTGTAGTCAATGCCTTCTTGTTGATTGTAACCTTGTGCCACCAGTCGTGCTTTGTTTCTGACTACTTCTCCTTTTTCGTTCAGTTTGTTTCTGAACACCCATCTGGTTCCAATAATGTGAGTTCCTTTAGGCTTTGGGACGAGATCCCAAATGTCATTCTTTGAGAATTGATCTAGCTCTTCTTTCATAGCCATAACCCATTCATTATCTTGAAGTGCCTCATCAGAGGAAGTAGGTTCGATTAGAGATACTAATCCTAGAGGAGTTTCTTCAGATACTTTGAATGTTGACCTAGTTCTGACAGGTTCATCCTTGTTTCCCAAAATCAAATCTTTAGAGATGTTAGGGCGACTTCTTGATCTTTTCTGGATAGTTGAGGCTTCAGTTGCATCTGGAATTTGTTTGTTAGATACTTCTGGTGCTTTCTTCTTTTCGTCTGAGCCTGCAAGAGTGATCTCCAAATCTGCAAGTTTCTCAACTAGCTTTGACTTTTCAGGGTCAAGCTTATCATCAAATCTAACATGTATTGATTCTTCCACAATTTTGGTTTCTGACTTGTATACTTTGTAGCCTTTAGAGCGTTCTGAGTATCCTAACATAATACCTTTTTATGCTTTTGAATCAAACTTGTTCAGATGTTCTTTAGTATTGAGAATAAAACAAGAGCATCCAAAAGGATGGAAATAAGAAATGTTGGGTTTTCTTCCCTTACACAGTTCATAGGTAGTATTTTCCATAACGGATCTAATAGAGATTCTATTATGAATATAACACATTGTATTTATTGCTTCTGCCCAAAAGTGCTTAGCCATATTTGTTTCATTGATCATGATCCTGGCCATCTCTTGGAGTGTCCTATTCTTCCTCTCTACAACTCCATTTTGTTGTGGAGTTCTAGGGTAGGAGAAATCATGGGATATTCTATTAGACTCAGATAGTTCCTCAAAAAATTTATTCTCGAATTCTCCACCATGATCACTTCTAACTCTGATGATTTTAGAGTCAAGTTCGTTTTGCACTTTGGAACAGAAGCTAGTGAATATAGAGTGAGACTCACTCTTGTACTTTAGGAATTTTACCCATGTCCGGTGACTAAAGTCATCAATAATAACTAGTCCATACTTCTTTCCATTGACTGATGCTGTCTTAACAGGCATAAACAGGTCAATGTGAAGAAGTTCCAGAGGCTTAGAGGTGGAAATAATATTTTTCTTTTTAAAAGATGTTTTCGAAAATTTTCCTTTCTGACATGCCTCACACAGAGCTTCTGAAGAATACTTCAGTTTAGGTAGACCTCTGACTAACTCGAGTATATTTAGCTGAGAGAGTTTTCTCATGCTAATGTGGCCTAAGCGTCTATGCCATACCCATTGCTCTTCATGAACAGACATCATACATTTTGATCTTTTAGATCTGAAAGATTTATTTTATAAATATTATTTTTCCTCTTTCCAGTGAATAGAATTGTTCCATTATTCTGATTAATTGCTTTACATGTTTTTTGATTGAAGATCACATCATAACCGTTATCACTTAATTGACTTATTGATAACAGGTTATGCATTAATCCTTCTACATAGAGAACATCAAATATAGAGGGAAGAGTTTGTATTACCACTAGTTCCGGAGCCTCTGATTCTTCCTTTCTGATTTCCTCTGAAACCAACGAAACCAGCATCTTTAAGTTCCAGACTTTGGAACATATACTTTCTTCCCGTCATGTGTCGCGAGCATCCAGAGTCCAGGTACCATGATTGGTGTCTTAACTCTGCTGCATAAGATATCTGCAACATAAACAATCTTATCCTTTGGTACCCAAAATCTTTTGGGTCTTTTGTGATTAGTTTTCCCAAAGTTTCTTAGAACTTTGGGTTTTCTAGCATTATCTTGTGCTTGTGTATGTGTGTAGTGATAAGAAAAAGGGGATTTTTGTTTGTCATCTGTAGGGAATTTATCTTCACTGGGAACATACCTTATCCCTCTTTTATTATTCTGACTAACTCCATATATCATGGATGCCATTCTGCTTCTTTCTATCCCATTTTCAGAAACTTTTGAAAAGATTTTTCATATTCATATATTATTGTGTTAGAAATTTGTGGGGCTTGAGATAACGCTTCTTCAAGTTTTAAACGTTGTTTATTTGTGGAGTCTCTTTCTTTTGTCAGAGTTAGGTTTTCATCTTTTAGTTCTGAAACTGTTATCTCAAGCTTATCACACTCTTCGATGGTTCCTTCAAGAACCCTTTTTAGTGCTTTAAATTTTTGTTTAAGTTTTTGATATGAGTTCAAAGATTCAGAAAGGCATGATTCAAGGTCAGAGCGAGAAAGATCAGAAAATACCTCTCCAGGATCAGATTCTCTATCTGATGTATTTCCAGAGGTGATAGCCATAAATGCAACATTTGCCTGTTCTTCAGAGTCTGATTCAGAGGAATCAGATTCACTATCGTCCCAGGTGGCCATTAGACCGTTTTTGGTTTTGAATGAGCTTTTCTTGAAACTTTCTCTTCTGGAGCTCTCTTTCTTCAGCTTTGGACATTCGTTTATGTAGTGACCTGTTTCCTTACATTCATAGCATGTTATTTCTTTGTTTGACTTACCTCTGGAAGTTGATTCTGAGTGATCTCCCTTGGGTCTTGGTCTTCTGAAGTTTTTATTCCTTTTTCCCCAGAGTTGTTTTACTCTTCTGGTCAAAAGGGATAACTCTTCTTCATCGTCAGAGTCTTTCTTTTCAGAGTCGTCATTGTCTTCCTCTTCAGCTTGAAAGGCTTTATTCCTTTCTGGTTTGCGTCTTTCAGATCTGGACTTCAGTGCTACATACTTGATCTTCTTTTGAGGCTCATCTTCCTCAAGTTCTATCTCATGACTTCTGAGTGAATTGACGAGTTCCTCAAGGCTGATATTGTTCAGATCTTTTGATAACTTTAATGTTGTGACCATTGCTCTCCACTTCTTTGGAAAGCTTCTGACTATCTTTTTGACATAATCTGCAGTTGTGTAGCCCTTGTCCAGAACTTTGAGTCCTACAATTAAAGTTTGAAATCTAGAAAACATTACCTCTATAGCTTCATCGTCTTCCATCTTGAAGGCTTCGTACTTCTGAATTAGAGCCAAAGGCTTTGTCTCTTTGACTTGAGAATTTCCTTCGTGAGTCATCCTCAAGGAATCAAGTATTTCTTTAGTTGTTTCCCTGTTGGTGATCTTTTCAGATTCATTGTAGGAAATGGCATTTAGCAGTATCGTTCTGGCTTTGTGATGGTTTTTGAAGTCGCGCTTCTGATCACCTGTCATTTTGCTTCTAGCAATGGCAACGCCAGCATCAGACACATGAGGTGTTTAGCCGATTGTGACTATGTCCCATAGATCAGCATCATAGCCCAGAAATAAACTTTCAATTATATCTTTCCAGTAATCAAATTTTTCTCCATCAAAGATTGGAGGTTTAGCATTGTAACTATCTCTTTGATTAGTGTTGGCCATATGTTATACGGTGAACTGACTTTTGTGTTTTGTTTTGAAAAACAATGTCGCGGATAGCAAGAGTCGCCACCGACTTTTCTTTTATCCAATAAGGAAAGGCGGAAAAGAACAGGAAAGACCTTGATTAGATTTTGAGTTCGGGAGGTACATTATACAAAGGGAAGGTGTTAGCACCCTTTGTATCCATGGTTATCCATGGGCTCTTAATTGCTTAGCTCACTTATGTTTTCCTTGTTCGAGAAAGTGTTTGAGAAATATGGTGTGTTTAGAAAATATTTTAATGGAGAGTTTAACTTTATAATGATTCTTGTACGAATGTATACAAAGTGTTTATCTCGTTTGATTTTGAAAGATGTTTAGAAAAATATAACTCGGCGATGATTCTGGTGCGAATGTATACCAAGTGGTGATTTTCTAAAAGATGTTTTGAAAAGTGGGAGGTGTGAAAAGTATTTTGAGCTGCGAGCAAGTATTTAAGAGTTATACCTAACCAAGGTCTTTATAGGTATTTCCTATCCTTAGGAGGGTAAAACTGTCTTTACTATTGAGAAGTAAGTAGTCTTATCCTTTGGATGTAAAGGGACATCGTAGGGTCGTCGATCGGTCATTGAAGGCAACATTTGTAAGGATACCTTAGCATTCGAAGGGACGATCATCATTTAAGCGTAGGCTACCACGAAGGGTCATCGAGGGACAAAGTCATGTATTCGAAGGCAACATTCGAGGGACTATGATGATTTAACCGAAGGGATCTCTGAGGGTAATTAAATTTGCTTTTAGCATACCATGTAGTGCCTGTGCTAAAGTCATATTGATTTTCGTAAACTGTCTTCTTGGCCTGTCTTGTCTGTGTTGGAAGTTTTGAGATGGCGGTGCTGCAATCGTAACTGCTCCAACAGCATGGTCACGATTTTTCTTGTTATGACCCCTTTGACCGTACACAGCATTTGATTCGTTCCTCCCCTGATAGGACTTTTTGGTGCTTACAGAGGTAGCCACCTGTATCTTTCCACTTCGAATGCCACTTTCAACACGTTCACCTGTTAATATAAGTTCAGTGAAACCCGATGAGGAACTTCCCAATAGATGGCTGTAGAATGGGCCAGTCAGTGTACCCATGAACATGTCCACTAATTCTCGATCAGTCATAGGGGCTTTGACTCTTCCAGCCAAATCTCTCCATTTTTTAGCATATTCTTTGAAGCTTTCTTTAGATCCCATAGTCATATTCTACAACTGTAGCCGAGTAGGCGCCAATTCAGAATTGTACTGGTAGTGCTTGTAGAAAGCTGTCGCTAAATCAGTCCAGGTGCGGATGTTAGAGCTCTCGAGTTGATAATACCACTCTAACTGTGTGCCAGACAGACTCTCTTGGAAGAAATGGATCCATAGCTTCCTATCAGTGGTATACGGCTGAATTTTCCTCACATAAGCTCTCAGATGCATCTGAGGACAAGACGCACCATCATACTTAGTGAAAGCGGGGACCTTGAATTTGCGGGGAATGACCACATCAGAGACCAGACCTAAGCCTTCGAAATCCAGATCGGGCGCCTTTTGACCCTCCATAGCTAGCATGCGTTCTTCCAGCAACTTATACTTATCATCTTTTGGAGAGTACTGTTCATTTTCATAATCTTCATCGTCGTCCTCAGGGTCGAAGGGATCAACATTCTCCTCTTCCGAATCATTTTCTGTCTCCTCGTCTTGATCCTTCGGAATTCTAATCTTGACTCCTGCGGCCTGTCCTTTAAGCCTTCTTCCCGGGTTAATGTAACTCACAGCTTTCTTGTCTTTCTTCTTCTCGAGCAAGAGAGCCTTCAGCTCATCCTGCCCCTTGGATAAGTTCAAGATCATCTCCTGGAATTGAGCATTCTGAGCCTAGAGATCTTTGACAGTTTGTTCGAGAGCCGTCTTTCTGTTTAGAAGGAAGACCGTGAGAACATTGATCCTTTAGAATACCTGTTATGCGATGTTATGTTATGCTATGCAATGTATGAAATGTTTTCAAGGACTTTTGGAATTTAACTTTGCGTAAACCACCAAAAAGGGGAGCTTTCATTAATAATTTCTTTAATCAATGTTCGTTACAAAAAATAATAAAAATACAATGAAAGATCAAGTCTCCTAGGGACGGCTTCTTTTTGGGCGAAGATATGCATTGAGTCTTCGTTCCTCATTAAGCTGGCTGGTGAGCTCTAATACTTTCTTCCTTTCTGCACCGAACTGAGTTTCAAAAGTATCCCTTTCCTCTCTCAACTGGATCCAGGATTTCTTCAATTCTTCAACATTGGTAGGCATATCTGGATAAGGAACGATCTGAGGGGCACCTCCTTCAACTTTTGGCTCGACAGTCAGAGGTCCGATTGCAAGATATGGCATGGTAAGCTCACGAGCTCTGGCGCGTACCCATCTGAGATAAGGTTCCATAGGAATAGAGTTTTTCTGTCCTAAAGTACTTCTTTTCACCATGCCCCAAGCTCGTACAAACCTTTGACGGAGACCTTGAGAGTCGTTGTCATAGTCAAACACAGTGCCTTGAATAATTATTTCATGTGGACCATCTCTTCGAGCATAACCAAACTGACGTAGGGCTAAAGCTGGGTTATACGTAATACCTCCTCTTATCCCCAGGAGTGGTACGTTAGAGAATTCTCCACAACGGTCAATGATGATAACATTTTCTTTGGGTTGGGGACACCAATGGATGTCTGAATGTGAGAGCGACATTATCCTTTGAGACCATTTCAAATTTTGCTCATTCTTCAAGACTGATTGAGGAAGGTGCGAAATAAACCACCTAGACAATAAAGGTATGCAACACATGAGAGTCCCTTGCCTTTTCATAGTACGAGTGTGAAGGGAATGCAAAATGTCTCCAAGCAAGGTGGGCACAGGGTTATGAGTGAGAAATATCTTAACAGCATTCATGTCTATGAATTGATCCGGATTAGGAAATAGCACCAAACCATAGATTAGTAGGGCTAGAACATCTTCGAAAGCATGGACATTCATAACTTTTAGGAATTCTCGGGCCTTATTTATCAGAAATTTGGCAAGTAAACCCTTAACTCCACTTCTTGTTACCCAATTAGTTTCAATGTCGGACTTTGTCAGGTGTAAAGCCGCGGCAACTTCTTCAGACTTCGGAATCTTTTCTAAACCACTGAAAGGTGTTTGATCAAGGATAGGTATCCCAAGCAGCCTGGAAAACTCTTCTAATGTGGGTACCAACTGATAATCTGGGAAGGTGAAGCAATGATGTTCAGGATCGAAGAACTGGAATAGAACTCTCATAATATCTTCTTTGAAACCGGTGGTAACTAAATTGAGGAGAGAACCATGTTTCTTGATGAATTGAGCATGATCGGGCAGTTCTGACACTAAATCCTTGAGTTGAGGAGAGGTCGCTACAAAATTGATCCGGATGGTCTTCTTGGAAGCCATAGCCTTGCAAAACAGAGCAAAGTTAAATTCCTAAGTCCTTGAAATGGTTAGTACAATGTCATGATGTTATGATGTTATGATGTTATGATGTTATGTAAGTAACAAACACAAACAAGTCACACCGCAATCATTCCTAGGTTTTAATGCTTGCATGAGTTCCATAGGTAAGTACCTTCCCCACTGAAGTTTGGTTGGTTCCACCTGTCCTAGAATAGTAACCGGGTTCTAGAAGGATCTCAAATCATCGACCTTTCCTTAAGTCCACTTCAGTGCAACACCAAGCGGTTGACCAAAATTTCCCTAAAGTCCAATCTCAAAGAGTGTAGTATCGAGTATCAACCAACCCCAGTCGGAACCGAAGTCAGTTATCTCACTACTTTCTAATGGCTAGGATGAGTCAATTAGGGTTCTAAAGGTCTGGTTAATGCTTTGATGACACCACGCAGACGCCAAACTTTTCCTCAGGTAAACATGAGGAACATCAGGACATCCAAAGTGTCACATTAACCGTAGCCATCATTTTAACCATTCCAGTATACGTCGGACAGTCGCGATGATCTCTTGCTACTTACCTAAGGTACACTAGATCCGGGTGTAGGATCTTTCACTCAAGCATAGAATACCCAAACAATCCCTTAAAAGTAAAGCAGATGAAGGAACAATTCGAAAACATAAATGACCTTATTTTTAAGGTAACCTCTCTTTTTAAGTATCCCGAGCAGAGTTGCCAGTTCTGTTATACGATGAACTGACTTTTGTGTTTTGTTTTGAAAAACAATGTCGCGGATAGCAAGAGTCGCCACCGACTTTTCTTTTATCCAATAAGGAAAGGCGGAAAAGAACAGGAAAGACCTTGATTAGATTTTGAGTTCGGGAGGTGCATTATACAAAGGGAAGGTGTTAGCACCCTTTGTATCCATGGTTATCCATGGGCTCTTAATTGCTTAGCTCACTTATGTTTTCCTTGTTCGAGAAAGTGCTTGAGAAATGTGGTGTGTTTAGAAAATATTTTAATGGAGAGTTTAACTTTATAATGATTCTTGTACGAATGTATACAAAGTGTTTATCTCGTTTGATTTTGAAAGATGTTTAGAAAAATATAACTCGGTGATGATTCTGGTGCGAATGTATACCAAGTGGTGATTTTCTAAAAGATGTTTTGAAAAGTGGGAGGTGTGTAAAGTTATTTGAGCTGCGAGCAAGTATTTAAGAGTTATACCTAACCAAGGTCTTTATAGGTATTTCCTATCCTTAGGAGGGTAAAACTGTCTTTACTATTGAGAAGTAAGTAGTCTTATCCTTTGGATGTAAAGGGACATCATAGGGTCGTCGATCGGTCATTGAAGGCAACATTTGTAAGGATACCTTAGCATTCGAAGGGACGATCATCATTTAACCGTAGGCTACCACGAAGGGTCATCGAGGGACAAAGTCATGTATTCGAAGGCAACATTCGAGGGACTATGATGATTTAACCGAAGGGTCTTTGCTAAGGGCATCCTTACATTCGCGGGACATGGCCGTAATATCGTAAGGCAACAAAGAGAGGGATCATATGTTCGAAGGCCAGGTAATCAGTCAAGTAATTAAAATGAATCTTCACAAGGGTATCCCACAAATAAAGTGGAATACCTAGCAAACTGTCTCTTCAGGAGTATGTGAACCCTCATATAAATTCAACAAACGGGTTAGAATACCAAGCTAGGGTGCAACCAAGAGTTGCACCAAACAAAAGAATCACAACAATAATAGTGTCAGGCAAACAACATATAGATGCAATAGAAAACATGTCAATCAAGTACAGAACAGATTAGAATGCAAATGAAAAAACAAATACTGTCATGTTCGCTACTGCCTCGCCTAGCGAAGGCTTGGCGAACCCTCGCTACATGCTCGCTCAGCGAAGTGCTGGCGAACGGCTGCGGGTTCTGGGTTCTTCTTTGATAACAGTGCGATTTCAGGAACCCCAAACCCTATGGCATCCATTACAGAAATTACATGGTTAAATATTCAAGATATCGTGTTACACATTCATGCATACTTAAACCCATATGCAAAACCTAAATGAGAAATTCAATCATAATGCCTCATGTATTTGCAGATGTCAAATTAGGAGCATAAAATTAGTGGGGGGTGTGGCAAAACTGTTTGCAATTGAGTTGGGCGGAGGTAACCTTTGTGCAGATGAGTTTCCTTCAGGGTATTCGGGGGTTACTCTGAATTCTCTTCATTAGCCTCCAGGGTTTTTCGGGTTGCCTCTGTTAGGGTTTGCTTGTTCCCTCTCTGTCCACCGTCTGTCTCCGTCTCTCCGTATCTCCCTTTCTGTGTATGAAGTTCTGGTATTTATAATTGTGTCTTGGTGGGCTCAGAATTAAGCCCAAAATTTTCTGGTATTTCGTGAGCTCGCTAGGCGAGTGAGCTAGCGAAGGATTCGCTAGGCGAGTAGCTAGCGAAGGAATGACGCGTGGGCCTCGCTTAGTGAAGGGTTTGCTCGCCTAGCGAGCATGCCAGTTTAGGTCATCTTCTGGATTTGGTAATCTGTGCGCTGGACCCTTGTTCCTTTAACATTAATGTCTTGAAAATGGATTAGAATGTCTTGAAAAATGTCCTGAAACCTTAACGGGAAAATTTTGGGGTATGACAGCTCCCCCTGTTCAATATTCATAAACCGAGAGAGTTAGAATGACATGTATGCCATTCGTGATCTGGAGGTAGAAGATTATTGAACACTTAGAATGCCCAAAAATTTGCGCTTGTTAATTAAAAGTTAGTCTTGACGGAGATGGGCTTAGAGATGCCATCCAGAAAGTATGATGATGGGGGCTTCAGAGTGCGTCGTACATTAGACCATATCTGAAGACATGGGTGTCATACTGGGTCGCACGCTAGGCCGTATAATGAGTCATTCATTAGGTGTTGTTAGGGTGATCTGAACCTGATGAGATAAGGATCAGAATGGGTTATACGCTGCTGGGGATAAAGGATCAGAATGGATCATACGCTAGATCGTATCTGAATTGCAGAATGAACCGTCCGTTAGGCTGCATCTGAAGAGGTAAAGATCAGAATGGATCGTACGCTAGATCGTATCTGAGTAGCAGAATGAGTCGTCCATTAGGCGGGTGACTTCACTGGCGATGGAAGATCAGACCGGATCATACACTAGATCGTATCTGAGTAGCAGAATGAGCCGTCCATCAGGCTGTATCTGAGATAAAAGGTCAGAATGGATCGTACGCTAGATCGTATCTGAGTAGCAGAATGAGTCGTCCATCAGGCTGTATCTGAGATAAAAGGTCAGAATGGATCGTACGCTAGATCGTATCTGAGTAGCAGAATGAGCCGTCCGTTTGGCTGTATCTGATGATAAAAGGTAGTCGTACGCCAGACTACATTTTAGAATATACCGTACGCTAGGTAGTATCTGAGGAATAAAGATCAGAATGGATCGTACGCTAGATCGTATCTTAGCAGAATGAGCCATCCGTTAGGCTATATCTGATGATGAGAGGGGTAGTCATACGCTAGACTACACTTCAGAATGTACCGTACGCTAGGTGGTATCTGAGGAGATGAACATCCAAATGGGTCGTACGCTAGACCGTATTGAAGGAGCCATACGTTAGGCTGAATCAGAATGAGCTGTACGTTAGGCTATATCTGATAATGTTTGTATATGTTGTACTCGCGATAAATGTCCGGGATGGGCTTAAAGATGCCATCATTAGGAGGATGTCAGAATGCTTATCAGAATGAACATTCATATGGATTATATCTGAAAGATGCATCTGAATCTCAAATGTAACCGATGAGGGTGTCCGTTTGAATGAACCTTTATTTTGACTGTATCGGGAGGATAATCAACCTGAAAAAAAGTTAGCCTCATGCCATGTCATGATGCATGAGATGTTTTATGCTTGTGAAAATAAATGCGAACATTGCATGCATGTATATGATGCGAAATGATGCATGAATGAATTATGCGTCTGAAAAATTTTGCCAGGGGAAAATAAATCCCCATATTCTGGTTGGAGATATTTGTATTGATGGCCCTTTCTTAGCTGGGGATATTTGATTTCTTGTCTGATGGTAGAAATATTCAACAGGACTTGGCCAGGGATAAAAGAGATGACCGGTCTGTCTAGTAATGCCAATTTCTTCTGGGAAATAACTGGTTTTGCTGGGGGATAGGATTAGCAACCGGATTCATCGGAAAGCATGGTTAGACTTTATCCTCGACCCTAAAGTCTTTTAGTAACTACTATTTCTATCTTATGCATGTATTTTCGGTAAACATCAACCATGTTCAAATGCATATATTAATTCGAATTAAATCAATGGACGTTTATGCAAACAAAACAGAGAAAGTAAAACAAAAGCATCTTTTTGGAAATAAAATTGTATTGATTTTGAAAGAGGGCCTATAAATAGGCAATTTGAGTACAAGGAGACAGAAATCCTAGTAAGAGGAAATTGTCAAGAAAACAAAGAGAAAGCTATGAAGAAAAAGTCCTATTGATTTTAATTCCACTACTGTCATTATGTCTTCAAGCCTCTCATCTCCTGCTGTCGGATAGAAGTGATTGGCTTGTTCAGTCCCTTTGAATTGGGTGAAGCTGACCGAGAACGGGACATAGTCATACGCTTTAATCCCTAATTTTTGCCTGGACCGCCTTTTCAGGTTTTCAGTCCACCAGGATACCCTTTTTTGCCCAAGCCGCCTTTTCAGGTTTTCGACTTGCCGGGTGTACATTTTTATATGTTTATCCCTAATTTTTGCCCGAACCCTTTTGGTTCACCGGGATGCCCTTACTTTTGCCTAGATACGTCGACCTAGCGGGTCTCTTTTATGCGTAGTATTTTTTAACTATGTCTGCGTTCACGGGATGTGGGAAGTCTTCGCCATCCATTGTAGCAAGCATCATGGCTCCACCAGAGAATACCTTCTTAACTACAAATGGCCCTTCGTATGTGGGAGTCCATTTGCCTCTAGAATCACCTTGTGATAGAATGATACGCTTTATTACCAAGTCGCCAATTTGATATACCTGTCTCTTGACTTTTTTATTAAATGCCTGGATCATGCGCTTCTGATATACCTGCCCATGACAAACAGCCGCAAGTCTCTTTTCATCAATCAAATTTATCTGATCGAGTCGAGTCTGAATCCATTCATCTTCACCTAAGCCTGCATCTTTCATAATTCTTAGAGAGGGAATCTGAACTTCCACTGGTAAAATGGCTTTCATTCCGTAGACTAGAGAGAAAGGAGTTGCCCCTGTCGAAGTACGCACTGAAGTGCGATAACCATGAAGAGCAAAGGGTAACATCTCATGCCAGTCTTTGTATGTTACTGTCATCTTTTGTATGATCTTCTTAATATTCTTATTAGCAGCTTCTACGGCGCCATTCATCTTTGGCCGGTACGGAGAAGAGTTATGGTGTTTTATTTTGAACTGCGTGCAGAGTTCAGTAATCATCTTGTTGTTCAAATTAGTACCATTATCAGTGATAACTCTTTCAGGAATGCCATATCGACAAATGAGACTATTCTTGATGAATCGTGCCACCATATTCTTGGTGACAGAAGCAAATGAGGCTGCCTCTACCCACTTTGTAAAATAATCAATAGCAACAAGAATGAAACGATGTCCATTAGAAGCAGTAGGTTTAATCTCTCCAATCATATCAATGCCCCACATTGCAAAGGTCCAAGGTGCTGTCAACACGTTCAATGGAGTAGGAGGTACATGTACTTTGTCCGCATAGATCTGGCACTTGTGACAAGTTCTGGAGTGATGGTGGCAATCAGCTTCCATGGTAGACCAATAATACCCTGATCTCAGAATCTTCTTGGCCATCGTATGTCCACTAGAATGAGTCCCAAAAATACCGTCGTGCATGTCTTCCATAATCTTTTCTGCTTCCTTTTTATCCACACAGCAAAGCAAAGTCGAATCATGATTACGTTTGTATAATACTCCATTACTCAAAAAGAATTTAGCGGAGAACTTCCTTAGAAATTTTTTGTCATTGATGGATGCCCCTTCAGGGTATTCCTGAGTTTCTAAATATCTTTTTACTTCGTGGAACCAAGGTTTCTCTTCTACTTCATCAGTATTAAGTTCATAACAATATGCTGGTTCATCTAATCGTTCAACGGTGATCATGGGAGCTTCATTGTCCCATCTGACTTTGAACATAGATGACATGGTAGCCAATGCGTCTGCCACCTGATTCTCTTCTCGTGGAATATGTTCGAATGTAATCTCTTCAAAGTATGGGATTAATGTCAACACCCGCTCTCGATAAGGGATGAGATTCGGATGTTTAGTGTCCCATTCTCCTTTGATCTGACTGATTACTAAGGCTGAGTCTTCGTACACCCTCAAAAACTTGATTCTCAAGTCTATAGCAGCCTTGAGTCCTAAAATACATGCTTCATACTCAGCCATATTGTTGGTACAGTCAAAACATAGTCTAGAAGTGAAAGGCGTATGGCAACCCCTGGGAGAAATAATTACAACACCAACACCATTGCCCAATGCATTAGAAGATCTGTCAAAAACCATAGTCCATCGGGATCCCAGTTCGGGTCCTTCATCTGGTCCAGGTTCTTCACCATCAGTAACAAGCATGACATCCTCATCTGGGAACTCAAAATTCATAGATTGGTAATCATCAACTGCTTGATGAGCCAAATGATCAGCTAACACGCTTCCTTTGATTGCTTTCTGAGTAGTATATTGGATATCATACTCTGTTAAAATCATCTGTCATCTTGCTATTCTTCCGGAGATGGCAGGTTTCTCAAATATATATTTGATAGGATCCATCTTAGAAATCAATAAAGTGGTATGATTCAACATATAATGTCTTAGTCGGCGAGCAGCCCAAGCCAAAGCACAGCAAGTTTTCTCGAGCAATGAGTATCTTGTTTCACAGTCGGTAAACTTTTTGCTAAGGTAGTATATGGCATGCTCTTTTCGACCAGACTCGTCATGTTGCCCCAACACACACCCCATTGAATTTTCTAACACGGTCAAATACATGATTAGAGGTCTTCCTTCAACTGGTGGCATCAGAATTGGAGGTTCTTGGAGATACTTCTTGATTCTGTCAAAAGCTTCTTGACATTCATCATTCCATACCATCTCTTGATTTTTTCTCAGTAATTTGAAGATGGGTTTTCAGGTAGCAGTCAAATGGGAGATAAATCGGGCAATGTAATTCAAGCGTCCCAAGAAACCTCTGACTTCTTTATCTGTACGGGGAACTGGCATTTCTTGAATAACTCTCACCTTAGCCGGGTCAACCTCAATTCCTTTGCCACTGACAATAAAGCCCAAGAGTTTACCGAATCTTACTCCAAAGGTGCATTTGTTCGGGTTCAATCTCAACTTGTATTTCTTCAACCTCTCAAACAGTTTGTATAAATGATCGAGATGTTCTTCTTCAATATGAGATCTGGCTATCATGTCATCCACATATACCTCTATTTCATGATGGATCATATCATGGAACAAAACCACCATAGCACGCTGGTATGTTGCCCCTGCATTCTTTAAACCGAATGGCATTACTTTGTAACAGAAAGTGCCCCATTGCGTCACAAATGTAGTTTTCTCCATGTCCTCATGTGCCATCTTAATCTGGTTATAACCTGAGAATCCATCCATGAATGAGAATACCTTGTGTTGAGCGGTGTTATCTACCAGAACATCAATGTGCGGAAGTGGAAGGTCATCTTTGGGACTCGCTTTATTCAAATCTCTGTAATCTACACATATTCGCACCTTACCATCCTTCTTTGGCACTGGTACCACATTAGCAACCCATTGAGGATAAGAAGTAACAGCCAGAAAACCTGCATTAAATTGTTTCATAACCTCGGCTTTGATTTTCTCAGACATTTCAGGATGCATGCGACGAACCTTTTGCTTAACAGGATGACAATCTTCCTTCATTGGCAAATGATGCACTACTATATCAGTATCCAGTCCTGGCATGTCTTCATAAAACCAAGAAAAAATCTCTATATAGTCATGTAACATCTGAATCAATCTTTCTTTGACACTGTTTTCCAAGCTTGCTCCTATTTTGACTTCTTTCTTGTCTACTTCAGTACCCAGATTTACAGTTTCAATTGATTCCTCATGCGGCTGTATAGTCTTTTCTTCTTGCAGTAACAGTCTGGCAAGCTCTCCAGGTACTTCATAATCTTCCTCACTTCCCTCCTCGGCTTGGTAGATCGGATTTTCAAAGTCATAATGAACAGTAGCATAATTATTATCAACAGGATCCAGAGTGGATATGGATCTGCAATTTGTTACGTGAGTGTGTGTAAGAAAGCATATCTTGTTTAAAAGATGACAGGAAAGATAAAGAGCGCAATATTTGAATGCAAAAAGTCCATTGATTTATTGAATGTGGATATGCTTATGAAAATGACAAAACCCTTAACAAATTAGCTATTTGTGCCCTGGGCATAGACACAATGCTTTAAGAAGTTCAATTGTAAAAATTAAAAATTTGCAACACTAAAATAGGCAATTACAATTACTCCTGACTAAAGGAAATCGGGATAGTGTCTTCAGCCTTCCAATTATTGAGTCCGTCACCAATTGTTGGGAAAATCCAGCTATCCAAGTCGCAATCACTATCAGCATCTTCTACAGCATTAATCTGATCTTTGACTACCTTTTCAGAGCTAAATCCCAGGCCAAATCTATCAGACTTGTACGATACATCGATCAGTTGACCCCAGCCAGTACGACCACCATCTTCGACCACGGCTCAAGCGTCTTTCAGAGAAGTCATAGCAGGAGGAGCACGAATAACCTTGGGCACACAGGCGGTTGGCTTAAGGACAGGACTGGTCGGAGGAACTACTTCAAATGACTGAGAAGGAGTCTCAAAGAACACACCATCCATCTCGACGTATCTGAAGGTATGCACACTACTGACAATATACTCTTCTTCTCCACACACAGTGACAATCTTACCCTCTATTGGATACCTCAGCTTTTGATGGAGAGATGAAGCTACAACACTTGCCCCATGAATCCAAGGGCGTCCCAACAAGCAGGAATAGGCAAGACGAATGTTCATTACGTGAAAGGTAGTGTTGAAGACTTGAGGTCCTATCTTGATAGGGAGAACCACTTCACCATGGACAACACTCTTCGCACCATCATAAGCACGCACCACAACGTCACTAGGCTTCAGCTCAATGCTTTTACAGTCAAGTTTATCGAGCACAGCTTTCGGTAGCACATTCAAAGAGGAGTCATTATCGATCAACACATGAGACAAGGTGATCCCCTTACACTCAATGGAGATATGCAGAGCTTAATTGTGATTCTTTCCTGCTGGTGTCAGGTCAGCATCGGAAAAGCCTAGGCCATTGTCAACAGCCAAGTTAGCAACATAATTTTCGAACTGATCGACAGATGTCTCCTGAGGCACATGAACAGTCTTCAAGAATTTTGTCAATGCATTGGCATGAGATTCAGAAGATAACAACAAGGATAACATCGAAATTTTAGACGGAGTATGCCCCAACTGTTCTACCACATCAAAATCACTCTTGCGGATGATTTTCAGCATTTCTTCCATTTCCTGTTTGGCAACATCTTCGGTAGTAACTTCGACCGGTGTCCTTGACTGAGAAGGATTGATTACTGGCTCCTTTCCTCGAGTTTCAGGGATGGGAGGTGAGATTTCTGGAGAAAAGATCCTTCCGCTTCGAGTAATTTTACTAGTCCCAACAATGTCAACGTCATTAGGATTAGCAGAATTATCATCTTGCTTTATGCCGTGGATGTAAACCTCCCCTCCATAATTCCACGGAATGGCTTTGCTTGAGGAATACGGTACTGGGCCAGGTGCAGTAATAATTAGGGGAGCTACCTTGGGCTCAGCAGTAATCTTCACAGGCAATCTAGTGGCGGTAATCTTCACTGGAACTTTGGACCTAGCAATCACAGATATTTCTTCAATAGGATTTTCCACCTTAGGAATCTTTTCTAAGAGAATTGTACGATCATCCATCAGCCGTTGAATACCATTCCTCAACTTTAAGCAATCATTGGGTCGGAGTATACAGAGATCGCAATTTTCAGCACAACCTGGAAATAAACCAGCTTGTAATAAATTCTTCTTGATGATCAGGAGAGGAGATGCTAAGTCAGCTACATTAGAAATGTGAGAATTGTCATCCACAGCATTAACAGTCTTGTCATGATTAGGCATAGGAGCAGTGATGATATTAGGAGTCTCCGGAGGATCAAATTCAATTTCCCCAGCGTCGATCATATCCTGAATCTTATTCTTCAACAACCAATAATCGTTTGTATCATGCCCGGGGCTACCAGAGTGATATGCACACCTGGCATTGGGATTATAACGAGGAGAAGTAGTGTTGGGATTTGCAGGAGGATCTCTGAGGGTAATTAAACTTGCTTTTAGCATACCCTGTAGTGCCTGTGCTAAAGTCATATTGATTTTCGTAAACTGTCTTCTTGGCCTGTCTTGTCTGTGTTGGAAGTTTTGAGATGGCGGTGCTGCAATCGTAACTGCTCCAACAGCATGGTCACGATTTTTCTTGTTATGACCCCTTTGACCGTACACAGCATTTGATTCGTTCCTCCCCTGATAGGACTTTTTGGTGCTTGCAGAGGTAGCCACCTGTATCTTTCCACTTCGAATGCCACTTTCAACACGTTCACCTGTTAATATAAGTTCAGTAAAACCTGATGAGGAACTTCCCAATAGATGGCTGTAGAATGGGCCAGTCAGTGTACCCATGAACATGTCCACTAATTCTCGATCAGTCATAGGGGCTTTGACTCTGCCAGCCAAATCTCTCCATTTTTGAGCATATTCTTTGAAGCTTTCTTTAGATCCCATAGTCATATTCTGCAACTGTAGCCGAGTAGGCACCAATTCAGAATTGTACTGGTAGTGCTTGTAGAAAGTTGTCGCTAAATCAGTCCAGGTGCGGATGTTAGAGCTCTCGAGTTGATAATACCACTCTAACTGTGTGCCAGACAGACTCTCTTGGAAGAAATGGATCCATAGCTTCCTATCAGTGGTATACGGCTGAATTTTCCTCACATAAGCTCTCAGATGCATCTGAGGACAAGACGCACCATCATACTTAGTGAAAGCGGGGACCTTGAATTTGCGGGGAATGACCACATTAGAGACCAGACCTAAGCCTTCGAAATCCAGATCGGGCGCCTTTTGACCCTCCATAGCTAGCATGCGTTCTTCCAGCAACTTATACTTATCATCTTTTGGAGAGTACTGTTCATTTTCATAATCTTCATCGTCGTCCTCAGGGTCGAAGGGATCAACATTCTCCTCTTCCGAATCATTTTCTGTCTCCTCTTCTTGATCCTTCGGAATTCTAATCTTGACTTTTGCGGCCTGTCCTTTAAGCCTTCTTCCCGGGTTAATGTAACTCATAGCTTTCTTGTCTTTCTTCTTCTCGAGCAAGAGAGCCTTCAGCTCATCCTGCCCCTTGGATAATTTCAAGATCATCTCCTGGAATTGAGCATTCTGAGCCTAGAGATCTTTGACAGTTTGTTCGAGAGCCATCTTTCTGTTTAGAAGGAAGACCGTGAGAACATTGATCCTTTAGAATACCTGTTATGCGATGTTATGTTATGTTATGCAATGTATGAAATGTTTTCAAGGACTTTTGGAATTTAACTTTGCGTAAACCACCAAAAAGGGGAGCTTTCATTAATAATTTCTTTAATCAATGTTCGTTACAAAAAATAATAAAAATACAATGAAAGATCAAGTCTCCCAGGGACGGCTTCTTTTTGGGCGGAGATATGCATTGAGTCTTCGTTCCTCATTAAGCTGGCTGGTGAGCTCTAATACTTTCTTCCTTTCTGCGCCGAACTGAGTTTCAAAAGTATCCCTTTCCTCTCTCAACTGGATCCAGGATTTCTTCAATTCTTCAACATTGGTAGGCATATCTGGATAAGGAATGATCTGAGGGGCACCTCCTTCAACTTTTGGCTCGACAGTCAGAGGTCCGATTGCAAGATATGGCATGGTAAGCTCACGAGCTCTGGCGCGTACCCATCTGAGATAAGGTTCCATAGGAATAGAGTTTTTCTGTCCTAAAGTACTTCTTTTCACCATGCCCCAAGCTCGTACAAACCTTTGACGGAGACCTTGAGAGTCGTTGTCATAGTCAAACACAGTGCCTTGAATAATTATTTCATGTGGACCATCTCTTCGAGCATAACCAAACTGACGTAGGGCTAAAGCTGGGTTATAAGTAATACCTCCTCTTATCCCCAGGAGTGGTACGTTAGAGAATTCTCCACAACGGTCAATGATGATAACATTTTCTTTGGGTTGGGGACACCAATGGATGTCTGAATGTGAGAGCGACATTATCCTTTGAGACCATTTCAAATTTTGCTCATTCTTCAAGACTGATTGAGGAAGGTGCGAAATAAACCACCTAGACAATAAAGGTACGCAACACATGAGAGTCCCTTGCCTTTTCATTATACGAGTGTGAAGGGAATGCAAAATGTCTCCAAGCAAGGTGGGCACAGGGTTATGAGTGAGAAATATCTTAACAGCATTCATGTCTATGAATTGATCCGGATTAGGAAATAGCACCAAACCATAGATTAGTAGGGCTAGAACATCTTCGAAAGCATGGACATTCATAACGTTTAGGAATTCTCGGGCCTTATTTATCAGAAATTTGGCAAGTAAACCCTTAACTCCACTTCTTGTTACCCAATTAGTTTCAATGTCGGACTTTGTCAGGTGTAAAGCCGCGGCAACTTCTTCAGACTTCGGAATCTTTTCTAAACCACTGAAAGGTGTTTGATCAAGGATAGGTATCCCAAGCAGCCTGGAAAACTCTTCTAATGTGGGTACCAACTGATAATCTGAGAAGGTGAAGCAATGATGTTCAGGATCGAAGAACTGGAATAGAACTCTCATAATATCTTCTTTGAAACCGGTGGTAACTAAATTGAGGAGAGAACCATGTTTCTTGATGAATTGAGCATGATCGGGCAGTTCTGACACTAAATCCTTAAGTTGAGGAGAGGTCGCTACAAAATTGATCCGGATGGTCTTCTTGGAAGCCATAGCCTTGCAAAACAGAGCAAAGTTAAATTCCTAAGTCCTTGAAATGGTTAGTACAATGTCATGATGTTATGATGTTATGATGTTATGATGTTATGATGTTATGTAAGTAACAAACACAAACAAGTCACACCGCAATCATTCCTAGGTTTTAAGGCTTGCATGAGTTCCATAGGTAAGTACCTTCCCCACTGAAGTTTGGTTGGTTCCACCTGTCCTAGAATAGTAACCGGGTTCTAGAAGGATCTCAAATCATCGACCTTTCCTTAAGTCCACTTCAGTGCAACACCAAGCGGTTGACCAAAATTTCCCTAAAGTCCAATCTCAAAGAGTGTAGTATCGAGTATCAACCAACCCCAGTCAGAACCGAAGTCAGTTATCTCACTACTTTCTAATGGCTAGGATGAGTCAATTAGGGTTCTAAAGGTCTGGTTAATGCTTTGATGACACCACGCAGACGCCAAACTTTTCCTCAGGTAAACATGAGGAACATCAGGACATCCAAAGTGTCACATTAACCGTAGCCATCATTTTAACCATTCCAGTATACGTCGGACAGTCGCGATGATCTCTTGCTACTTACCTAAGGTACACTAGATCCGGGTGTAGGATCTTTCACTCAAGCATAGAATACCCAAACAATCCCTTAAAAGTAAAGCAGATGAAGGAACAATTCGAAAACATAAATGACCTTATTTTTAAGGTAACCTCTCTTTTTAAGTATCCCGAGCAGAGTTGCCAGTTCTGTTATACGATGAACTGACTTTTGTGTTTTGTTTTGAAAAACAATGTCGCGGATAGCAAGAGTCGCCACCGACTTTTCTTTTATCCAATAAGGAAAGGCGGAAAAGAACAGGAAAGACCTTGATTAGATTTTGAGTTCGGGAGGTGCATTATACAAAGGGAAGGTGTTAGCACCCTTTGTATCCATGGTTATCCATGGGCTCTTAATTGCTTAGCTCACTTATGTTTTCCTTGTTCGAGAAAGTGTTTGAGAAATGTGGTGTGTTTAGAAAATATTTTAATGGAGAGTTTAACTTTATAATGATTCTTGTACGAATGTATACAAAGTGTTTATCTCGTTTGATTTTGAAAGATGTTTAGAAAAATATAACTCGGCGATGATTCTGGTGCGAATGTATACCAAGTGGTGATTTTCTAAAAGATGTTTTGAAAAGTGGGAGGTGTGAAAAGTATTTTGAGCTGCGAGCAAGTATTTAAGAGTTATACCTAACTAAGGTCTTTATAGGTATTTCCTATCCTTAGGAGGGTAAAACTGTCTTTACTATTGAGAAGTAAGTAGTCTTATCCTTTGGATGTAAAGGGAAATCGTAGGGTCGTCGATCGGTCATTGAAGGCAACATTTGTAAGGATACCTTAGCATTCGAAGGGACGATCATCATTTAACCGTAGGCTACCACGAAGGGTCATCGAGGGACAAAGTCATGTATTCGAAGGCAACATTCGAGGGACTATGATGATTTAACCGAAGGGTCTTTGCTAAGGGCATCCTTACATTCGCGGGACATGGCCGTAATATCGTAAGGTAACAAAGAGAGGGATCATATGTTCGAAGGCCAGGTAATCAGTCAAGTAATTAAAATGAATCTTCACAAGGGTATCCCACAAATAAAGTGGAATACCTAGTAAACTGTCTCTTCAGGAGTATGTGAACCCTCACAAAAATTCAACAAACGGGTTAGAATACCAAGCTAGGGTGCAACCAAGAGTTGCACCAAACAAAAGAATCACAACAATAATAGTGTCAGGCAAACAACGTATAGATGCAATAGAAAACATGTCAATCAAGTACAGAACAGATTAGAATGCAAATGAAAAAACAAATACGGTCATGTTCGCTACTGCCTCGCCTAGCGAAGGCTTGGCGAACCCTCGCTACATGCTCGCTCAACGAAGTGTTGGCGAACGACTGCGGGTTCTGGGTTCTTCTTTGATAACAGTGCGATTTCAGGAACCCCAAACCCTATGGCATCCATTACAGAAATTACATGGTTAAATATTCAAGATATCGTGTTACACATTCATGCATACTTAAACCCATATGCAAAACCTAAATGAGAAATTCAATCATAATGCCTCATGTATTTGCAGATGTCAAATTAGGAGCATAAAATTAGTGGGGGGTGTGGCAAACCTGTTTGCAATTGAGTTGGGCGGAGGTAATCTTTGTGCATATGAGTTTCCTTCGGAGTATCCGGGGGTTACTCTGAATTCTCTTCGTTAGCCTCCAGGGTTTTTCGGGTTGCCTCTGTTAGGGTTTGCTTGTTCCCTCTCTGTCCACCGTCTGTCTCCGTCTCTCCGTATCTCCCTTTCTGTGTATGAAGTTCTGGTATTTATAATTGTGTCTTGGTGGGCTCAGAATTAAGCCCAAAATTTTCTGGTATTTCGTGAGCTCGCTAGGCGAGTGAGCTAGCGAAGGATTCGCTAGGCGAGCAGCTAGCGAAGGAATGACGCGTGGGCCTCGCTTAGCGAAGGGTTTGCTCGCCTAGCGAGCATGCCAGTTTAGGTCATCTTCTGGATTTGGTAATCTGTGCGCTGAACCCTTGTTCCTTTAACATTAATGTCTTGAAAATGGATTAGAATGTCTTGAAAAATATCCTGAAACCTTCACGGGCAAATTTTGGGGTATGACACCATAGTATTTTTCTCACGCTAGATCTCTCTACACTATTAAGTGTTTGATTAGAGAATCAATAACAGTGCAGAAGCTCTGATACCAATTGAAGGTAAAGAAAAACAAGAAAGGGGGGTTTGAATTGTTTTGGAGAATAAAAACTTTTTAAGAACTTAGACACACGCTGAATAAAAAATTTAACACAAAATTTTATACTGGTTCACTTGAAATTCAAAGCTACTCCAGTCCACCCGACCAAGGTGATTTCGCCTTCAAAAAAGACTTAATCCACTAATCTTGAAAGATTACACAAACAACCATCTAAGAGAATTAATACTTTAACCTTCTCAAGTATTCAGACTTCACAGAGTCACTTGAGGAAATATCTTAGCAATGATAGATTAGTAATGAACAGTACTTCTAACAATAAGCAAATATTACAGAATATAAGAGCAAGAAATGTTTTCACGTTAGAGCAGCAACTCGTGAGAGAGTGAAAAGAAAGTAATGGAAGAAATGTATTCTCGTGTATCTCCAGTGTATTTCTTGGTGAAGCGTTCCATCCTTTTTATTGGAGAATGAAAAGACCGTTGGGTGTTAATGATAGAATCTTGGTCATTGAAGAGTGATTAACGTCATTAATCTCCTTATTCTTTCCAAAGCAGTATGGAGCATAATAACTTCTTTCTAAAGATATTTTCTTTCCAAAGGCAATTTTCTTCAACGTTAAGTTTCCTTGAGTCAGTGAATCCTGTAGTCAGAGTCTTTATTTAGCAATATTTGTCTTCAGAGGGTGCTTGTTTCTGACTTCATCAGAGTTTCTCTTTATTTGACTTCTTTAGAGCGTACGTCTTTAAAGTCTTGGTTTATTCTTTTCTCTCAGAGTTTCTGACTTCTTTAGTTTTGCTAGCGCCTGTGTTGGATCAGAGTCAGAGCCTTCTGGTTATGTAACTTCTAAGTAGTATCTTAGCGCTTGATTCTGTATCTGATGATTGTCTATCTGATTGTTTTGATCAGAGTCCTGCACACTTAGAAAAATTTCGTTAGGGTACCATTTTTTTTCATCCTTTGTAATCATCAAAATCTTAGAGATACATTGTAGAACTAAATTTGATCTTACACAGGCAATCAGGTACTCAACGGGAGTAATGCTTGTGAGTCGAAGATGGCATTGGATATTTTCTTAATTTATTTTATATTTATCACTATTTTAGTTGGTTTTATCTGCTCTTGTCTATGACATCGAGAACAGGGAGCGTTATTTTTTTTAGTTGTCTTTTCGAGTTCATTTTCGTTAAGTGGTTGCTTTAAATTACTATTTGATGTTTTGAGGATTTGTCGAGCTTTTTGCTGCGAGTTTGAAAAATATTCATGAAGAGTATGTTTTGTTTTGAGTAACATCCTAATTAGTGAAAATTCTCTTTAATATTAAGAATCGGGGTTTAGGGTGTTACAGAACTCCTTCACAATTTGAGTGTTGTAAGGTTGTCGGTGCTTACAAAAGACTTCTTCCATTTTGCCCAGTTATGACGTGCCTGATATCATATGTAAGACCAAGGTCTTCATCTCTCATTTCAAAGATGAATCCTCTTTCAAAAAGCATATGTCTTGTTACAAAGACCTTTGTGTATCTCATTTAAGCTTCATTGTTCACAAAATTTTCATTGTCTGAGGAATCAGAGTCAGAGTATACGATATAAGGAGTGGTGTTCTTTCTTGCACACGTTTTGATTCTTTTCCGATGGAAATGGGTTTCATTGATGAGGAAATGAAGAGTTTTGATAGAGATCTTAGTGACAGTTAGGGTAACGAGGGAAGTTTTTTCATTAAGATATATATATATATATATATATATATATATATAGAGAGAGAGAGAGAGAGAGAGAGAGAGAGAGAAAGAGAGAGAATAATGATTTAGGTAGTTTATTGCAAAAGAGAGAATAAGGGTTTTTTTAATTTCAGACACAGTTAAGTAAAAGTGAATGAGAGGGAGAGTAAAAATTTGAATTTGAATTTGGAGAGAGAGAGAGAGAGAGAGAGAGAGAGAGAGAAGTAACTGTTAGGTAATTTCTGAAGAATAACTTGAGGGACTGGCTATAAATTTCAAGACTTATGATGGGGACAAAGTCATCATTACTCACATGTGTTATGGCATGTCAGACTCATGTGCATAGCTCCTTGGGATTTTGTCTCCTAGTGCATGTTATCTCTCATCCTTTCAACTTCCTTTTTAAATTAATTTTCTAGACATCTTTTTGGATAATCCCATGTGCCTACTCTCTTTTCTCATACTTCTTTGGCATGTCACAGTCATGATAGAAGACTTTAGAATTCTTCATAACTTTAGCAATGTAATTCCATCCTATCATCATAAAAACACAACTACAAACATAACATTATTCTAGACTTTTCCTAGTAGCGCTATTTTTAAATCTTATAGCCTGACCTTGAATAGAGAATATAATCATACAAACCTATGGAAGCCCTTGTGTTACTTAAAGGTTCACCATGGTAAGTTTTCACTATTTGACCATTCACTTGAATGTCTCCCCTGTTTGTTGATTCAAGAGGTCCACAGTCCCATGAGGATAAAGTTTCACAATCTTAAAGGGGTCTGACCATCTAGACTTCAACTTACCAGGGAAAAGTTTCAACCTTGAATTAAACAAGAGTACCTTTTGTCCTTATACCAATTCCCTTTTTCACACTTCTTGTTATTCCATTTCTTGGTCTTTTCCTTATACAATTCAACATTCTCATAGGAAAATAATATATGATCTTCCAACTAATTAAGTTGTAACTTTCTTGCTTGCTCAATAGCTTACAAGTTGAAATTCAAATTTTTAATATCCTAAAAGGATTTGTGTTGTAATTCAATGGGTAGGTGGCAAGCTTTAGCACAAACAAGTTTGTAGGGAGACATTCCTCAATGTGTTTTGAAAGAAGTTTTATAGGCCCACAAAGCATCATCTAAATTTTGGACCAATCCTTGTTTGAGGGATTAACAATCTTTTAAAGAATTCTTTTGATTTTCCTATTAGATAGTTCAGCTTTCTCACTACTTTGGAGATGGTAGGCAGTAGCAATTTTGTGTTTAACCCATATTTTCTCATCAAATTTTCAAAAGTTTTATAAAAGGGGGTTCCTTCATCACTAATGATTGATCTTGGTGTACCATGTCTAGAGAAAATATTTTTTATCAAAAATTTGGTCATAACCTTAGCATCATTAATGGGAGTTTATATTGCCTCTATCCATTTGGAAACATAATCAACATCTAGAATAATGTATAGATTTCCAAAGGATTGGGTAAATGGTCCCATGAAGTCAATGTCTCACACGTCAAATAATTCAATTTCTAAGATATTGGTGTCTGGTATTTCTTGCCTCATAGAAATGTTTCCTACCCTTTTGCATTTATCACAAGTTTTGACAAATTAATCAGCATCCTTAAGTAAAGAGGGTCATAAATAACCTGATTGTAAAACCTTAGTAGTTGTCCTGGTTCCTCCAAAGTGTCCACCATAGGGAGCATTATGGCATGTTGATAAGATATGTCATGCCTCTAGGTAGTCCACGCATCTTCTCAATAGGTAATCAACACCTCTCATGTATAAGACTGGTTTATCCCAGTAGTAATTCATTGAATCATATAAGAACTTTTCCCTCGTCTGAGAGTTGAATTATTGATGCAAATACCAACTTACCAAATAATTCCCGATATTTGCATACCAGGGTGTCACGACAAAAGTCATCATTAGCATTTCATCGGGAAATTCTTCCCTGGTATCCTTTATCTCCTTCCTCTAGTCATCATTTGGTAGTCTTGATAAATGATCAACCACCAAGTTCTCAACTCCCATCTTGTCTCTAATTTCTAGGTCAAACTCTTGCATCATAAAATACCCACCTTATCAACCTTAGCTTAGTGTCCTTCTTGTCAATGATATATTTAATTGCAACATGGTTAGTGTAGACTACAAATTTAGTGCCCACCAAAGATATGAACTTGTCAAATGCAAAGAAAATTTCCAACAACTCCTTCCCAGTAGTTGTGTATTTAAATGGGCTTCTACCAATGTCTTGTTAGAACAATAAATGGTGTGGAACACCTTATCATGCCTTTGACTAATAACAACTCCAATAGAAGAGCCACTTGAATCACATATGAGTTCAAATGGCTTGGTCGAGTCAGGTTCCTTGACAATTGGTGCAGATATCAACACATTTTTTAGAGCATTGAAAGCTTCTTCACACTCAACACTAATTTTTGAAAAATATTTGATAAATCTCCTATAGAATCCAGCATGACCAAGAATGATTCTTATCCTCCTTAATATTCAAGGGTACATACAGCTTTTTAATGACTTCAATCTTGGCTTGATCAACCTCAAATCCCACATTAGAAATTATGTGGCTTAGAACTATTCCTTAGTTGACCATATAGTGACACCTCTCCCAATTTAGTACCAAAGTACTCTTTTCACACCTTATTAACATCAACTTCAGGTTTACCGAGCATCTTTGAAATGACTTTCCAAGGCTGAAAAGTCGCCCATAAATACTTCCACGGAAGTTTCTATGACATCAAGGAAGATGACCATCATGCCTCTTTTAGATGTAGCTAGAGTATTGCACAATCCAAATAACATCCCTCTAAATGAAAAGGTTCCATTGGGACATGTGAGTGTAGTTTTATCTTGGTCTTCATGGGCTATTGCAATTTGATTATAGCATGAATAACCATTAAGAAAATAATATAACTCTTTTCCAGCCAACCTATCAAGCATCAGGTCAATAAACGGAAGGGGAAATGGTCTTTCCTACTAGCCTTGTTTAACTTTCGGTAACCCATACATATTTCCTATCTAATTACTACTCTTGAGGCAATTAGCTCTTTATTTTCATTCTCAATCGCAGTCATACGACCTCTCATTGAAACACATTGAATATGGCTCACTCACACACGATTATAAATGGGGTAGATAGTAATTGCATCTAGCCATTTGATGACCTCCTTCTCCACTACAACCTTTATGTTTGGATTCAAACTTCTTTGACACTCTATATTGTTCTTGGAATTCTCTTCTAAATCTATTATGTGCATGCAAACTGTAGGACTAATCCCTTTTATGTAAGATATTTTCCAAGTAATTGCCTTTTTGTGCTTCTTTGGAAGTGTCAGAAGTTGACATTTTTTCTCATCAGACAGATCAGTAGCAATGATAATAAGCAACTTTGTTCATGCCTCTAATAGGCATATTATAAGTGTGCAGGAAGTTGTTTGATTTTGGGGGTTTCTTTATTGATGGGACATTATGTTCCCCCAACTCAGTCATAATATCTAGAGTTTAAAAGTGTTATACTCTTTCTTCATTTGGGATGTAGCGTCTACATATGAGATCTTCTCTTACTAATGCATTCTTATCTTACTTGCCTAATTCTTGTTCTAACTCATCTTTTATTTTAATGATCGGCTTGTGCATAAGAGAATCCCAAGTAGAGATTAATTAGGAATTAGTTATGTCTTCTTCCGGGTACTACAATGCATTAAGGACATTGAATACCACTTGTTGGCCATTTACTCTCATAGTGACTTCTCCTTTTTCAACATTGATTAAAGTTTTTCCAGTAGCAAGAAATGGTTATCCCAAAAGGATGGGAGTGTCTTCATCAGCATTAAAATCCATGATATTGAAGTCGGCATGGAAGACAAACTTGTCAACCCTCACTAACACATCTTCAATCATCCCTTGTGGGTAGCAAATGCATATATAATCTAACTGATGTGTGATGATTTTTGGCCTCGCAGCTCTTATATCCAACTTCTTGAAAATGGAAAATATCATTAGGTTAATACTTGCTCCAAGATCACACAATGCTCTTCCACAAAAACAGTCTCTTATGTTGAATGGTATGGTAACTTTCCTTGAAGAAATTCGCATAATCTTAGGTTAAAGCTACAGTGGCAAACTCTTAAACTATTTTTCTCTTTGTCAACACATCTTTCATGAACTTAAAAGTTTGGCATTTGTTGAATAACTTTAATTGGGGGTATGTTGATGTGAATTTTCATTAGGGTTTCCATGAATTTACCAAAAAAATTCTCCTCTTTAGCCTTTCTAATTTTTTTCAGGGCAAGATGGTGGTGGTCTCTCTTGCACAAATCTGGGTGTTGTACTGACTTCTAGTGTATCATTTGTGATTTTTACAAATGAAGTTGACGTGCTAGAAGTTGTCAGATTAGGTTGCTTAGCTAGTAGTGTCTCTTATCTTTCTTCAACCAAAGGAGTTGTTGTAGGTGTTGTTGGCTCTTCTGATGCATCAGGGGATGTCAGATCTTCCTTGGTTGGTCATTGTCTTGTTGGCTTAGTCCTTCATACTCCTTACCATTTTTCAATGAAATAATATGGAATGTCTTAATGCTTTTGGTTCCAGATGTGGATGTTGGTGAAATTCGTACCACATGGGTTTGAAGCCCCAGCGAGCTGGGCATTAACGTTTGAGGAGTCTCATAAATTCTCGAACACAGACCGACTAGTTACGAGTATATCATGTTGGACATTTGGCCGGTGATAAGTTGATTAAAGTTAGAGGTTTGTTAATTTACTTAACTTGACCGAAGCCAATTATGTCAAAGGCTTCAAGTTGCCTGGACTTCATTTAAGCCAAAGATTTTAATTTTACTTAGCCTGGCCGAAGCTCATTACGCCAGAGGCTTCAAGTTTCTTAAACTTAATTTAGGCTAGAGGTTTTAATTTTACTTAGCCTGGCCGAAGCCGATTATTACAGAGGCTCCAAGTTGCTTGGACTTTATTTAGTCCAAAGGTTTTAGTTTTACTTAGTCCGATCGAAGTCGATTATGCCAGAGACTTCAAGTTGCTTTAACTTCATTTAGGCCAAAGGTTTTAATTTTACTTAGCTCGGCCGAAGCCAATTATGCCAGAGGCTTCAATTTTCTTGGACTTCATTTAGGCCATAGGTTTTAATTTTACTTAGCCCGGACGAAGCTGGTTATGCTAGACGCTTCAAGTTGCTTTGACTTTATTTAGGCCAGAGGTTTTAATTTTACTTAGCCCCGCCGAAGCCGGTTATGCCAGAGGACCTATTTTACATGCTTTACACATTACCTTTTATTTAACTATGGGTGCTTCATCAAAAACCCTGCTCATGCAAGGAAAAAGAGTGCATCCCCATAATTTTTATTTATGAGATTTATTACATGAACTAGTTATAATAAAACTCGAGACTAATTACATTATAGGTCCTAGATAATTCAATATCCTCTAACTTTGTCAACTTGTAAGCCTCATTATTCATCCTCTAATTGATACAAATGTGTCTTTCCCCATCTGGAACCAACCCACCTTTTTTCTTAACGTTCGCCATCTTCTTTATCATCAGACTTCCTCTATGATACCCCCTTTGATTGACTTTGATATCGAACCTCCTGGAAATTCTTTGTGTGACTGCCAAGTTATCTAAGCTGACTCCTTCATTCAAAGTATGACATCCCAAGTTGGTAGGATGATCTCGACTGATATCACTATATTAGCTTCACCAACCGTTACTAAAGAATTCTCCCAAATAGTCGAATGAGATGTAGTATGGTAGGGCCAAAAAAATTTATTTAAGTTCTCAATTCATAATTTTATGATCCAGCATTGCTCCATCCTTACTCCGGACAAATGATTTTGTTCTCTGATGTTTCCCATCAAGTAAAGTGATCGATAACCCCTACTTAAAACTTCATATGTCCGACTGCCACGAGTAGTCATTTTGAAATATTTGATACCTACTTACAAAGCCTCCATTGTGTGCTTAGCAGGTTATGTGTGAGCGAGTGATGATCAATTTTTAAATTGACTCTGGTCCTCCTGTCTTCATCCTTTGACATCTTACCGACACTAATTTGAATTGTGTGAGATGACTAGACGCCATTCTGTATCTTTCTTACATTTTCCCTGTCTGTCAACTGATTTTCTGGTAACTCCTCTCTTTGGTCGATATCAACTAGGTTCACCTTTAGTTGAACATTTTTGATTGGTTTGTATGCGTGACTCCTCCTTTTAAGTCTTAGACTATCTTTATAGCATTTCCTTGATCACCCTTCACTATTCATACCCGGTCACCTTTCAGAGGATACTTTAACATAAGGTATATGGTGGACAACTCTAACTCTAGAGAGAGGCCCTTCCAATAATAATGTTATATGGGGACACATCATTAACAATTATATACCTTACCTAGATACTTTCCGCATGGTCTCTACATCCAAAAGTTTTCATTATACGCAAATGTTCTAGCACTTATACATGCTCTTCGGAGAATCCCACAAAAGTACCTTTAAACGGTAGTAGCTCGGTGGTATCGAAACTCATCCCCTTGAATGCATCCCAATATAAAACATCTGTTGAACTTCCTGGGTCTACCAAGACCCGTTTTATGCTCCAGTCACAGATCTAAACTTTAATCACCATGGGATTGTTTTCGTGACTCAACACTCTTTTCGAGTCTCTTATGGAGAAATTGGTCACAACTGGGAACTCCTTCCCCACTGAAGGCGGCTTTTGTTCAATGTGCATCACTTGCCGAACATATATTTTCCTAGCCGATTCGGTTTCTCCTCCTCCCGCGAATCGCCATGCTATGGTATTTAGTGTATGACAGGTTATCCTGGCTTCACAAACTTCTTTTGTATTCTTTCATTTCTTTTGTGTAGGGTCTTCCGAACTTCGATCCTCTCGGGGAGGACTTCTCTTTCCGGGCTGACCTCCCACATCTTTAACATATGATAATAGCCGACCTCTCTGAATTAAGATCTCAATTTGTTTTTTTAACTGATGACAATTTTTTGTGTTGTGTCCTCGAAGTTTACGGTATGCACACCATGCACTTTTGTCTTTTCCCATCACCATATGCACCCCCCTTGGGCATTCCGGTCTGGAGAGCAACTTGAGGTGATAACTTCTTTTATGATATCTTAACGTCTAGCGTTTAACGGTGTGTTCTCTTGTTCTTTTTCAAACGGTCGCTGAGATGGTCTTGCTATTGGCTGATCTCTAGGTCCCAGCTTAAAGTATTCTTTCTTATGCCAACTCCTTCTTCCTTGGCCCTCTCTTTTTCTTTTGCATCTTGGGATCTTTTTTCCATATTATTTTCCTCTCCTTTGATATAAAATTTTGCTCAGGTGATAACGCCATCCATGTTGGATGTCGACTTTTGTGCTAAAGATTCATTGAACTATCCGACTTTGAGGTCGTGCTGAAATGCTCCGACGGGCATTTCCTTATTCGGATGGGATACCTTAATTGTTTATTCATTGAATCTTGCCATATATTCCTGGAGAGATACTGTGTGCCCTTGTCGGGCGTTAAGTAGACTGGTAGTCAACACTTTCCTATGCTTATTGGTCGAAAAGTGTTGTATCATCTTCTTGGTTAAGTCCTGGTAGCTGATAATCGAGAACCTGGGTAGACTCATATACCACCGCAAAACACCCTATTTAAAGGTCCCGACCATGAGCTTACACTTGAGTGAGTCAAAAGCCCTTACTATTTTCATTTGGTTATTGATGGCAATAATATGCTCATTTGGACCAGTTTTACCATTGAAAGATACTAGCGACGGTGGCTTGAAGTTCTCCGGGACTTGATCATCTCAGATAGCTTCGGATAAAGGGTGAGAGTCCAGAGGCTCCTCCTCTGTATCCCCTTCATGAAGACTTTGTGTTTTCAAAACTTGGAGATTGTCTTACAAGGCTTCTTTTTGCTGACGAAGTGCTTCCACCACCGTGAGCAATTGAGCCATATCTGATGGCGGGGATGGATCGCTTCGACTAGGAGATGATCCTGACATCGTCTAAATGAAGTATTAACACTTTTACTAATGGTTTTGTGTGGCATGGGAAAAATTTACTGAGGCCCCACAGTGGGTGCCAAGTGTTCTTGCTAAAAAACACTAAAAAGTTGACTTCCTTGTTTTCAGTCAAGGAGAGCCTAAAATGACTGGTTAGAGTGTCTATTATGAGTGTTTGTCTCTTTTTTGCTTATCTTTCATCCTCTAAACATTCTCCTACTTATAGGTCTCTATCTCCTTCTCTCTCCCTTTGCTTGACTCCCAATATTCTTCATAAATACATCTGCCCATAACATTCATCGTCCTTATAATTTCCATGTAATGTCCGCCTCTTCACTAATTATAACTCCCCTGCCATAATGTATCATCATATAATCGTTTCTTATAACCCTTCAAATGATATCTTAACCTTATTATCGGCTCCGACTTGCGCTACCTAGATCATAAAAAAAAAAGACAAAACAATCATTAAAAAAAATAATATGCCTATAAAATAACATATCTCCAAACTTCTTTTGGAGGAATTTTCTCTTCATTTCATAAGAAAAATCTCCAAATCTCTAGACCCAAATGGAGCAGGAAATTTTCCCGAGGAAACCCCACTTAGTGTGGTATTCTAAGCTACACCACACTACTAATGTTATGTCAATCCAATGACATGTACCCATATATCCAAGTTTTTCAAAACAATAATTAATGCACCACTCCGGTTCAAATCTGAGTTTAGGTTTGTTAATATTTTAAAATTTGATCAATCCACTTACAACTAAATATTACACAAACATATACATTATCTTAGTGAATTATTGAGGCATAAGAAAAGTCAAGTCATTGACTTGAATTTGCATGTTGATATTTTAAGATTCTCAGTGTTAGTGGGTCACCACTCTCATGCAATGCTCATTGGAAATACCAAATTTATCCTCGGAGACTTCATCTTCAACATGCATGACGGTATTCTTAGAATCTGTTTCATGTACATAATAGTAAAAGATAAGATATACTAATTATATTTTATTTTATTTTAATTTGATATATCTTTTTGAACAAATTTCAATATTTGATATTTGATAACACTGTGATAAGATAGCTATGGCGGTCGTCATATTTTAGTGTAAATTATTATTCAAGATAGATTAAAAACCAGCATAATAGAATAAGAAAATAAATTATTTAATTATTTTTATAAATTCAATTTAAAATATGAAAAATTAAAATTAAATATGATATAAATAAATAAATTTCATTTTAAATAAAAAATTAATAACTAATTTATAAAAACTAAAATATTTAAAAATCATAAGATTGGAAACACTTTAGTTTTAATCAATAAGAATAAAAGGGAAATATCAAAATTTGCAAATTATAGAAGGATTGAACTTATGAGTCATATCAAAGAATTATGAGAAAGAGTGATTGAATGGAGATTAAGAAAAAAAATCAAATCATTAAGAATCAATTTAGTTTTACACTAGATAGATCGACCATGGAAGCGGTTTATCGACTACGGGATGTGATAAAATAGTATAGGATAAATCAACAAGACTTGCACTTAATTTTTATTGATCTGGAGAAGACGTGTGATGGAGTGTCTAATGAGATTTTGTGAAAGTCCTAGAGAAGAACACATCCAAGAGCTAGCACCGAGATACATGCTTTTTGCAGATTATATAATCCTACTTGGAGAGTCAAAGAAGAATTTAAATAGAGGTTGAAGACTTTGAGGCGAGCTTTAGAAATGCATGGTTTCACCTAAGCAAAAGTAAGACGAAGTATATGAAATGTAAATTCAACAAAAGAAAAAATGTTTCTAACATAGAGGTGAAAATTGTAGACAATAGCATCCCTCTAGTCACGTGATTTAGATATCTTGGATGAGTAATACAAAATGATGAAGAAAATCACTAAGGTGTAAATCATTGAATTCAAATTGTATGGCTGAAATAAAAATGGGCTTCAAGTGTTTTATGCGATGTAAATGTACCACTCAGGTTGAAGAGAAAATTTTACAAGACTGCGATGATATCTGCGATATTGTACGAGACCGAATATTGAGCGCCTAAGAATCAACATAAGGATGTTGAAAACTTCGAGATTAATGATTTAGATAGCAAAATAATCTTAAATACAATATTATAACAACTTTAGTCGACTTTTTAATGAAATACAACATTGTTGTAAAATATTTAAAAATAAATTATAAAAAAAAAACTTTAAATTTTTTATAAATTAAATATATTTTTTCTATTTATCTATATATATTTCTTCATATACATATTTTGTATATAATATAATTATCCTATCCTATCATATTATGTGTGTAATTAAAAATATAATGTTATCATATTTTTAGATGTACTAGAATATTATTTATGTATAATATTTTTCTCGAACTTTTTATTCAACATTTTATCACTATATATTTTATCATGTGCATCAAATCAAACGGTTGTGTAGAATGAAAACAAAAAAGCAAACTCATCAAAGAAAAAACCGCTACATTTGGGAACTTCAACGACCCTCCTGAACTTTCAAACTAGTATTAAATTTGCTTCATGATTTTGGTCAAAAGAAAAACCACAAAAGGACCAAACAAAATCAAGAGAGAACACTGAAAAAGCAAGAACAAGAGAAGAAACAAAAGGTAAACTTGCTCCTTAAGAATCCACTTCTTGCTCTTTATTTTTTATTCCCATCAATCATCATGGCTACACTCGTTTCTTGTAATTTTGTATTCTTTGTTATGATAGTTAAGAGTTGTTGGAAATCATGTATAGTTGGTTGGAATATTCTGGTCTCTTGTTCTTGTTAGAATTGTAAAACTTAGTATATAATAGAATTGATTTGATTTTTAGAGGATGTTGAATTAATGCAGAAGAATGGAGGATCAATCTTTTGGAAGGTTCCGAAAACCAAAAGGGTCTAACATAAAACAGGTATTGAAGTTGATGTTAGTTTTGGTGTTTTCTGGTTGGTTGCTGTATCAGATCAAGCAGACAGAAACGAAGAATTATGGTGGTCAAACCAAGGTTGTTGCAGGATGTGGTGGAATAAAATTGTTGGGACGAAAAGGGATGGGACGAAAAGGGATACCGACACGATTGGATGAAAGATCTTTTCATGAGTCAAGAATTGTTGATTCTGTTGGAGAAGCTGGTGGAGTGGATCATGTATCTGATGGAGCCATCGATGCTGGTGTAATAATGAAGGAAATAGATGAAGTCCAAAGCTATCATGATGAAAATGGTGTTCCGCCCGACAGTAACGAAGACAACGAAACTAAAGAGGAGGAAAACGAGAAGCATAAAAATGTGGTGGCGAGTGCTGCAAATGCTGGCGTAATAATGGAGGAAATAGACGAGGTCCAAAGCTTTCATGATGAAAACGGTGTTCCGCCCGAGAGTAATGAAGAAACGATTTCAACTTTTAGCAAAGTAAATTGGCTTAAAAAGATCAATGTTTATGATATCACAAATGGAGAAGATAATGATGTCGAAATGAACTTGGAAGGATCAATGAATGCTACACAAGACAGCAAATAAATAAACATGGAAACTACTGCTTATGTTGATACATCAGAATTGCAATCAAGAAATAGGTGGAGATAGCTTAGTTTTAAGAGATTGTAAATATGCTTTTATCATTACAAACAAAAGGTTATAGATGACAGATATCATTAAAAAAAAGTTTGTAAGAAGGTGTAAGTCCTAGGATCAGAGGATGTATTTTTTCTATAATTCATGAACATATATGATGTAAGAATTTTAAGGTTCTGTTTTTGATACATGCATAAACTACAAATACAATTGATTGTAAAGTTCTCAATGCTAAAATAACTATTGTTGAATCTTCAATCTGATTTTGTTGTGATGCTATAAGCAGGAACCTTGGCAAGACTTCCTTCTTTCATGAAGGATCTTATTCTCTCCACTTCCTTCCATAACCCTTTATTGGCATAGATATTTGACAGAACGACGTAAACGCCTTCGTTCGAAGGTTCCAATGCTTGCAAATGCTCCGCTACCCACTCTGCCATATCCACATTCCCATATTTCTCGCATGCACCCATCAAACACCCCCATACTACTGAATTCGGCTTCATAGGCATCTCCTCCACCATTCTCCTCGCATCGTCGAACAATCCCGCCCGACCTAGCAAATCCACCATACATCCAAAATGTTGCAGTTGGGGTGTTATGCCATAAACATTCTTCATCATATCAAAGTAAAATCTTCCTTCTTGAACCGTCCCTCCGTGCACACAAGCACTAAGCACTCCAACAAAAGTCACATAATTAGGCTTCACACCTGACTCCCTCATACACCGAAAGCAATCAAGCGCCTCCTTTACATGTCCATGCACCGCATAACCCACAATCATCGATGTCCACGACGACACATTCCGTCCCTCCATCTCTGCAAAAACTTTAAAAGCCAAATCCATCCGCCCACACTTTCCATACATATCAACCAACGAATTCAACATTAAAAGATCAGTCTTCTCACTAGCTTTAGCTTGAAAAACAAATTTATGCAATTGCAATGCCAAGTACAAATCGCCAACACTTCCACAAGCCGATGTAACGCTAACCATGGTAATCCCATCCGGTTCAAATCCACGCCTCCTCATATTAAGAAACACATCGATAGCATCCATGGCAAGTCCACCTTGGGATAACCCACCTATTACAGCATTCCAAGAACCAAGCTTTGGGTCAGGATTTTCATCAAACACCTTACAAGCACTATCAAAATCACCAGCTTTACAATACAAATTTATAAACCCAGTTTCACAATACTCATTGCATTGAAGCCCAAGCTTTATACCATTCGAATGAACCTGTTTTCCAAGCTCAATTGCAAAAGATTGGCACACTGCCTTAAGAACAATCGGAAGAGTATACCGGTCGGGTAAAACCCCGGCCCGCAACATGGAAACATAGATACGAAGCGCGTTTTGAGGCGCTTCTAGCCTAGTGTAAGACCTGATGATGTTGTTCCAATTGAAAGAAGCGGGATTGGATTCCAAAAAGCGCGTTAGGAGAATGTGGGCGTATATTTGGTTCAATTGTTGTATACGAGTAGTTTTAGACAATAGCGTGGCTATAAATGTAACTGGGTCGTTACTGTTAGTAATAGATGGTTGGGTGGCGGTGGCGGTGGCGGTGGCGGTGGCGACGGAGAAACAACGACGGCGTGTGAAGAACAACCGGGACATGAGCTAACGTTGGTTGGTTGAACCATGATCTTACTGCTAGTGGCATGGCATGACGTGACAATGAGAAAGAAAGTTGCAATGGGCTTCCTATCAAATGGGCCAGTGAAATTCTCTGTAAAGTTTTTCTTTTCTCACCCTTGTGAACTTCTACAAGGAAAAAAAATTGAAATTGCCTAAAATACTTTTAGTAATTTAGAATTCATAACTAATTAAAAACCCTTTGGATTCTATAATCCGGACAAAATCAATATATCACGTTCAAAAATAGAAATTTATGAATATCATATTTTAAAGATGAACAAATAAGATATCGTAGTTTCGAATTCGCGCTTAATTTTTCAAAAATTAGAAATTTGTGTTTTAAATACAATTAAATCATCAATGGACTTCAGACATGTCGTTTTTGTTTGAGTACCAAAGTAATGTGTGGCTCTTAAATATCTATTATTGTCTTTTATTTTATTTTGTTCTATTGACGTCACCTAACACATATCGGTTTATTTTTGGATTGTAGAATCTGAGGAGATATTTGAACCACGTTTGGATGGTACATTAAAAAAAATGGAAAACCTGATAATACAGTTTTTGATTCTATCATATGAATTGTATATTTTTTTAAGTAGTTTTGTTTTTAATGTAAATTTGTATGCATAATTTCAGATATATGTGGCATCGACGAATCTCTCGTCGATGTGCATATTGTTGATGTGAAAGTTGATATTGTACCTTAAGTTATGGATGCGATTGATAGAAAATTCACTCTACGGTATGAGTTGTTGGCATGGGTCAAAGATGAAATAGAGAAGTTAGGATTTACTTCTGTTATTTCAAAACCATGTTTAGATGCAGAAAACAAAAAAAAATCCTTTGTTGAAATGTGAAAGAGGGGGGTACATGTAAACATTATGAGAAGAAGATGAACATAAAGATGCAACATCCTTCAAATGTCAATGTAAATTTCAAATTGTTGGTGCACAATGTGATAAAGATGAACAATGAAACAAGAGAGAAAAGAGTGATTAATAACAAACTTCTACTACTCAAAATAGTTACACAGAAAAAAAATGCACACACACACTACTAAGAGGAATAATTGTTCACACCACTCACTTGCTTAAATACAAGTGGAACTTAAAAGAAAATACTAAAATACCCTCTAACAAACTTTGTCAACAAGTTTCTAAAAACTGATTAATTCTAATATCATTCTTTAATTCATATTCAACTTAACCAAAACTAACAACACCAATTACATCCCTCAAGCGGAGAAATTGATCAGTCTTGATCGCCTTCGTCAGAACATCTGCTATTTGCTTCTGGGTGCTAGAGTGCATAACTTATAACACTCCATTCTGAACCTGATTTCTCAGAAAGTGATACTTAGTCTCAATATGTTTGCTTCTCTCATGCAACACTAGGTTCTTGGCAAGATTAATTGCAGACTTTTTTTTATCAATCATTAGCTTCAGAGGCTTGTTTACTTTGATCTTAAAATCCTGGAGTAAATTCAGAAGCCACACAGCTTGACATGCAGTCATAGCACCTGCAATATATTCTACTTCACAGGTTGACAGAGCAACAAGTGGTTGCTTCTTGGAACACCAAGAAATAAGACTTCTCAGAAACTTAAACAAGTACCCATAAGTACTTCTTCTGTCAACTTTATCTCCACACCAATTAGAATCTGAGTAACTCAAAAGTTCTTAGTCAGTTTCAGCACCAGAAGGGAACAAAACTTCATACTTCAGAGTTCCCTTTATATACCTCGGAACTCTGACAACAGCTTGGTAATGAGACCACTTCGATTTACTCATTATCATACCCCAATTTTGACTCTGAATCGCCGAATCAATGCATTCATCGAATCATTAACATCATATGCATATCATAACATGCATAATATCCAAATTGTCAGTCAGAATAATTTCTCGGATTTACAGACAGATCGATCAAACTGAATGACAACTGTGCATAAAATCAATGGACGAAAAATTTCAAAATCGAGCTTGCAGACATCAATTACATTAATCTACGTTTCACGTAGTTTAACCTGGCGTGCTCGTTTTATTTTTTTGACTTGTTTTGTCGCATTTTGATCAGTCTGGGTTTGTTAACCGGTGAAAATTTATTTCAAAATTAAATCAAATGATGTATATATCCGATAAGTTTATTTTACGTTGATCATTTTGGTGTAGCCAATTTATTTTTTCGGAAATTTTTGCGCCAGATTTTTTTTATTTAGAGGCTTTAAGTTTTGTATTTTTTTTAAGAGTGTCTAGAAAAATTAAATAGAATTATTGGTGTTTTTATTATATTTTTATTTTACTTATTTTTTAATATTTAATTTTATTTAGTTTTAGTTAATACTATTTAATTTTGTTTCTAAAATGAGCACTAATGACATTTGTGGATTTTCAAAATTATTAAAAACCCTAAAGTGACATGTATATATAGTAGTGATGCTAAGAGGTGAAGGAGATCGAAAAATATCAGAGCGGCTCATTGTTTTTTTACTCTCAATAAAAGCAAAAAAGAAAATTAGAGAGAAAGCAAATAGTTTCTATCTTCTCAGTCGTCGTTGCACTGTTCCTTACGGTAATGACTTTGGCTTTTACTGTGCTATCTACTTTTTTTAAGAGTACTTATGTTTTCTATATGAATTTTATATATATATATATATATATATATATATATATATATATATATATATATATATATATATATATATATATATATATATATATATATATATATATATATATATATATATATATATTGTTTGTTTGTTTGTTTGTTTTTTCTCTTCTTTTTTTTTCTTTAATATTTTACGGTTATGCTGGATTTGATGTGAAAATAGTATAACACGGTTGGATCAATGTTGTTTTATTTATGTTTTGGTTATGTTGTTCAGATCTAATCATGTCGATACGCTGTTTGAATATTTATGTACATGATGCGTGACATTTGCGTTTGTCTGATCCGATTGTGATGATTGCATTCTTGCGTTAGCAATATTGTTAATTTTTTTAAACACGTTTTATTTCATTTTTGCTTTGTGTTTCTTTTTGATAAATTTAGATCTGCACGATTTTGATCCATATTACGATGATCACGTTAAGTGTAGCAAGCTAATGGTCGATTTTTATTAGTTTATGTGCGGTTCTATATTTGTTTATTGTTGTATTTCGATTTTACACCCGTCTGATGGTTTCGCATAGCGGTGAACCGCTTTTTGTGCGCTTACCAATTCACATTTCGATTCGCAACTTTGTGTTTTAATTTGATTTTTTATTATATTATTATTTCCTGATTTGACTTGCGATGATCGCTTACGCGTTAGCAATTTGCTATTTCGATTTGTGCTAATTTTTCAACGATCCAACATCGTTATGTTTAGATCCGATTTAATTTTTATGGTAACTTTGCAGGTCTTCGCGTACGCGACTTTGATTCGCGTCTTTGCGTCATGATGTGTGATGTAAATATTGTGTGTGCTCTTGTATTTTTGTACTTTTATCATTGTCGAATGCTTGTATATATATTCAGATCTTGCGGTGTTTGATTTACGCCTTGTGCTTGAGTTCATGTCGTTATATTTGAATTCGCATCCCTTCGCGATCCAATTTGCACCTTTCGCGTTACCATTTGTATCCATCCTATGTAATCATCGATTTTAATTCATTTCTAATCACTTACCCAAAATCATTTCGCAAGGCAAGTCAAAAGCTTGATCCAATGTCAAGTTATTTTCAAAGTTATCTATAAAAAAAACCATTTGAAAATTTTCTTTTCAAATCATTCCCACTATCTCGATTTATCAACCATCCACATTCAAACCATTTTCAAACCATAAAACCACTTCACTTTTTTTTCATAACCATAAACAAACCTCGATCAACATCGAGTTCATTTTCCCAATAAAACTTCAAAATACATAAAAATATTCAAAACACTTTTTTTTAATAAAGATGGAAATGGAACGGGGTGAATACCACGAGCTCCTGAGACTAGGATTTGAGATGGATATCTCGTTAATCCAAGCTCTCGCCATCGCCAAAATACATCAAACTCATTCAAACTTTTTTTTTGCCTTTTGGCACAACCTAAAAAATATTTTCAAAAACGAAAGACATTTTGTCTTAAGCAGATGAAAAGCAATGCTTCATCCACAACTGTTGAGTTGATATAAGTGGTGTGATTGTGATTTGTAAATCCATTCAATATGGTGCAAATGTCCTCTCCTTACTTGCCTTGAGTAAAACAATGTTTTTCGCCGATTAATACAAGATATTTTTCGCTAAAATTGACCAACAAACAGACTTGTTTTTACCCAGAACTACGTATACCTTGACTTCTCTTTTGAGATACGTAGGAACAGGATGGCGAAATCTTGTCAGACCCACTAATAAAAAATAAATCTTTTGTCCTCTTCTTTAGCCTCTTAATAACTCGAGAAGCCTAAATTATAAACAAACACTAACACGTACAATTAACCAAACGGTTCCCGTTGAGTACAACGGACATGAGGGGTGACAATACCTTCCCCTTGCGTAACCGACTCTCGAACCCTAATATTGATTGCGATGACCTTATCCTTATCCGTATTTAGGGGTTTTATTCTATATTTTCCCTTTTCCTCTGTGGGAATAAATAAAGATCGATGACGATTCTGTCAATTCCATCGCGCGAGCGTACGATTGCACTTCGCGAGGTCGTTCTCATTTTTTGAGGTACGACAGATGGCGACTTTACTGGGGAAATCCCCATCCATAAGTGAGTCAGGCCTAGTTAGGTTGTTGTGTGTGCTTATGTTTATTTACTTATATGGTTTTCTTTACCTTATGCTTTCATTATTGTTATATTGTTATATGGCTCTATTGGATCATTGGTACTTGGATATCTGATTGCAAAACCTTGAGGTAAAGACTTTCTACCCGAATCTTTAGTGGAAACATAATATAGGACTATGGTTGAGTAGTGCGGACTCGCGAGGTGAATACCTCGTAAGGTTCGGCATGAGAACCTCACTTAGAGTATATCCTTTTGAAAGTGTTGTTGCGTGAATACCTCGTTAGCTTCGATGTTTTCAAAGGGGTCCATGACTCTAAGGACCTTTTAGAACATTGAACCTTTTGGCCAACTAAGAATGATGGTTGCGTAGTGTGGATTCGCGAGGTAAATACCCCGTTAGGATCGATACGAAAACCTCACTCAGAATAGATTCTCACGAAGGAGTTGATGCACTGAAAGAATTTGTCGTAAGCGTCAAACATACTTGTGAATCCATAACTCTGAGAACCATGCCTATAAACGAAGTTGATGGTTACATAGTATGGATTCGCGAGTGTAAGACCCCAATTTTGACCCTAAGATCCCTCATGGCATCATAATATTGCATTTGCATTGCCTCAAGGATCTTTAGCATCTTGGTTCCCTTTGCCTTTGGGTGGGACTCCATGTGATTGGTTTGAGATCACCAAGCATGCTTGAATTATACATCATTGTTTCTCTTACTTTTGTTTACTAACCAAAAGCACAAAAATGTGTCACTAACATCTTTTGTTTGAAGCTTGAGTATCATCCAAGACACTTTATGGGTTCTATTTAGATGATCAGTCAACACAAGGGAATGACTTGAGATACTTCCAACAGGTTCAAATGGGGTCTATTCGTCAGTCAAAACGTTAATCTTGAAGGAGCAAAAGTTTGTTCATGAACTGTCATGCTCGTTAGGCGAGCAGAATGGGTCGCCTAGCGAGTCCCAAGAAAAGCCACCAGAATCACCTACGCTCAGAGGAATTTCTTGAACTGTCATGCTCGCTAGGCGAAGCCCACGTGTTTTAAAAAAAATAAAAAAAAAAGAAGAAAAAAAGAAAATAAATAAAAATAAATAAATAAAATATAACAGAAAATTTTTGAACTTGGGCCTCTCTCATTTGAGCCCACAGGTCCACAAAAATCAGGTTATAAATTCAGAGTTTCAATGAAACAAGAGGAATTATATTCCTATTACCCTGGCAGGGAAAAAGATAGTGAGAGAAGAGCTAACAGAGTTCAGAGCAACCTCTAGAGACTGAAGGGAACTCATCGGCAAAGAACCAATTCCCTCTCATATAAACCGTAAGAGTGCTTTGCAAACCCAACCGGGCAATTCAATTTCATTCGATCTCTCCAGTCAGGTTTGCCTTATTCCCATTACTTTATGCTTTTAATTTGAATGCTCTGAATGTATGAGGTATTATGGGTGAATTTGATACCCTTTTGATGCATGTGTTTGACAAAGAGGTTTAGGCCTCCTACCCTTGGTTGCTTTTTGTGAGCTTTTTGTGAATTTTAATGGCATGATTCATGTGGTTACATTTTGATTTGGGGGCAACTCTTGATTATCCTATCATATTACTCTAACCTGTTTGTTGAGTTTTTGTGAGGGCTCACATACTCTTGCAGGGATAGCTTGCTTGGTGTTCCACTTTATTTGTGGGGTACCACCTGGAGGTCTATTCCGATTACCTGTACTGACTCGCTTTCTTTGATGGTGTTTAGCTTGGAAGAGTCTTTGGGTTTCTTATTTATCTAATTGTTGTTACTTCGGATCTTTATCCGTACGGTAGATCTCTCGATCCCTTTACTTTTCCCGCATGTTACCGATTTCTTAGGTTTCATATAGCCTCTCGTGGCATGTCATTTAAGGTAGCGCGGTTCCTTCATCTAGGAGACTGCCTTTTTGCATGAGCGTTCCTAAAACGCAAACAACTCATTGATTTTTCTTCTCCTAAGAACACGTTTACTCCTTCTACTACAGGCGAATAAGTCTCCAAAGGTCGAGCATCCGGTAGATTGCGTAGTAACGTCGTTCAACCCTTACCCCGTAGTTGGTCGAACTACGTTTTGCTCTGATTTTCATCCCAGATAAGATACGTAGGCATAAGACGTGATGTCTTAGCGAGCACACTCCTCTTTAACCCATAGGTAGCCGAGCTACGAAGACTCTGATTCTCAGATTCCGATGGGATACGTATGCAGTGGATGCGACGTCCGTGCGAGTCATTTTCTTTTGACCCTTCTTTTAGTAAGTAGTACATTAGATAAACATACACGCTTTTCTCATCCCTTCAGTCATGTTTGCACAAATAAATTTTCACAAAAAATAACAACCTTTGCAACAAATGTGAAAAGGGCTCCCTAGGAGTACCTAGGATGCTTTGGGTGCCTAATACCTTCCCATTGCATAACCAACCCCCTTACCCAGATCTCTGACATTTTTACTAGTTTTTGATTCGATAAAACTTTTAGGTTTTTGTTCGCTTTCTAACCATTCCTTTGGATAAATAGAAGTGCGGTGGCGACTCGACTTGTATGATTTACCTTGGATTTAGTCAATATCTCTAATGGTAACGAATACCCCACTACAGAAAAGTGGCGACTCTGTTGGGGACGTGTATTTGCCTAGTGGGTTTTGCCGACTTTTCATGCTTGTTGTATTGTATTTGTTTTGTGACATATTTTTGTGCAATTTGGGATTACTGTATTGTATGTAATGATTGAATTGCTTGATATTAATTCCTTGTATGCTTGGTGATCTTTGTGAGATGAGTTATATACCCGGACTCGAGTGCACTTAGGATAGGAGAATGGCGTAATCTTGTTGACTTGTGTGGAGTTATTCCTTAGCAAGTTGACTTGCAAGTCCATTCACTTGGTGGAGGTTATGTTGGGATCAATAATGTCACACAAGTAGTTGTGGTTAGACATTACTTTTTCCAATATAGACCTTAGAAGCCAAGGACCTTAGTTTACCAAGCCCATCTTAGCCTATTCTTAGGATGTAGTGCGAAAGTCGTTCAAGTGTAAGATTTGATACGATTGTTACGCGATACTACACTCATAAGAGTCTCTCTTGAGAATATTTTTGGAATAATAGTAGTCGTTTCTCCGATAATATCCAAAAGATGGGATGATGACTATGGGAACCTTTTGTAGAACATGTTTGGCAGGTTTAAACCTTAGTACACTCCTTTTGGGTGGTTTTTAACCTAAACTCCATGCTCGTGACTTACAACAAACCCTTGATTCATGGTTGATCCGTTCATGAATCCTTAATATCAATGGAACTTGGGTGTTGATAAGGTGTAAACCATAATCCACCAAAATGGATGGTTGATATTAAGGATAACATGATTCATCCCATGACCTTTGTTTGGTGTGCTTTGCTTGATCCTTGAGTGTGATTGTTGCATTCATGCATTCATGCACCCATTTGCATCCATATCATCAATAAATAAGAAAATTTTCAAGGAACTTAAGGGGTTTATTTGCAAAATTTTCAGACATGGAAAGACAAAGAAGGAATACAAAGAAGTACAGTTTCAGACAACCAGACTTGAAAGAGTTAACGAATTTGACATCTTATGTATTATATCCCTTGGGTTTCAAAGCTCGTTTTGGGAAGCTTCTCCCTCTTCTGACTACTCAGGTGGATGAAGGATTGATGAGTGTATTGGTGCAGTTTTATGATCCCTTGTACCGTTGCTTCACTTTTCCGGACTTCCAGCTTTTGCCTACCCTTGAGGAGTATGCTTACCTTGTGGGTATACCTATTCTAGACCAGTTGTCGTTCAGTGGCTTGGAGAGTATTCCTACTTCTCAAGAGATAGCTGACATGTTACACATAGATGAATCTCTGGTTGGTGCTCATATGACTACCAAAGGTGGAATTCAAGGTCTCCCTTCTGAGTTCCTCATTGCTCAAGCTACTATATATGGGAAGGCCATGAGTGAGGATGCCTTTGAAGCCATATTTGTACTTCTCATCTATGGATTGGTATTGTTCCCAAACATCGACAAGTTTGTGGATGTGAACACTATTAGGATTTTCTCTACTCTTAATCTCGTTCCGACTTTGTTGGGCGATACCTACTTCTCTTTGCATATGAGGAATGCAAAGGGTGGTGGCGCCATTGTGTGTTGTTTGCCTCTGTTGTATAAGTGGTTTATTTCTCACTTACCTCAGACGGTCGCTTTCAAGGAGAACAAGGAATGTCTACGGTGGTCCACGAGACTTATGTCTCTCACTAATGATGATATCTCTTGGTATAACCATGTGTATGATGGTGTGCAGATTATTGACTCTTGTGGCGAATTCTCCAATGTACCTCTTCTTGGTACATGTGGTGGGATTAACTACAATCCTGTTTTGGCACGTCGGCAGCTTGGGTTCCCCTTAAAGGATAAACTCAATAACATTCTGTTAGAGGGTGTATTCTTTCAGGATGGTAAAGATCCCCAAGGCTTGAAAGCTAGGATGGTCCGCGCTTGGCGCAAGATTCATAGGAAAGGAAGGAAAGAGTTGGGTCCTAAGAATTGCATCGCTTTGGAGCCTTACACTGTTTGGGTTAGGAAGAGGGCGTCTGAGTATCTCATGCCTTACGAGTATCCGAGACCTACACCTATGATTATGGTTGGGCCTTCAACCCTCCCTAATCAAGGAGTAGAGGAGTTGAGAGACGAAGACCGTTCACGTGCCTGGATCCGTGAATGTGAAGAGTTGCTTCAGCAGATTAAGGAGAAGGATGCGTTGATTGAGTTTCTTGAGCATCAGGTTATTGATGACCCTGATGATGTATGGACTTCTCTACTTCCTCAATCTTCTAAGTTTTGGAAGAGGAAGTATGATCGACTCGCCAAAGAGAAGGCCGATATGGAGGCAGCCTACGAGAGGGAGGTGAAGAGGCTTCGCGCATCTTATCTTCCTGTGTCCCGAGCTTTAGATGATTGTTTCTAGGGATCCATAAGACGATTATTTTCCTTTTCTCTTGTATATGATTGACGATGCTGCACTTCTTTTCCCTAATATTATTTGATGAGATATTTCCATATGTGATAAAATGCTTAATATTTCCCGAATTTGCAAATAAAACTCTAAAGTTCCTTTGAAATAAAAAATAAATCATATGCACAAACATTACATGCATCATATGCATAAGCAGGTTCTGTTTTCGGTCCCTTGCCCTGTGGTCTAACTCTGTGTCCTTCATTTATTTTGAAGACAAGCTGACTCACCGGTACTACACTAGAGCCAACATTTCAAGACTGATGGATCACTTAGAGAAAGAGAACCGCGAGCTGAAAGAGGAAGTGGCCAGATTGACTGCCCTAATGGAGTCACTCGTGGCTGCCCAGAGCCAGTCTTCTCCGACACCTTCAACTCCTCCCCAGAGGACAGTTATCTCCGAGATTGTCTCCTCTACTGTGTCCGCTGCCAGTGCACACTTTGTTCCAACAGCCATGCCAATCGAGTTCCCGTGGGGGATGCCTCCCAATTTCATGCATGAGGGTCCTGTTCCTACCTTTGCTTCTCTGCCGGCATCTAGCCCGGTCCTTGCTGTTCCTCCTCCTGTCGTGCATACTTTGCCCAAGGTAGACGACACCATCTATCATTCTGATCCGTCTGAGGGTCCAGATGTTTATGAGAAGATGGATGCTATGAACGATCAATTTCTTGAGCTTCGCAGGGAATTGAAAACTCTCAGAGGGAAGGATCTTTTCGGCAAGTCTGTTGTCGAACTCTACTTGGTTCCAAATGTGAAGATCCCTGTGAAATTCAAGGTCCCTGATTTTGAAAAGTACAAAGGAAATACTTTTCCTCTCAGCCACCTGGTCATGTATGCCAGGAAGATGTCGCTCAAACCGATAATGACCAACTACTCATCCACTACTTTCAGGACAGTCTGTACGGTGTCGCTTTGCGTTGGTACATGGGTTTAGACAGCGCGAACATCCAATCCTTCAATGATCTCGGTGAAGCCTTCGTCAAGCAGTACAAGTACAACGTGAATATGGCTCCCGATAGAGATCAATTGAGAGCCATGACCCAGAAGGATAAAGAAACATTTAAGGAGTACGCCCAGAGGTGGCGAAAGGTGGCAGCACAGATCGTGCCTCCGCTAGAAGAGAAAGAGATGACTAAGATCTTTTTGAAGACTTTAAGTTCTTTTTATTATGAGCGGATGATTGCTAGCGCTCCTTCTGACTTCACCGAGATGGTAAATATGGGGATGCGTCTAGAAGAAGGGGTCCATGAAGGACGGTTAACCAGAGAATAAGGCTCTTCTGCCAAACGTTATGGGGCGTTTGCAAAGAAGAAAGATGGAGAGGCACATGCTGTGATCTCCCATGAGAAACCAAGAAGACCCTCTATGAGGAGGAAGACTGTGCGTCCCGCCAGTAACAAGCACCAGGTGGCTCATATAGCACCTGTTTTCAGAGACAATCAACAGTATCAGCAACATAGTAACAATCAGCAACCACATCCGCAATATCAGCAACAACAGCACCGACCGCAGCAGCAGGCCTACCAGCCTCGAAACAGTAATCAAACCAGCACGAGTTACGAGAGGAAAAGGGTCACCTTCGATCCTATTCCTATGACGTACGCAGAGTTATATCCCTCTTTGATAGAAAGGAAGCTGATTACTCCGAGAGACCCACCGGCTATACCTGCTAACCCCCAATGGTGGTATAAGCCTGAGTTACATTGTGTTTACCATTCTGGTGCTCCCGGCCACGACGTGGAGAATTGTTACCCTTTGAAGACCAAGGTTCAAGACCTTGTGAGGTGTGGTATTTTATGTTTTGAGGACATATGCCCTAATGTGAAGAAGAACTCATTGCCCGAACATGGGAAATCTGTCAACATGGTCCAGGGTTTCCCTGGAAAATACAAGGTCAAATATGTCAGTCATATTCAACAGTCTCTGGTCCAGATGCATCGTTTGTTGTGTGACTACAGTCATTATGAGCATGACCATGATAGGTGTCGAGTCTGCTCTGTTAACCGATTGGGTTGTTGCCAGGTGCGCAAGGATGTTCAGGAAATGCTGGACGAAGGAGTCATTGAGATCCTTCAAAACAGGAATGTTGATGAAAATGAGCCTGAGGTCAATGTGATCTCCCCAGTGTTCCGGATACCCGAGCCTGTTATCATCAAGTACAATGGTAGCAAGCAGAAGGCTTCTCCCGCTTTGATCATTAAGCCTACTGGTCATATGCCTTACTCCTCTGAAAGGGCAGTTCCCTATCGCTACAACGCCGTAGCAGTAGAGAATGGGAAAGAGGTGTCCTTGCCCTCTTCTTCTGTTGTGAATATTGTCGATGTTAGCGGTTTGACCCGTAGTGGCCGTGTATTTTCAGCACCGCCGAAGCCTCAAATTAATGCTGATTTTGTTGAACGCCCGATCGGGAACACTGTGAATTCTCCGAATCCGGCACTTGCTGTTAAGCCCTCCTCCGTACTGAAAACTCCTACTTCTATTGGCCCGAGTGGCAATATGAAAGAAGACTGTGATGAGATGCTGAGGCTCATCAAGAAAAGCGAGTACAATGTTGTAGACCAGCTTCTACAAACGCCATCCAAAATATCTGTGTTATCCTTACTCTTAAATTCAGAACCACACCGAGAGGCTCTGCAGAAGGTGTTGGATGTGGCATATGTGGATCACGATGTCACTTTGGAGCAATTCGATAGCATTGTTGCAAATATTACTGCTTGTAACAACCTGAGCTTTTGTGACTCTGATCTCCCTGAGGAGGGAAGAGATCACAACCTGGCATTACATATATCTATGGGTTGTAGAGACGACACCATGTCCAATTTACTGGTGGACACCGGATCATCATTGAACGTATTGCCAAAGTCCACTCTCTCAAAGCTATCATATCAAGGGCCTCCCATGAGGCAGAGTGAAGTAGTTGTGAAGGCTTTCGTTTGGTCTCGCAAAACTGTGATTGGGGAAGTTGATCTCCCAATCAAGATCGGACCAAGTGATTTCCAGATTACCTTCCAGGTTATGGACATTCACCCATCGTATAGTTGTCTCTTAGGCAGACCATGGATTCACGAGGCAGGCGCCGTGACGTCCACCCTACACCAGAAATTGAAATTTGTGAAGAACAAGAAGCTGGTGGTGGTAGGGGGAGAAAGGGCTCTCCTGGTTAGCCATTTGTCTTCCTTCTCTTATATAGATGCTGAGGTTGAAGTTGGAACTCCTTTCCAAGCTTTATCTATAGCTGAGCCTATTGAGGAGAGAACTCCTTCATTTGCTTCCTACAAAGATGCAAAGTTGGCCATTGAGCGTGGTGCAACCACTAGTTTAGGAAAAATGATTGAGTTAGAAGACAACGAGTCCCGGGCAGGCATAGGTTTTTCTTCTGGTACTTTCAACAAGCAAGGGTTATTCAAGAGTGGAGGCTTTATCCACACTGGTTTAGATGAGGAAGTTGCTGCCATTTTAGAAGAAGATACAAAGGATTCTGGCAACTTCATCATCCCTGGTGGGGTCTGCAACAATTGGGTCGCTGTGGATGTTCCTACAGTTATCCACAAGTCAACGTAATGATCACTTTGTTTAAAAACCCTTCTCCCATGCCAAAAGGAGGAGTGATGACATTGTTGACGCATAAGTACAATGATATTTTCATTCAATAAATTCATGTTAAATGTTTGTTTTTCCAATTATTTTCCCTTTTCTCTTTTTGCATGAAATTGGTGATCAAATAAAACACTAAAAAATAGAATAAAATCGATCTTTTTCATATGCATGATGATTTGCCTTGTTTGATTTCTAAAAGCTTTTCATATCCAAAATCATTATGCAGGTTGATCAAACCCATTGAACATAATGACCCAACACCATCTCCCAATTTTGAATTCCCTGTATTTGAGGCAGAGGAAGATGATGTTCAAGAGATTCCTGACGAGATTACCCGTGTACTTGAGCATGAAGAGAAGATCATTCAGTCGCACCTTGAGAATCTGGAAACAGTCAACTTGGGGTCTGAAGATTGTGTGCGAGAAGTGAAGATTGGGGCACTTCTGGAAGAATCTGTTAAGAAGGGGTTGATTGAATTGCTACGAGAATATGTTGACGTCTTCGCCTGGTCATATGAAGACATGTCTGGTCTAGATACTGATATTGTGCAACATTTCCTACCTTTAAAGCCCGAGTGCGTGGCTGTGAAATAGAAACTCAGAAGAACTCATCCTGATATGGCAGTAAGATTAAAGAGGAAGTTCAGAAGCAAATTGATGCGGGGTTCTTGGTGACTTCTATATATCCTCAATAGGTGGCCAATATTATGCCCGTGCCTAAGAAAGATGGAAAAGTCCGGATGTGTGTGGACTATAGAGACTTGAATAAAGTTAGTCCGAAAGATGATTTCCCTCTACCACATATTGATATGTTGGTAGATAATACAGCTAAATTCAAAGTCTTCTCGTTTATGGATGGATTTTCCGGATATAATCAGATTAAAATGGCACCCGAGGATATGGAGAAGACAACATTCATCACACCTTGGGGAATATTCTGTTATCGAGTGATGCCCTTCGGTTTGAAGAACGCCGAAGCCACGTATCAACGAGCTATGACTACGTTGTTCCATGACATGATACATAAGGAGATTGAGGTGTACGTTGACGATATGATCGCTAAGTCAAGATCGAAGGTTGTACTCCCTGTAGAGGTGGAGATCCCATCAATGAGAGTCTTGATGGAGGCCAAGTTGACTGATGCTGAATGGGTTCAGAGTCGTTATGACCAGCTAAACTTGATTGAAGAAAAGAGATTGACTGCCATGTGCCACGGTCAGTTATATCAGCAGAGGATGAAGAAAGCTTTTGATAAGAAGGTCAAGCCTCGTGTGTTCCGAGAAGGTGACCTTGTGCTCAAGAAAGTTTAGTCTTTCGCGCCCGATTCCAGGGGCAAGTGGACTCCGAACTATGAGGGTCTGTATGTTGTCAAGAGAGCCTTTTCAGGCGGTGCTTTGATACTTACAACTATGGATGGGGAGGATTTCACTCGTCCTGTGAATTCAGATGCAGTCAAGAAATACTTCGCCTAAAAAATAAAAAAACTGAATAGCTCGCTGAGTTGAAAACCCGAAAGGGCGACTTAGGCAAAAATGAGCGTCTCAGTGGATTGAAAACCTGAAAGGGCGGTCCAGGCAAAAGTTAGAGACATGAAAAATGAATATAGGTATCCCGCTAGATTGAGTACCTCATCCTGGGGCAATCTAGGCAAAAATTAGGGATTTGGCAAGTAACTGCATCCTGACAAGACTTTGTTCTACAACTGTCGTCCGTCAGAGATCCTTGCTCATTATCAGCCAAAGCTTCAAATACATCGGATTCAGAATTGGTGGAGAAATGGTCATTATGTTCAATGTAGCCCTTTTCCAATATATATCACCAATTTCAAATTTGTAAAGATCTATGGAGTCTTGCCATTCGCAGACTACCATTCTATCAAATAAATTTGAGCCTTTTATCCAATTATTGGCACTCTTATCTGTTTCTATTCAACAAATGTTTTGCATGTTTTGATTAAGAAAATATCATTGTTTCAATCAAATTTTTTATAATTTGTTTTTAAACAAAGTGAACATTCACAATGACGAAAGGATACTTAGGAGATTCCCAGTGCTCTCCCAAGGGTGGTACGATCTCCAACAGGGTAAGATTTTGTCCATATTCCTGGCATGACTATATCTCCTCCCTCCGGAACCTTTTGTGGTTTATCCTACCAAGTGGACTGCTTGTTGAGAGTCACCTCTCTTCCCTTCAGCAGAGTAGCAATCTTTCTTCCTCAGCAGCTTGGATCTCTTTGGGCAAGAGCGGTATTTGGTGGTTGATCCCGATAAATCCTTTATCTCCTCGGATAGATTCCCCAGTAGAGTTGTTGGTGTGGTGGACCTTGTCTGTGATAACTCTCGTCCCCAACTGGAATGATTGATGATTCATCCCTTGCAGAGCTCTTTGCTTCCTGGTATCTCTGATCCCCAGCAGATTGGATACTCTCCGGTGAACTTGGCTTTCTCTCTTGAGATGTAGTACCGGGTGGTTGATTCCTGGACCTGGTTGTGTTAAATATGTCTGTTTGTCAACATACATCATACATAAACCACACGCATACATGCATAATTATAACATTCAGATATTCATGTTGCATTCTTTGCCATATATCGTTGTTTGTTGTCTCCTGCTATTTGGTGATATACTTCCCCGAGCAGATGTGTGTGTTTGATCTCTCCATATAGAGTCAGCTCCATAAGCAGAAAGCGTCTATCCTTTCTTCCATATTCCCCACCGGGTTATATCCTCGTGGATGTTGATTGTTTTTGTTCCTTCCCAACACATATACTGGGATGGTTTTCCCTATTGAGTTATATCCTCACCGGGACAAGTCTTGATTTGGTGTGCCTATCTAGTTTGATCCTAGATCGGTCTCTTGAGACTCTTTTCCTGTTTCCCCGTGGTAAATGAATAATTGCTCCATAATTAGTAATTATTATCCCCGGCGGAGTCTGTGTTTCTCTACCCTCATACCGGTAGTTGTAAACCATATTTCTTCCCTTTTTGCAGAGTAACTATTTTTGCTCATCTTTAATTGGTGACAATTATCTTCATCCAATATTCGGTGATGATATCCCCTCATCTGCTTGGATAATTGCCCTGATTACGCAATTTATCCCCAGTGGGTCATCTCTCGTCTACCTTGTTGTTGTTGGTAACGATTGTTTCTCCCCTGAATTGGTCATCATTATATACCTAGTTTCGGTATTCCGATGCCTTTTCTTTTTGGTCGATTTATCCTTTATTAACCCAGTAACCGGTTATGGATAATCGTCCATGCGAGTATATTATCTACGTTCTGACGGTAATAGATAGTATATCTCATGCACTCTCGGGTCTAAAGCCTTTTGTTCTTCCCCAGTTGAGTAAGATTTGTATCCCCTTTGTGGAGCGAATATCCATCCTGTAATCGAGTTTGCTTTTAGCCCTCTTTTGGATGATGAGTGTTTTGGGAATATTCCCCAATTCACGCCTTGGTTGGTCACCTATTATATGCCCAGTAACCGGTATCCCTGGTGTTCCTTCCTCTTTGCTCCCTATTATGACTTTTTGTCCCCTGTGGAGTCAGAATCCCTGAGTTGAAGTATACCTTTTAGGTTTTCCTCAGATGTTTTGAAGTTTTGATATCTCTCACCCTTATGCCGGTCTTGGATATTCATCTCTTCCTGAGCATGTTGTATCTCTCACCCTCATACCTGGCGTTCAGATCACATGTCTCCTTGAGCTTATTACCCAGTAACCGGTAATACCTCGTCCCGCTGCTTCCCCAGAAGTGTCCTTGTGGACATCCCCAGCGAAGTCCCTTAGTGGATTGTTTTCATCCGGATTTTATCCGAAGTATCTGCTGTGGATAGTTTTTTGCTGTATTGGCATATTCCCCAATACATGCATCTTCGAGTCAGCTTGAGTCTTTCCATTGGATCTTTTCCCTTTGGAATTCTGTTCCCCACGCTTTGAGTCGTGACCTGCTCGCGCTTTTTTATCCCTTTTCTATCCCCAGGAGAGTCCCCAGGGTCTTGGTCCCATGGAGTGAATTGCTCATATGGATTATAAGTGGCTTCTGATTTCTTTGCTTTTGTGGACACGTATCTCCACAGAATGCTACCATTTTTCATACCTACATTTGCATCATGAGGTCTCTTAGGGACCAAAATTCGTCTCTTTGTTATTATTTAAGCCCATTCTACCCCGTCGAGACGAAGATTTTAACCTTCACTTCTCCGGCTAGAATGACCTTAAATAGGGGCATCTGTAAGACCCCAATTTTGACCCTAAGATCCCTCATGGCATCATAACATTGCATTTGCATTGCCTCAAGGATCTTTAGCATCTTGGTTCCCTTTGCCTTTGGGTGGGACTCCATGTGATTGGTTTGAGATCACCAAGCATGCTTGAATTATACATCATTGTTTCTCTTACTTTTGTTTACTAACCAAAAACACAAAAATGTGTCACTAACATCTTTTGTTTGAAGCTTGAGTATCATCCAAGACACTTTGTGGGTTCTATTTAGATGATCAGTCAACACAAGGGAATGGCTTGAGATACTTCCAACAGGTTCAAATGGGGTCTATTCGTCAGTCAAAACGTTAATCTTGAAGGAGCAAAAGTTTGTTCATGAGTTGTCATGCTCGCTAGGCGAGCAAAATGGGTCGCCTAGCGAGTCCCAAGAAAAGCCACCAGAATCACCTATGCTCAGGGGAATTTCTTGAACTGTCATGCTCGCTAGGCGAAGCCCACGTGTTTAAAAAAAAATAAAAAAAACAAAAAAAACGAAAAAAAAATAAAAATAAAAATAAAATAAATAAATAATAATAAAATAAAAATAAAAATAAATAAATAAATAAAATATAACAGAAAATTTTTGAACTTGGGCCTCTCTCATTTGAGCCCACAGGTCCACAAAAATCAGGTTATAAATTCAGAGTTTCAGTGAAACAAAAGGAATTCTATTCCTATTACCCTGGTAGGGAAAAAGATAGTGAGAGAAGAGCTAACAGAGTTTAGAGCAACCTCCAGAGACTGAAGGGAACTCATCGGCAAAGAACCAATTCCCTCTCATATAAACCCTAAGAGTGCTTTGCAAACCCAATCGGGCAATTCAATTTCATTCGATCTCTCTAGTCAGGTTTGCCTTATTCCCATTACTTTATGCTTTTAATTTGAATGCTCTGAATGTATGAGGTATTATGGGTGAGTTTGATACCCTTTTGATGCATGTGTTTGACAAAGAGGTTTAGGCCTCCTACCCTTGGTTGCTTTTTGTGAGCTTTTTGTGAATTTTAATGGCATGATTCATGTGGTTACATTTTGATTTGGGGGCAACTCTTGATTACCTATCATATTACTCTAACCTGTTTGTTGAGTTTTTGTGAGGGCTCACATACTCTTGCAGGGATAGCTTGCTTAGTGTTCCACTTTATTTATGGGGTACCACCTGGAGGTCTATTCCGATTACATGTACTAACTCGCTTTCTTTGATGGTGTTTAGCTTGGAAGAGTCTTTGGGTTTCTTATTTATCTAATTGTTGTTACTTCGGATCTTTATCCGTACGGTAGATCTCTCGATCCCTTTACTTTTCCCGCATGTTACCGATTTCTTAGGTTTCATATAGCCTCTCGTGGCATGTCATTTAAGGTAGCGCGGTTCCTTCATCTAGGAGACTGCCTTTTTGCATGAGCGTTCCTAAAACGCAAACAACTCATTGATTTTTCTTCTCCTAAGAACACGTTTACTCCTTCTACTACAGGCGAATAAGTCTCCAAAGGTCGAGCATCCGGTAGATTGCGTAGTAACGTCGTTCAACCCTTACCCCGTAGTTGGTCGAACTACGTTTTGCTCTGATTTTCATCCCAGATAAGATACGTAGGCATAAGACGTGATGTCTTAGCGAGCACACTCCTCTTTAACCCATAGGTAGCCGAGCTACGAAGACTCTGATTCTCAGATTCCGATGGGATACGTATGCAGTGGATGCGACGTCCGTGCGAGTCATTTTCTTTTGACCCTTCTTTTAGTAAGTAGTACATTAGATAAACATACACGCTTTTCTCATCCCTTCAGTCATGTTTGCACAAATAAATTTTCACAAAAAATAACAACCTTTGCAACAAATGTGAAAAGGGCTCCCTAGGAGTACCTAGGATGCTTTGGGTGCCTAATACCTTCCCATTGCATAACCAACCCCCTTACCCAGATCTCTGACATTTTTACTAGTTTTTGATTCGATAAAACTTTTAGGTTTTTGTTCGCTTTCTAACCATTCCTTTGGATAAATAGAAGTGCGGTGGCGACTCGACTTGTATGATTTACCTTGGATTTAGTCAATATCTCTAATGGTAACGAATACCCCGCTACAGCGAGGTGGATGCCTTGTTAGGATCGATACGAAAACCTCGCCTAGAATAGATTCCCTTGAAAGAGTTGATGCATAACAAGAATTTGCCGTAAGTGTCAAACGTTCTTGTGGATCCATGACTCTGGGTCCTTTGTAAAAGCCTTAGATCATACCCGGTGAGAACCTATTTTGGAAAGCAATCAGATTCACTCATTACCTTGAACCTTTGAACATGTAAAAAAACATTGCATTTCATCTACATTCATTGCATATGCATAGAAAGCAAAGCTCTTAGTCGCCTTCCATTTGTTTCAGGGATCTAAGTCATTTGCAAGAGAAAATGAATCCTGAAAGAAGAAGCACATTTCAATTCAAGTACAAGAAAGTGGACCTTGATAGTTTGAAGAAGTTGAGTGTCAAAGTGATCAAGCTCACTGAATTTATGGATGATTATGGGAGGATCCTGAGTATTTTGAATGAAAAGATGGAACCAATGACAATTGTGACTATAGCTCAATTCTACGACCCACCTCTATGTTGTTTCACCTTTTCCTACTTCCAATTAGCTCTTACTTTGGAAGAGTTGGAGAGAATCGTGGGCCGGAATTTGAGGGACCATGATCCATTTCCCAAGTTTGATGAAGGCATCACTGCCAAGAGAATAACTTCAGCTTTCTAAATGGTTTTTGTAAGAACAAGTTGTGAAGTTGGAGAAAGATGGAAAATGGAAAGCATTACATGATGTGCTAGCCCTATTGGTTTATGGGATAGTACTATTTCCGAATATTGACGGTTTCGTGGATCATGTGGCCATAAGAATCTTCCTTTCTGGTAATCCAGTACCTTTTCTCTCAGATGTTATCTATTACGCCCTCCATGAGCATCATGAGAAGAAAGGGGAACCCTTTTGTGTTGCAATTAGTTGTTGCGTGCTTGGTTCAGATCTCACATGCCCAAAAAAGGACACTACACCTCCAAAACACTTAAACCCTCTCAGAAGTTAACTTCCAGTACTACCAGTCATGTCAAATGGTATATCAAAGATTAGGAGACCCTAAATATTATTATTAGCATTGGAGACTTTCCTAATGTACTTTTGATAAGGACTAGGGGTTGCATCAACTACAACCCTATGTTATCTCTGATGCAACACGGTTACTCCATGAACGGATCTCCAAAAGCTAAAGCTTTAGAGCCTTTCATTTTCCATGACATTGATGCAGACAACTCAATTGTGAAGAAGATTAAGAAATCCTGGAAAACAATTGTTATAAGAGGTAAGGATTTTGGAAAGAGGAATGTCCTTGTGAAAGAGCCTTACACTCGTTGGGTAAGAGAAAGAGTCCAAGTGGTTAAGCTCTCATTTCCATTTGATCCCTCTATTTTTCCTCCAGTTCCCGAGCTAGAACCTATACTACCTGAAGACGTTGAGAAGCTCAATGCCAAAATTAAGGAGCTTGAATTAGAAAAATCTGAGTTACGACTTAAGCTTAATCGAACCATTTTGGAAAATGAAAATCTGAAGGATGAACGTCAAGAGAAGGACCGAGACCTTAAAGCTAGCAACAAGAGAGCAAGAACATTTGAAGAAAGGAAGGATGAGCTTGATGATATTCTCATAAGTACAAAATTTGCATTCAAACCCAAGAATGAGGAGCTCAAAAAAGCCCACCTCAAAATTCAAGAGTTGGACAAAATGTTGGAGAGGTCTCTTGTGGAGAAGAGAGAAGTTGGACTCGACTATGAAGCTCGAATCCGTGAACTCAGGGACACTCTTAAGAATTGCAAAGATAAGTTGTCTTGTGAGGTCCTTCAGAAAGAGGGAGCTGAGAGGAATTGTCTCTGCCTCGAGTACCAGTTGGGAGAAGCTAATAGAAGGATTGCAGGTTTGGAAAACCAAGAAGGTGATACAACTTACATGATCTTGAAGAATGATTGTGTATATTGGAGGGGGATGTATAGGGAGGCTAGAACGGCCCTAGACGAAGATCAGCGTGTCATTAAGAAGCTCCAAGACCTCTATATTGAATGGAATGGCAAGTTCATCAACTTGGCTAGATTTGCTAACCTTAACATGTTGGAACTTCCAGAGAATCTCTAAGAAGCTGATTGGAGCATGTGCCTAGAGAACACACCTCCTCAATTTTTCAACTTTGTCAAGTTTTGCAAGTGAATGGTGAAGGAGCTCACCACTGATCTTGCTATGATCAAAAGGGCTGAGATGGAAATTAAGTTCACCGGTACTTGAGTTTGAATCACTTATACTTGAATTTGAATTTGAATCACTTTTACTTGAATTTGAATTTAAATCACTTGTATTTGATATTGAATTTGAATTAATGAAATTTGTCATTCCGGATTTCATTTATTGTTATTTTTATTCAAAATCTTGCAAATAAAATGTCCTAACATTGCTGAAATAAATAACAAAGATAACTAAGAGCTTTGCATAAAAATGCATCCATACATGCATTCATACATGCAACCATGTCATTCTTCAAATAAAAGCTCATTCTGCTGTCTTCTTCCAGTTTCACACTGAGTCCTCAACATCAGTACAACACCAGAGCCGATGCTCAACAAAGAATGGCAGAACAGGAATACGAGTTAGAAAGAGTCAGCTCAAAACTTGAGGACCTGTGAGGGAGCGTGGGTCAAATCATGGAGATGCTGCAAGTCATCAGAGCCAAGATGGACACACAAACAACAGTCGGAAGAGTATACCAGTCGGGTAAAACCCCGACCCGCAACATGGAAACATAGATACGAAGTGCGTTTTGAGGCGCTTCTAGCGTAGTGTAAGACCTGATGATATTGTTCCAATTGAGAGAAGCGGGATTGGATTCCAAAAAGCGCGTTAGGAGAACTAGTAGTTTTAGACAAGAGCGTGGCTATAAATGTAACTGGGTCGTTACTGTTAGTAATAGATGGTTGGGCGACGGTAGCGGTGGCGACGGAGAAACAACGACGGGGTGTGAAGAACAACAGGGACATGAGCTAACGTTGGTTGGTTGAAGCATGATCTTACTGCTAGTGGCATGACATGACGTGACAATGAGAATGTGAATTACAATGGACTTCTTATCAAATGGGTCAGTCAACTTGTAAAGTTCTTCTTTTCTCACCCTTGTGAACTTCTAGAAAAAAATTGTATGTTTCTTGAAGTAGTTTTGTTTTTAATATAAATTTGTACGCATAGTTTCAGATTTATTTTAAATATATTTGACAATAGGCATTCATAAGTACACAAAAGACAGATATCCTATGGTGAAGCCAATTTTATCAATGAACATGTTATGTCATTCGGCATGCATAAATAATGGGTTTTGAAAGGTTGGTAATTTGTCCTAAATAATCAACATATGTTTGGAAAAAATTGCATATGGCATCAATTGAAAAAGTACTACCTTTTGTTAATAACATGATGTAATTTGCATAATGTGTATGAGAAGGTACCACCATGCCTCTTGATGCAATAATGAGGTCGATTTTGTTGTTTAAAGTCAAATTTGTAATACATACAAAGGACATCCTCGATAAGATATTTTAGTTAGAGGGGTCAAAATTATAAATATATAAAATTATAAATATATATAAAGAAAAAGTCAACTCGAATATAGTTTGGAATTCGATTCGACAATTAAATGATTGAATTAGGTTTATAAATCAAATGAGTTGAATATGAGTAAAATATTAAGTTTTTTAATCAAATGAGTTGAACTTAAACTATACATAATTCGACTCGATAGGTTCATGAGTCAACTCGATTATATATAAGAAGGGTTATATTATCTCTAAAAATCAAATTGAATATTTACTCCATATTTTAATCTTATATTTTCTTTTAATCTAACGATTTTAGTTAATCATTTATATTCTCAAGTGAGTAAAACAAAATTATAAATAATTATATAAATAAAATCAACATCATATAAATACATTTTTTTTTAAAAATAATGTATGTCCGTAAAACAAGAGAGTTGAACCAAACGAGATAAACCTAACGAGTTGAATCAAGTTGTTCGTGAATTTATAATAAATCGAGTTTTAGTTTAAAAAAAACTCGTCTAGAACTCGAACCGAGATTTGAGTTGAATCAATTTTTAATGAGTCGAGTCGAATTAAGGCGATTTCGACTCGACTCATATCCAACCTTAAAAAATTGGGGGCCTCAAAATAAAAAAAAGTTAAAATATTATAATACATAATAAGTAATAAATATATTGTTTGCTAAAAATATAATACTTTAGAGTGGTAGCTTACGGTTACAGATGTGGTCTTGGAATATCATGGTTTTTCAATTTTAAAAAAAATAAATTTTTAATAATATATATATAAATTATATTTCAATTATATTTAAAAAGATCATCATATAACAAATTTATGTATTATTAAATTTATATGATAAAATATGATATATTAATAATTGACTCTAGTTCTATTACTTTATATATTATTTTATAAAAATATATATTATTAAAATTTTATTTTATAATAATAAATTAAAACTTAAGAATTTTTTATTTATTTTAATAAATAGATAATAAATTAAGTTATCAAAATTAAAATTTTTTGAACAACTTAATTAGAGTTTATCTAATTCAATGTAGTATTTTATAAGAGTTTATAATTTATTTTACTAGTTTAACTCCCCTCATGCATATATATCAATTTTAATAAAATCTTGAGGCTCTTACTATTATATTTTAAAGTTTTGAGGCTCTATCAAAAGACATGAAAATAATTTTTAGTTTTTAGTGTTGTTTATAATTCAATTATAAAAAATATTTTTAAATTTATTTCCTTTATATCTTACTATGATATTTTAAAGTTTTGAGGTTCTATCAAAAGACTTATAATTATTTTTTAATTTTTAATGTTGTTTATAATTTAAATATAAAAAATATTTTAAAACTATTTTCTTTATATTAGAAGTCAGTTTCTTTTTGTAATATTTTAATATCACACGTGTTACCCTTAGATTTTTGAAACCTTCAACCGTATGTATATATATATATATATATATATATATATATATATATATATATATATATATATATATATATATATATATATATATATATATATATATATATATATATATATATATATATATATATATATATATATATATATATATATATATATATATATATATATATATATATATATATATTGCCATAATTTGGATTGCCAAAGGGTGTTTATCACATGACCTTAAGCAGATACAACGGGGCACCTACCATTCGATCAATTTGCTTCTTATGATTTATTTTTAACTATATATTACATAGTTAAAATATATTTCTAAAATTGAATACTTAAATTTTTTAATTTCAGTTTAATATATAACTATTTCATTAAACTAAATATATTTAAAATAAAATATTTAATGTAATATATGTACTTAATAAACTGAATATATTTCATACTATATGTACTTAATAAACTGAAATTATTTAATTTATATCCATACTTAATGTAATATATGTAATATATACATTTTAATATTAAATATATTTTGATATATAATTTTTAATCTTAATATTAATTTCATTTTAATGAAATAATCATTTTAAAAAATATGAACTAATTAAAATAACATTTTAAGTAAACAAATATTGATAAACGTTTAATTAATATATTTTAATATTAAAATAATTATATCATTTTATAATATAATTGGAAATATTAAACTAATTGTGTCATTTTATAATATAATTAATATTAAAATATTACATATACTTATTATTTCATTAATATGTGAAAATATTACATATATTTTAATATTACACTATTCATTAAATAACGTTTTAATATTAAATAATTATTTTAGTTTAAATATATATAGTTTAATGAAATAAAATTTATATTAAACAATTCAAGTAATCAATTTTGGAAATAAATATTAACTATGTAATATATATCTTTTGAGGTGAAAATAAATCAAAAGAACAAAAGTGATTTAATGGTAGGTGTTCCCTTATGCAAGTTCAAGGTCATGGGTTGAACACCCTTTTGTCACAAAATTTTGATATTTTAAAGCTTCCAATTTCTATAAACATTCAAATAATAATAAAAAATGTCACGTAGACTTAAAATAAGAAAAATATATAAAAATCTAGTTGATAGTACATTTCACATTAAAAATAAATAAAGAGTTAATTTATTAAAAATAAATAAAGAATTAATTTGTATTATTTTTAAGGGGAAAAATCAGAAGACCGCTAAATGAGAAGGGGTAAATACCTATTAACCAAAAATTTTAAAGGAGACAAGTTTGATATATGTCATTTTCTCATGAGCTAATAACTTTTATTTGTTAATTTCTAGTATTTTTCTAATTAATTTTTAATTTTTAATTTTTAATTTTAATTTTTATTTAATTATCTTGATTAAAAATGAACAAGTTATTTAAAATTAAATATTTTATACTTTATTATTTTTTACTCTCAATAATTTTGTATAAAATAATTTCTTTTTAAAAAAATAAATTATATGAATTAATGTTTCTTCATCCGATTATAATAAACTAAAATAATAAATCAAACTTTCGTACTTCTATCATCGAGAATCCAAACTTAAAAGTTGAGATATCAGTCACGGAAAATGATGAATTATAATAGCTTAAATTTTTTTGTTTACTATTGGGTTTGTGGTTTGTATTACTCTCTTCGTTCCTTTTTATGTGTCACTTTTGCAAAAATCTCTATAACCAAGACAAACAATAAAAAACAAATATTTGGCCATTGTTTCCAAATTTACCCTTAGTTATTCATTTATTCAGCATACCATTTCCTTAACTTTTTTTTCACGTTAAAGTCTATACTACTCCAATTCCAATTAGTACATTTTTTTTTATTTCATGATACACTTAAAATTCAATTTTCCCCAACTTTATTATTCCAAATTTCATGATACACTTAAAATTTTATTTCCCTCCAATTTTATTACTCTAAATTTCATGATTCCCACCAAAAAAAGTTAAAATCACTAATACTTAAAGTGTATATATACCTTTATATTGTAGGTTTACAAAATAAACTCATAAAATATGGCTTCAAGTACTACTAGATTTTCATTGTGTGATATAGATTTAAATGCAGAATTTATTCCTTTGTCAGATTTAAATATTGGTGAAGAAGAAGACGTTGAAGAAACCAACAATAATATTGGTAATATATTTATTCTTTCATGTGCATTTATTTTTGTCTATTTTAATTTTCTTATTTTTATCTCTTTACATGATTTATGATAGTTAATTGGTGAATATCACAATAATAATAATAATATTATTAATAATAATAATAATATAAAGAAATAGTATTAATAACATATTAACTCAAATTTAATTGCTGAGATTTTTTACTTTTTATGGATTGCTCAATTAAGTTGAAGAAATAATTTATTGTGTAGGATGCTTTTTTTTAGTGTATTTTTTATGTATTTGATTGAATAATTTATTGAGTAGGATAATTTTTTAATATATTTTTTTATGAAGAAAATGATTAATATTATTAACAACATAATTTTTTTGTTTTAGTTATTATTTTAATTTTTAAAGTTTCAGTTTTGATTTTGCATATTGGTAGGGGAATAATTTTAAAAAAGAAATTAAATAGGTAACCGATAAGAATAGTAAAAAAATAAATGATTTTGAAAGACATTTATGGATATAAATATGAACTTGATTGAATAATTTATTGTATATGATAATTTTTAATGTATTTTTTATGAATAAAATGATTATCATTAATATTATTTTTATTTTTAAAGATAACCGTTTTGATTTGACATACTCTAAAACATGTGATTTTAAATAACTAAATATTTGATTTTTCTAAAAAAATCGTATTTGATTAGATTTTTTTGAATAAAGCTTCAAAAATAAATAATTTTTTTATTTAGGATGAATTTTTATCAATAAAACTATTATCATTATTAATAATATTAATTTTTTGTTGATTTAGAATTATATAAATAATTTATTTTTTCAGAAAGTATTTTTTTAAGAATATATTACTTGACTTATATAATTTTTTCCTAGTTTTATTTACAAGTATAGAAAATATTGTAGATAACGAATTAAATAATGAAGAGAATATTGAAGATACATCAAATAGTGAAGAAAATATTGAAGGTGTACTAAATATGGAAGAAAATATTGAAGGTGTACTAAATATGGAAGAAAATATTGAAGATGCATCAAACAGTGAAGAAAATATTGAAGGCGTACTAAATATGGAAGAAAATATTGAAGATGCTTTAAATAGTGAAGAAAATTTTGAAGGTCTATCAAATGGAGAAGAAAATATTGAAGATGAACTAAATAGTGAAAGAAAAAAATTAAAAGTTTTAAGCAATGAAGAACGCACGGCTATTTATCACCAGTTACTACCAAAAAGTGTTGATGGAAAATTAAGTAGAGGAATTACAAATGTGGTGGCTTCATCATTTTCTGTTTCTAGGAGAACTATTCAACATATTTGAAAAAGAGCAAAAGAAAGTGAAATACATGATGTGTCCCATAGGAAGACAAAAAACTGTGGACGTAAGAGAATTCAAATTGATCCTAATCAAATTAGTCAAATTCCTTTGAGACAAAGAACAAACATCCGGTCTTTATCTTTTGCGATGAAAACAAATCCAACATCTGTTTTTAGGCTTTTAAAATCAAGAGTTATACGACGTCCCTCAAATGCCATAAAGCCACTGTTAAAAGAAGAAAACAAAAGAGTTAGGTTGGAGTTTTGTTTGTCAATGCTCGAAGGTATCCCACATGATCCAATGTTTAAAAGTATGCACAATATTATTCATATTGATGAAAAGTGGTTTTACATGACTAAGAAATCTGAGAACTATTTTTTGCTACCGGAGGAGGATGAACCACATCGTACATGTAAAAGCAAAAACTTTATTGCCAAAGTTATTTTTTAGTTGCTCTTACTCGACCAAGATTTGACTCGCAAGGAAATGAGATTTTTTCAGGTAAAATTGATATTTTTCCATTTGTTACCCAGGAACCTGCTAAAAGGACAAGTGCTAACCGAGTTGCAGGAACAATGGAGACAAAAGCAATAACATCGGTAAATAGAGATGTCATAAGATCATTTCTTATTGAAAAAGTCTTGCCAGCTATAAAGGAAAAATGGCCAAGAGATGATTTGGGTACTAGTACAATATTTATCCAACAAGATAATGCAATAACTCATATTAATCATGATGATCAAGAGTTCATTCAAGAAGTCACGTGAGATGGATTTGATATTCGTTTGATGTGTCAACCTGCAAATTCTCCTGATTTGAATGTCTTAGACCTTGGATTTTTTAGTGCAATACAATCATTACAACACAAGGAGTCCCCTAAAACTATTGATGAACTTGTTCGTGCGGTGGTGAAGTCATTTGAAAACTTTTCATCTGTGAAGTCCAATCATATATTTGTAACATTGCAATTATACATGATAGAGATCATGAAAGCCAATGGTTCTGATAAATATAAAATTCCACATATGAATAAGGAAAGACTAGAAAGAGAAAGACAATTACCCGGTCAAATGAAGTGTGATCCAATTTTAGTACAAGAAGTTTTTAAGTACCTAAATACAGAGTAATGCTCATTGTGACTGGGTTGTAGTCACTTGCACACAATTAAAAAACGAAGAACATAACTTATAAGTTTCATTCTTTTAATTTTTTTAAGCATATTTTTTTTTCATATGATAAATCATTATTAATAAAAAAGTTTATCAAAAAGGTTAGACACAACAATAGATTATGTACTTCACATAAAAACTCAAAATAAATCGTATATTATAAAAAAACAAAATAATAAAAAACATTCCTAAAAACAAATTATAAAAAACCAAAGAATAAAAAACATTCCTAAACAAAATAATAAAAAAAAGGAAAAAAATATTTTAGGAATATCTTAAAAGCATTCCTAAATTACTATGAAAAATACTTTAATCATATTGAATCAATTCATAAAAAATATTTAATAAAAAAAATCAAATAAATGGTAAGAAAAATATTACAGAAAATAACTCTAAAATAAGAAAAATATTATAGAAAATATTTAATTTTCAAAAACAAGAACATCGTTCATTTGCAGTACTATAAGATTTTTATAAAGAACTTCTTTCTACATCAAAGATTTAAACATTACAAAGACTTTAATAAAATTTAGGAAGAATTTTTTTAGCATTTTTCTAATCATCGGACGAAACTCCTCAGCCGCTTGTGAAGACTCTTCTCCTTCTTCTGGAAATTTATTCAAATCAAATTCATATTCAGCCTCTTCGTTTAAATCAAAATCCAATATTGGTATTTCTCCTTCTTCTTCATTGTTGTCAGAAGAGTCTTCCACTATTTCCTCCCTATTGTTGTTCAATGAGTCTTCCATTGTTTCTTCTCCATTGTTGTTCGGTGAATCTTCCATTATTTATTCTTTGTTGTCCAATGAGTCTTCTACTGATTCTTCTTCATGGTTTCCCAATGAATCTTCCATCATTTCTTCTTTCATGAATTGTTTTGTTTTTTCCATTACATATCTTAGGATTTGTGGCTAAAGAGCTCTCATTTAAAGAGAGAATATATTGAAACTCTTCCTTAATTTTTTTGAGAAGTGAACCTCATGAGAACCTCTTGAAATTCCATTGGTGGTAACATGTACTCCAAATATGCACGCAACATTAATCTCAGACATTGGAATTGATAAACCAATTTTAAAATGGTGGAGTAATTATGAGTAAATGTGTAAGTAAAATTAATTAAAAAAGTAAGGGTATAATTGACAAATTACAACCTTATACTCTTAAAGTGACAGTTAAATAGGAACAAATATTTTTTGCAAAAGTGACACATATAAAGGAACGGAGGGAGTATCTCCCACATCCATTTCTTATTTTTAATGAAAATCCAAGTCTATTTTGTAAATTAAAAACTGAAGGTTCAATGAACACAAGAAGGAGGACTGAATTGGGTTTCAGATATGACCATTTTTTATAAATCAATTGCAAAACAATGACAGGAACAACAATGATAAAAATACACATGATTTTTATACTAATTAAGTGTTAACTAAGTTGGTTTAGTCCACTCTTCAGAGTGATTTCGCTTTCTCACAAGGTCTCAATCAACCAATCAATCAGATTACAAACTCAAAAACCAACTGTCAATGACTTCTCGAGGCTATAGATTAAACTTAGTCCCTCAAGGAAAAACTCAAAGATCAATTGTCAATGACTTCTTAAGGCTACATATTAAACTTAGTGCCTCAAGGAATTTAACCAAAGTTAAAATACAAAGAGTGTGTGTTTACAAGAATACTTCTAAACAAGCAGATACAAAAAATTAATTCCAGAGATTACACTTTATAAAATATACAAATAAAAGCTCTAAGTGTAGTGAGTGTTGTAATTGTTGTTTTCCTCGTTTGTTATTCTTCTTTTACTCACTTTGTTGTTGTTATTTTTCTTCAGGCATATATTCTTCCTTATTCTGTGTCCTCTTTAAATAGATAATGAATAATATCGTTGTAAGATAGAATCATAAACTTCTTTAATTTCACAGTTGTAGAAATGTCTGGGCTAAGTCGAGATATGGTGGAGTTGAAGCTACCAATTCGGCCGAGCAAGAAGTCGGTGAAGTAGTTGCCTAGGAGGTTCGCACCAGAAATAATGTCGAAGATCAAGGAGGAGATCAAGAGGCTACTCAGATGCAAGTTCATAAAAACAACCAGGTATATCGAATGGTTAACCAATATCGTTCCAGTTATAAAGAAGAATGAAGCTCTTAGAGTTTGCATAGATTTTAGGGATTTAAAAAATGCTACACCTAAAGACGAGTACCCAATGCCTGTGGCAGAAATGCTAGTAGATTCAGTCGCAGGCCATGAGTATCTAAGTATGTTAGATGGATACTTTGCTATAATCAGATCTTTATAGCTGAAGAAGCGTACCTAAGACGGAGTTTGGATGCCCGTGTGCATTGGGGACTTATGAATGGATCATTGTGCCCTTTAGTCTGAAGAACACTGAGGCGACTTACCAAAGAGCGATGAATTCTATGTTTCATAACTTCATCAAGACTTTCATGCAAGTCTACATTTATGATATAATCAAAATCCTCGCCAGGGAATGGACACTTAGGCCATCTTCGACAGTCCTTTCAAAGGATAAGAAAATATGGATTAAAAATGAATCCATTAAAATGTGATTTTTGTGTTCGTGCAGAAGACTTCTTGGGATTCGTGGTGCATAAAAAAGGCATGAAGATCAATCAAAATAAGACGAAAGCAATTATCGATCTCAAGCCTCCTTCGACAAAGAAGCAGTTTCGGTCTTTGTTGGGGGAAATAAATTTCTTGAGAATATTTATCTCCAATTTAAGTGGCAAAACCCATTCCTTTTCACCACTGCTTCAACTCAATAAATATATCGACCTCATTTGGGAGAGTGAGAAGTAAGAGGCTTTTGACAACATCAAAGAATACATAATGAAGCCTCCAGTTTTATTACCTCAAAGTAGAAATAAGAGGATGAAATTGTACATAGTTGGTGTTGGTGTAAGCCCTAGAGGCCAATACTTTTGGTACTTGTATCGAATTATTTATTAATAATAAAAGGTATTTTCTTTATTATGGTTGATTAATAAAGTCCCTGGAATAGATAGTCCGTTTAATGTATTAAGTGTGACTTAATCATGAGAACACATTAAACATAAGGACATTATTCTTAAAGTATCCGTAGTCGAGCTTTAGTGTGAAGTGGGATAACATTAAAGCATTAAGACTATTATGTTTGTAGACTGATGATCACATCTCATGGAGCATGGATAAAGAGTTATCAGGTCTTAAACATAGGTATGAATATTAGGAGTAATATTTATACCGGATTGACCCGCTATGAGAATACTATATAGAAAGTTATGCAAAGTGTCATAAGTTATTCTCATGGTGATAATAGTGTATACCACTCTTCGACCTGAAACCACTATGGATCCTAGATGTAGAGTCGAGTGCTTTATTGCTGATCCAACGTTGTCCGTAACTGGATAACCATAAAGACAGTTGATGGGTACTCCATGAAGCATGCTGAGGGACATGAGTGTCCTAGATGGAATTTGCCAATCCTGCATAACAGGATAAATGTCTATGGGCCCAATATTGAACTGGACAAGGGTGACACAGTCTATACCTTGTGTTCAATATAGACATAAGGGCAAAGGGGTAATTATACACATAATTATTATCACAGGAGGTTTTGTCAGATCACATGACATTTTCATGACTTGGGTAGCAGTGATGTGTTGCTAGATACCGCTCACTGTTTATTATGTTAAATGCGTGATTTAATATAATTGGCAACGCCGCGGAAACCTATAGGATCATACACAAAGGACGGATTGATGAGAGACAGAATAATTGAGGAACATCGTAAGGTACGGTGTACTTAAGTAGAATACGAAATATGGTAAGGTACCAAATACTTAAGTGATTTTGGCATTTTATGAGATATGGGCCAAAATGCACTTAAGTGGGCTTTTTGGCTTGAAGCCCACACAAGTGGTTCTATAAATAGAATCCCTTGGGTAGAAGCATTGTAACTCACTGAGACATAAAACACAACTGAAGAGTTGGAATTTCGTATCTCTCTCTCTCTCACTCAAAGCCTTCATTCATAACAGCTAGCACTGCGATTGAAGGAATCTGTTCGTGTGGACTGAGTAGAGACGTTGTCATCGTTCAACATTCGTGATCGCCCCGTGGATCTGTATCAAAGGTTTTGATCATTATCAAAGATCTGCACCAAAGGTTTGAATCGCCACAAGAGGTAACGATTCTATCACTGATCATGCCCATTCGTAAGTGTAACACCTCAAAATTTGCCCTCCTCTCTTGGGACTAGCTTAACATATTGCATTGCATTTTTAGGACATTAGGCATTGCATCTTTGCATATCATGTGGTAACAATAAGCAAGTCATCCTCCTAGGTCTTGTTCAGAAGATAAAGAGGTTAAAAGATTCAAGCTGAGGGTTTCATGAATTGATCACTAGCCATATGAGGGTGTGTGCTTCAAATTAGTGTTTCTTGGTTCCTCAAGGAGGTGGATCATTATCTTGGTTGAAATGGTACATCATCATCATCATGGTCTTATCATCATCAAGAGGTTCATTGTGCTTGAGCATTTTTCTTGGGATTAGGGTTTTGACCTCTGGTCAACCCTAATCATCTGTATTGTGCCAATCAGGGTTTGTCAAGGAGATGAGGTCTTTATTGAGATGGGGGATCATCACATGGTTTTATTGATCTTGTGGAAGCTAGGGTTTCATTTTGGATCCATGTCATCAGGAGATTGAGGCTCAAGCTCAACAGTCAAGCTGAAATTCATCTATCAGTCAATAAAAGTCAACCACAAGTCAACTGATGGATTTGGAGGTGGGAGAGGGTTAGAGACACTTCATTCATGTCCAAAAAAGTTTCATTTGACATTTCAAACATCAATATTGAAGAAAATAAAGTCAGATGAAAACTTTCCAAAAATAGAAAGTGACTTGTAATTCAAAATTGCCAAAAATGGAAAGGTTTTCTCCTCAAAATTACATGTCCAAAAATGCTTCAAATGAAATTTTGTCCAACATGAAAGTTGTAGATATTGCTCTCACCTTTCCAAAACGTCCAAGAACATGAATTTCTCATGTGTGGTTGGCAAGTTATGGATCAATCTTGGTCAAGAAAAGTTGAATTTCAAAAGTGCATAACTTTTGAACCAAAAGGCCAAATGAAGTGGGATTTTTTGCAACATTCTTCTCTTGTCATGTACTATCCAAGTTACACCTCATAAACCATGAATTTCCATTGCAAAATTTTTGAACTTTTCATGTGAACTTCATTTGAAAATTGGAGGGAAAAGTTAAGTTTGAAAATTATGCTTGGTATTCACTTGATTCCATTTGCCTTGGCTTACAAACCGCATTTTGAGGTGAATTGGAACAAAAACCCTGCATTGTTCCATTGGTTACTACATGTACAAGGCGATTTGTTAATTTGCACTAAAACTTTCATTTCCTTAATCCACTAGTATTTTGGCTAATTGTGATTAGCAACCTCATTAACAACACATAAAAACCATAATCATAACTGCTTTTGGCCTAATCATAACAGAATTCAGATCTAGATCTAGAGATCCAAAAAACTCTTCAATTTTTCTCTCACTTTTTCTCCAAAAATCTTCACAAACATAGCATTGTTCTTGATTGAAGCTTGATCCATGTGCATAATTGAAGCTATTTGAAGCAAGATTGCAAGGAATTCGAGCTCAATTTGGAACTGTTGAAGCACAAGGTTATCCATGGCAGTTTGATTTTCTGGACTTCTCAAGCACGATTAACAGCCAAACCTTTCTTCATTCATGCATATGCAAGCTAAGGAGCATTTGTTTCACCTCGCCAAGGCTTGAAAGCATCGAAATCACCATTGCAATCTCTTGAAGGTCAGTTTTCGAGCATCACAATTCTTGAAATTAATGCATGCTTTTGATAGATCCTTGGATGTAGAGTACACTGCAATTTGAATCATTGAATTTCATGGAGAAACAAAGAAGTTATGTTGATTTTAAGATTGATGCACAAAAATGTTTTGGTTCGAATCTTTGAATCTAGGAAGAATTAGGTTAAAGTGATTAGTGATTCGTGTTGCTGGTTGAAAGATGAACATGGTGATATAAAGTTTGTCAAAATCTGGTACAAACGTTCTTGAGCTGGGAATTTGCGAAGAACACGATGAATGTTAGGGTTTCTTGAATGCAGAACGTGTTTGATCCGTTTTTTTGCTTTGCTGCATGCGCTTGGGTGTTAGTGGCTCATGCACTGGACCACGTGTCCTGGTGCTTTAACTGTAGCGCGCTAGTTCAAATATCCACACTCCATTCGATTCTGGGCGAGAGCACCTTCCTTTGGCCATGTGCATTTTTAATTCATCATTTCTCACATGTTCATGCAATGCTTCATGTCATTTTTTAATTTTTTTCTTCCATTCCAAAAATCATAAGTCTATGAATATTGATCCAAATTGACTGGAATATTTTGCACAATGTTCATCATGATGTCCTCTATTTTATGGATATTTTTCCAGGATTTGTGCACGTGTGGAATTTGTTTTGGCTTAGGGTTTATATTTACATGTCATCTCTTGCACCTTGCTTGCCATTCTTGTTGTGAAATAATGATGATTGATCCAATGAGGCTGAAAATTTACATGCTTAAACTAGAGATCTTAATTGACATTTTGGCATTGAGTTTGCTATTTTTGCATTTTTGGTTTGTGAGATATGATCTGATCAATATAGGTGTGACAATTTGTGTCACACCATGGCTTGCTTGATTTGCTGATTTTATTTACCATGCCATATGAACTTCAATTGATGTGAATTTTTGCATGATGCTACTTATGGATGTTAGGATCACTCATGAATTTTTGTAGAATTGTTGGATGCATTTCCAATTTGTTTGAGAGTTTCTATTCTGATTGGTCATTTGAGGACTTTTTGATAGTCATGAATTTAGATGATTTGTGAAATTCTTGATATGTATCACATGAACTTGAAATTTTGTGGAGTGATTCTAGACACCTTGAAGTTTATCTTGGCTTTGGTTTTAGTCATTTATAATTTGTAGATTCTGTTTTAGGCTTGTGTGAAGTTGATGCATGATTTTGTTCCCTAATTGAGCTTGTTTTACCATGCCTTGACTTGATGAATTTAATTTACATGCTTCCACTTGCCCAATTTACTTGAATTTTGGTTTGATGATCATGTGATGAACGCTGTTTAGCCATGATTTTTCTTGGGATTTATTGAATTATTTTTGAATTAGTTTGGATTGATTCATTCTGTTTGCTTCAATGAGCTTTGAACTTGTACACTTTGCCTTATATGACTAGTGAAATGATTTTGGTGTATGATATGGATATGAGACCACTTGGATTTGTTTCTTATTTGATTGAACTTGATTTTTGATGATTTTCATATTTTGTTTTGGTTTATTGCTCCCATTTTGACCCTAGGCCATGTCCTAGTGGTTAATGCTTAATGTTTGAGCTTTGTTTCAGGTCAAAGAGCACAATTGCTTATACTTGATGATGTGCACTCAATTGGAGTTGGTCCATTGCTTGTTTATGACTAACCTTGAGTTTGTTTTGTAGGCTTTGAGACTTGTACTTAGGCATTGTGGATTGCACCTTTGTGCATTGCTTTGCTTGTTTGTCTGTTTATGTACAGTTAACTGTTGACCATTAGCTTGTCTGTTTGATTGTTTGAGCTGTGTATTGATTATGTTAGATTGTTTTCAGGTACATTAGTTGCTATAGTTCATTGTGAACTTGCTTTTGCTGTTGCTTGGTTGCTTAACCAATTGAGGTATAGCTCACTAACTTCATGTAGTCTGGAAGACCCGACCTGTTATTTGGTCAGGCACCTGTCTGAAGTCCTCCTTAAGAGGCAATGCTTGTGATTGTTTATCTTTGTCCCCAAGCAGGAAAAGACCTTTGATAAGGCAATTGGCAGAACACAAGAGATGTGCAATCCATCTCCTGCTATTCAGTCGAGTCATCCATTTGCTCACACAACTGGTGTTGATGCATTGTGGATATTAACCTAAGATCCATGTTGAGTCAGTGTCATAAGTGTAGAAGGGTTCCCACTTTCTGAACCCACACTTCCTTTGTCTAAAGATCTCCCAGGCCAGGGATAAGAGCTGTGAGGTCTTACCCTCACTTCCTATTTCATCTGCTTCACCCTAACTCTCAATGTTAGGGTTAAGAGCTAACATCACCTGATACAGTTGGCTTGCTTTTGCAGCCTGACCCTTGTGTGAGCCCACTTTGTCTGTATATAGTGTGTGCTAATTGTGTATGTTTGCTTTGTTTTGATTATGCTTGCATGCTTTGCTTTGCCTGTTTAGGATTAGCTTGCAGCCTGTGCAAGTAGATAGAAAACTCAACCTAGGACCATTGTGGAATACATGATAACTATTAGGCTCGAGTCAGTCTCCCTTCTAGTTGGTCATTTCCCAGTCTCTGGTTAGGAGAAAGTTTCTCCCCTGTTCAGGGGAACTACGTTGCCCTGATCCTCATTCCAGATGAGGTACGTAGGCAGGAGATCGTGCGAGATCTCTCCGGGCACCCTTTTTCTTTTTGTGTGTGTTTGCTTGACAGTTGCTAGGCTCGAGTGCCAGACTCCTTAGTAACTTGTTTGTTTGTTCATCCTTCTTGTGTGTTAGGAGATGGATGTAAGCCCAGCGATTGGAATTCTGTATCCTATTGTTGTGTGCTTGGAGTCCGATATAAGTCCAGCAATTGGCATTTGGTTTCCAGTGTGGGTTTGTTTGGTTTGGAGTCTGATGTAAGTCCAGCGATTGGCATTCGGTTTCCATGTTTGCCTGTTTGTGTGTGTTTTGTTTGGCGTGCGTGAGCCGAACTACGGTAGCTCTGATTCTCATTCCAGATGAGATACGTAGGCATAGGATGCGATATCCTAGCGAGCCCTTTCCCCTCTTTTCCTACCTGTGTTGTTTCAGTGTGTGTGTGTGTGATATTTGTTTTAGCAACCTTATTCTATCCTTTTGAGCGTGGATCCCGTCGAGTACGACGGATGCGTAGGGGTGCTAATACCTTCCCTTCGCATAACCGACTCCCGATCCTATCTCTTTGGTCGCGAGACCATGTCTTTTCCAGGTTTACTTCGAGCGTTTCCTTTCCCTCTTTGGGATAAATAACGCACGGTGGCGGCTCTGTGTTGTTTTGTTTTAGCCCGCCGGTTGTTTTTCGCGGATGCGACAGCTGGCGACTCTGCTGGGGATGGCACAGAAGTTGACCTCTTGCTGGTCCATCTTCCCTAAGCGAGTCTCTCCTAGCGTTCTAGGATAGTTTAGGTTGCTTGTGTTGCTATTTATTGCATGTATCATTATTCTGTGGTGTATATATTTGCATAAATATTTGCATGCATCATACTATCATTGTGCTGTCCTCTGTGCAGGTGGTTCCTCTGTTTGGGGTGGGTGTTCTGAGTGGGGCTAAAACCCAGGCCCGAGTATACACCTAGAATTAGTGTGGTCTCACGTTTCCTCACTTGCTTTATCAGCATGATGTTGCGACGTGACATACCACAAGCCGGACGAGGTTCATCTGAGAGAGCTCTTCCATTGTGGAGTACTCCACTTTGGTCTAGTTACCTCTTTTGAGTTGTTGACATCGGTGACCGATCTTTCCCGGATCTTTGGTTTAGATGATCTTAAGAGAGCTACAACAGCACACCCGAAAGGGCAAACCCGTTGAGTATCTTTGCCCGATTGTCGACACCATTATCCGCCTTAGGATGACCTGATTAGAATTTACCTGTGAGGGGAGGGTGATTCTTACAGATGCATGTTCTGATGGTGACATTGATGGTGACTATTGGTTCAGTTGATTAGAGTCCTATTTATAAGTCGGATTTATGGACATTTATTTCCGAGACGCCGAAGTTCTACCCGCAGTATTTATCAGTGGGGATCCGTTTATTTCAGGATTCCCCGGGCTGGTTCAGAGGTTCTTGTGGTTGTCTGCTCAGAGATTGTTTGATGATGATGGTGATGTATCTTTCAGTTCTGTTTATTTCGGAACCCTGAGTCGGATTTGTGGTTACATGTTCCTTCAGATGGTTGTGATCAGCTCAGAGATCAAGGCTTCAGTGCAACAGATGTTCAGATGACTTGGAGGATGGCACAAAGCATTGCATTCATTCATCAGCATCATCACATTTTGCATTTACCTGCATCTAACACATGTTTATCCATATGCAGGGACATTTTTGACTGAGATCCTGGTTGAGAGACTTCTTCGCTCAGACATGAGGACCGGTTTGAAAGACGATGTTGTCTATAGCTTCTTTGACCCAGAGATCAGTGTGCTGAAGGATATGATAGCATTGATTACACCCGACCATGTGGGGATGTTTAGAGAGGCCTACGGGGGTATTCTGAAGTTGGTCTTCAGGCTCACAGACAGTGACAAAAGTGTCGTCCATACTCTTCTCCAGTTCTATGACCCGGGTTTGAGATGTTTCGTGTTCCCAGATTATTTGTTGGGACCTCTGTTGGAGGATTATGCTAGCATCCTGGGTATTCAGATCCGAGATCAGATTCCTTTCAGTGCAACTAGGGGAGAGCCTGACATCGCTGAGATTTCTCGTGCTCTTTATTTGAGCCCGGAGGTGACCAAGAGGGGTTTGAAAGAGAAGGGAAAGTTACCCGGTTTTCACTTGAGTTTCTTGGAGGCCAAGGCCAAGGAACATGATGCTATGGGTAATTGGAGGACCGTCTGTGCCTTGATTGCTGTAAGCATTTATGAGACCATCCTGTTTTCTAATCAGAAGAGCTTTGTGGACCATAACGCCATCAGATTGTTTACACAGAGGAATCCCATTCCTACTCTGATCGGAGATGTCTACTACTCGGTTCATAACAGGAACGAGAAGAGGCGTGGTGGATTGATCCGATGTTGTGCTCAACTGCTGTACAAGTGGTTCATGGGGTATTTGCCTTCCAGAGGTGCTTTTGTCGCTCTTGATCCTACGGTCAAGTGGTCGGTCAAGTTGATGGGTTTGCGAGCCACTGATATAGCTTGGACTCATAACGGTATGGCTGGACGGGATTTCATATATAGCTGCGGGAGCTTTCCCAATGTGCCTCTTATAGGAGTTCAGGGTTGCATTAATTACAACCCGACGCTTCTTAGGAGACAAATGGGGTTTGCTATGGAGGTTCCTCCTCTCGAGCGCGAGATTCAAGAGTTTTTCTACTTCCCGGCTGAGGGTAATCTGACACAGTTGATACAAGTGTCCGGAGCATGGCGTAACATTAAAAGGAAGGGCAAGGTTCCTTTTGGCAAGATTAATAGCCGGTTTTTCCCTCTATTTGATGATTGGCTTCGGAAGAGAATTGAGCTCACACATCTACCGTTTCCTGGAGGTGATCCTTGGTGTCCTATGATTGAGGGTCCGCGTTCTTCTGTCAGTATGGAAGAATTCCCCGAGATGAACAAAGCTAGAGATCAGTTGCAAGCGGAGAAGACTGAATTAGAGATGAGTGTTGCTCGGATTCAGATGGCTAATCAGGAGATCAGAGTGAGGATGGAGGATCAGGATAAGAAACATGCCATGGAAGTGAAACGCTTTGAGATAGACACCGCTTATTATGGCAAGGTTAGCCAAGCTTTAGAGTCATCCACAAAGGAGCACGACATCACTAAGGAGAGGCTAGCTAGAGCTTCAAAGGTCATTGAAGATGAGAAGAGGAGGCAAATCCTCGTGAGGGATCAAAGGGAAGATAGAGTCAGAGTCCTCGTCGCTGAATGGGAAGCAAAGCTGAAGACCAAGGAAGCAGAGAACATGAAGATCATTGCCGAGAGAGATCATTATCTTGCTGAGAGAGATCATTACTTCAGACAGATGAAGATCGACCGGAAGGAGATAGGGAGATTACAGCAAGAGAACACCGAGCTCAGGTTCGCCGCAGAGTTTGCGAAGATGGTTGATGATGTAGGACCTTTTGTGAGGCCTCCTTCAGTGTAGTCTTTTGTTATTATTTGTGTGGATTACCGTCAGGTTTGTTGACGGAGTTCACTTGTTTGTATTTCCTTCCTGATTCTGGAGAATTGTATTTGATTTGTATCAGCTTGATGTATGACTATGGCGCTTATTGTGCACTTTTGCTATGTGATGGTTATTTTCATTCAGTGATCAATCTTCAAGTTTTATTTGCTTTACCGTATGCACTCACACAGCACACACATGGTTGGTTGGATGATATCTTTGCTAAATCATATATTTCTGATCTGTATGGCAAAATCAACAGATGTGATGTCAGAATATTGTCACCGAGTTATTATCTGTCTCGATGAAACCAGGATCGAAAGGCAGAACGTTCCTCATATGGATAGACATTGCATTTATGCATGAACCATAATAACTTGTTTTTTGTTTTGCAGGTGTCAGTTGCTAACCTGTTTGATTGACACAGGAATGATGAATCCGCCCAACGCCGATATTCTCGAACTGAAAGAGATGATGAGAGAGTTGTTCAATGTTGTGCGAGGGCTCGCCTTGGGGCAGAAGGCAATCACCGAGAAGGTGGAGAGGATTGAAAACTGGCTGAGAATAGGGGAAATCCAGGGAGATGCTCTGTCGTCTGGAGTAAAGAAGCCCTCTGGCAGTAGTCAGCTTAAGAAGGAGGGTGAATCAAGTGATGTGCATGCCAAGAGGGGTAAGGATCATTATCACCCGTACACTGCTGCGGTAACAATGCCTGCTGTTAATCAATCGGTACAACAACAACATCAACCACCTCAACAGAGAGCACAGGAAGATGGATACCAAGTGAGAGGAAAGGGGGTTGATCGTCAATTTGATAGGCCACCCATGACGTATGCTCTTCTGTTGAAGAGGTTGAAGGATCTTGGATTGGTGCGGCCAAGGATGTTGACTTCGTTGAAACCTGATCAGAGGCCTGCCGGTTATGATGAGAATGCCAAATGTGAATTTCACTCTGGTGCCCCTGGACACAATGTGGAGAATTGTAAAGCTTTTAAGCATATTGTCCAGGACCTGGTGGATGCTGTAGCGGTGTATTCGTCACTTCATGATTTATTGATTAAATCAAAAGCAAAGCATACAATGAATCGAGTCGCCACCGCACTTTTATTTATCCAAAGGACTGGCTAAAAAGCGAACAAAAGCCTAAGAAGTTTTACACATAGAAAACTAATGAAAAGATCAGAGAGTCTGGGTAAGGGGTAAATTACGCAATGGGAAGGTGTTAGGCACCCAAAACGTCCTAGGTACTCCTAGGGAGCCCTTTTCACACTTGTTGTACTAAAATGTTATTTGTTTTGAAATATTTATTGTGCAAACATGATTGGGATGATGAGAAAAGAATATACAATTTTTATTGTTTTTGTGTTTGAACGGATGAACCCGTTGCCTACGTACCTTTCATCAAAGGTAAGGATCAAAACGCCGTAGTTCGGCTAAAAGATTTCCAAAACTTAGTGGATTCAATTATAAACACAAGCCTTAAGGTCTTACGTTATCCACGAGAGAAAACTCAACCTTATACAAACAACGAGTCCACCATGTGAGAAAAGCTTCAACTTGCTAGTGAGGGGTTAACCCTATAATAAGCAAGGAAGACTTACAATTCAATCAACTAAGGACGAATAGGTGAGATTAACATCAACCAACTAGGATAAATCAAACCTATGGCTAATGTATGAAAACTTAACAAGAATGGACAAAGCCACAAAACAATTGAATGGGTGAAGTTAATTGATTATGATTATTCACAAAAGGAGGGTCAAAGTATGATTAAGATTGATTCAAAAGAAGTATTATGAAATGGAGTTTGAAAAGTCAAGGACTTGGGGTCCAGGTTTCTAATTTGAAAGCATGAAGATGTTTGCACAATATTTATCTCAAGTTTTGAAAGTAATGTGTGAAAAGGTTTAGGACAAAGAGGGATGAATGGATGAAGATGTAGTGTAAAACTTCCTAGAAGGTTCACCTCTTGAAATCATATAGAAGATGACTCAAGTGTGTCCTTTGGAATAGGCAATGAGCAATAATAAACAAGAAAAGCAAAGGAAGAAAGTCAATAAAAGCGGATACCGGATGCCAATCACTGGACTTATACCAATCTCCTAAAACAGAACTGGATATCAGAGGCCACTCTATGGACTTATACCAATCTCCTCAACAAAGAAATAAAAAGTGGATACCGGATGCCAATCTATCTGGACTTATACCAATCTCCAATAACAAAGCAAACACTTGGATGTCAGATGCCAATCTATCTGGGCTTACTCTAACCTCCAACATATGATCATGGGAAAACAAATTCCAAATTACATGGACTTACAATTGCACCCTCACATACAACAAACAAATGCATCAAGCAGAGAGAAGATGAGTGGCCAATGAAATGGTCTTATACTCACTTCCATATCATAGGAACAATGGCCAATGAATGGTCTTACAATTGTCCTCAATGGGCAAACAACAAAGATATGTCACAAAGACAAATGAAATGATGAGCAATTAATGATGATAAATGCACAAAGCATGCAAGCAGACATATACAAATGAACTAAGTAATCAATCAACCAAAGTCATTCAGCACACTCTATAACCAAACAATTAGGCTCATACAAAGGGTAGGCATTGAAGCCAACTGGAATAGGGTTAATGGTGCTCTTAACCTTGACATTGAGAGCCAAGGTGAAGCAGATGAAAGGATATGAGGGATGTGCCTCATGCTCTTATCCCTGGTCAGGGAGAGCTTCAAATGATAGAAGGTGTGGGAGTTCAAAAAGTAGGAACTCTCTCCACAGATTATTGACTCGATTGATCTTGGGCTTTTACTCACTATGCATCAACACATGTGGTGTGAGCAAGGTGAGTGACACACAGAATAGTAGGAGATAGGTTACATATCTCTTGTGTTCTACCAATTGCCTTATTCAAAGGACTTTTCCTGCTTGGGACAAAAGTAAACAATCACAAACATCGCCTCTTAAGGAGGACTTCAGACAGTTGCCTGGCTAAGTAACAAGCCAGGTCTTCCAGACTACATGAAGAAGAAAGTGCTATACCTCAATGCAAATGCTATCAAGCAAAGCAATGCAAGTTCTCAAAGAACTATTAGCAACTAATGGTACCTGAAACCAATCAAACATAATCAGTATACAACTCAAAGTCAAAACCAATATAAGATAAGGATCAACAGTCAACACAATCCATCTCATGTGCAAAGCACAAAGCTCAAAGCATATGAGCTAAGCATCCTACAAAACAAACAAGTTAGTTCATGACAATCAATCAAACTCAATCAACTTGCATTAATCTCCTTAAAGCATTTGCTTCTTAACCTGAAAAACCAAACTCAAACATGAGCAACAAGACCACTAGGACAAGCCTAGGGTCAAAAGGAGATAAAAAATCCAAAACAGCAAGTGAAAGATATCCAAAATCAAGTTCAAACAATTAAGAAACAAACCCAAGTGGTTTCACATTCATATCATTCATCATTATCATTTCACAAACAAATTAGGTCAAAGCATGTCAAATAGAACCTCAAAGAAGTCAACAAAAAGACTCCACTCAAATCCAATCACAAACATTTCAATAAATCCTCAAATAATTCATGATCAAACATCATCCATAACATGATAAGCATACCAAATTTCAGCTCGTTTGGATCAAGGGAAGTAGGTCAATGAAAATCAGAAAGTCAAAGCAAGTTCAAGCAAACTCATACAAAGCATCAAAACATGCACCAACTTCAATTAATCATAAAACAGAAACAAAACATGATAAATGAATGGTACCAAAGCCATGATAAACTTCAAGATGTCTAAATTAATCATGCCAAATTTCACATCCATCCAATTAATAACCAGAATTTCATAAACCAAATACAAACATGTATCACAAAAAATCAACAAATGACCAAACAGGGGAGAAAATTCCAATCAAATAGGAAATGCCAACAATAATTCCAGAAAAATTCACATGTATTCTCAACATCCATAAGTATATTCATGCAAAAATCCAGACCATTTTGAGTTCAATAAGCATGGTAATTAAAATCATGAAGTTGGACATGAATGGTGTGACACAAATTGTCACACCTCTATTCAAAAAATCATATCTCATCAACCAGCAATGATAAAATCACAAACTCTACACCAAAATGACCATGAATATGTCTAGTTTAAGCACAAACAATTTGAGAGGCATTGGATTAAGTATCATCATTTCACAAGAAAAATGGCAAGGCATACACAAATTGGACACATATGAACAAACCCTAGCCCATTTAAAAATCCACACGTGCAAAAAATCTGGAAAAATCACCATAATAAACTAGAGATCATGAGGAGAATTTCACAAAAAATCCCACATTATTTGGACAAGTATTGGCCGAGTTATGGATTTTCTAAGATTGGCATACCAATTGAAATAAAAATTGAAAAAAAGAAATGATTTAAATGAAATATAACACGGACAGTGGCATTTTTGTAATTACGAGGCTCACTAAGTGAAACGCCGCGTTTCACTTAGTGGCGTGGCAGCCAGTGATTGGCTTCATGGGCCAAAAACCGCGGAACGCATGCAGGACACGGGATTTGAAGATCAAACACGGGTTTCTGGGTTGGAAATTAGGGTTTTGAACGCGTTCTTCATCATTTTTTCCAGATTTTCCAGCAAGAACATTTTGTAACCAAAATCAACAAACAACATACCATTGTGTTCATCTCCTAATGCTCATCAATAATCCAACATTCATTAACCCTAATTCGAGCTAACATGGAAGAAACAAGCAACACAACATTTGATAACCAAACTTTAAATCAGTGTATCTCCCTTAATACTCAACAATATTCCACGATTCAAAGCTCATTACAACCAGCATGGAAAGATCTATAATAAGCATATCATGATTTCATCATTGGCAATGTTCGAAAATTTACCTGATTTGAAGAACAGTGTTGATTCGTGGTTATTTGGCCTTGGAAAGTAGAAACAACAGCTCAATGATGCTCCAGGAGGTGAATGAGTGAAGATCCTAGCTCAGCAACGCTTGGTAGTGCTCAAAAATCCGACTGCCATGTGAGGATGCTCAATGTAACAGTGCTGGTTTTTGCTCTACAGTTGTGGATTCATGCTTGCAAAGGCTTCCAAAATGACAGTAGATGATGGACCAATGCACAAGAGCACGAGTTCTTTGACAATTTTTTCAGAAAAAACCAAGTGAAGAATTGAGAGTTTTTTGAGAGAAAAAAGTTCAGATCCCAGTTTGTAAATTGTGGCTAGGGTTTTCAGTCTGAAATATGCAATATATACTCCTGATTAACAATGCCTAAACTTGGTTAATAAGATGGTAAATGAAATTAGCTCAATGGAGGTGTTTTGGCCAATTAGTGAAATCACTCATGTTGCATGTGCATGGCATGCTACAGTGCGAAAATGGGCCTAAACATATTCCAAATATGGTTTTTGATCATTTGCAATTGGTAGCAAGTGTAGGCAAGGCTTAATTTGAAAGTCAATTTTTCACCTCTCCCTTTTTTAATTCAATGCACTTGAAAAAGGCCATTTTGATTGGATGATTTTTGGTGAAATATGATGAAGGATTTGGATAGAGCATGTCAAATGTGACTTGTTATCAAAAAACCTCACTCAATTTGGCCAAATGGTTTGGAAGTTATCTCACTTTGAAGTTCAAAAGTTCTTGACAATGATTTGATCATAACTTGCCAACCACACATGGGAAATGAGTGTTCTTGGACTTTTTGGAAAAGGGAGAACAAGATCTTCAACTTTCATGTTGGACAAAAATTCATTTAAAGCTTGTATGATGATGTAAATTTGAGGAGAAGAACTTTCCATTTTTGGCAATTTCCAATTACAGGTCAACTTACTATTTTTGGAAACTTTTCACCTGACCTCAAATTCTTCAATGATGATGTTTGACATGTTATATGAGGCTTATATGGACATGAATGATACCTCTCAAACCAATTCCCACCATCAAATCACTGATTAAATGCACAGTTGACCACAGTTGACTTTGCTAGGGTTTTGGTTGACTGAACCATGTTCTGATGAATTCCAAGCCCCTACCACTTGAGATCTTGATTCAAAATGATGTCACAACTCATATGAACTCTTGTGAATGATCATGGGGCCCAAATTCTTCAAGAATGGCCACCATCCACTGCTCAATGAATAAATTGACTGTTTTGACCTAGCTTGCTTCATCTGCAAGTAACATGGTTAGATGACAATATTTTTGTACTTTTGGTTAGTAAACAAATGAAAAGCAATGATATACAAATGCAATACATGCTTGGTGATCAGGAACCACACTCACAAGATAACCCACCCACTAGGAGGGAAGCAAAGGTGCACAAAGATCCTTGAGGCAATGATATGGTATGATATGATGCCATGAGGTATCTTAGGGACAAAATTTGGGTCTTACAGATGCCCCTATTTAAGGTCATTCTAGCCGGAGAAGTGAAGTTTAGAAATCTTCATCTCGACGCGGTAGAATGGGCTTAAATAACAGTAATGAGACAAATTTTGGTCCCTAAGAGACCTCATGATGCAAATGTATGTATGCAAAAGACACAAACTCTGTGGGGAATATGATTCACACAGAAGAAAAGACGATCCATCGGAGTAATACACTCACCAGGAACAGAGACTCTAACAAGACTCTTGTTGGGGATAGTAAAAGAAAAAGGATGCGTGAGCAGGACACGACTTTGAGTTGGGGAAAACAAAACTGACACAGCGTGAACAAGACACGACTCTGATTTGGGAATAACAGAAATCATACTGGAGACCCCACTGGGGAGTGAAGGACTCACACTGGGGAAAAGAAAATTCCAAAGGAAAAACATCCATTGGAGAGACACAAACTGACTCCTGGGGAGAAGCAATAGGAAACTCCACTGAGGAAGCACCAAAGAATTGAGGTGTTACCGGTATAAGGGTAACAAACTCAGGAAGAATGAATATCTAAGACCGGTATAAGGGTGCGAGATATCAATCAACCAGACATCTGAGAAAGACCTGGAAAAGGTACATAAACTCAGGAAAATCTGACTCCACAGGGGACCGAGGTCATAATAGGGAGCAGAAGGGGAAGGAACACCAGGGATACCGAAGTATATAATAGGTGACCGACCAAAGCGTGAATTGGTATATATGCCAAAACACTCATCATCCGAAAGGAGGGCTTGAAAAAGCAAATCGACTTACAGGATGGATATTCGAATCCACAATGGGAAAACGAACCTTACTCAACTGGGGACACAAACCCAAAGAGTGCATGAGATATAATATCCATTACCGGCAGACCGTGGATAAGAATACTCGCATGAGATATAATATCTATTACCGTCAGAACGTAGATAATAAACTCGCATGGTAAGAAACACCAGAGATACCGAGGTATATAATAGGTGACCTACCGAAAACGTGAATTGGTATATATGCCAAAACACTCATCATCCGAAACACAAACTGGTTAAAGGATGGATATTCGATTCTACAAAGAATACGAATCTTGCTCAGCTGGGGAAAATCAACAAAGGATTCCAACTAAAGAGCGCTTGAGACATATTATTCATTACCGGCAGACCGTGAATAATATACTCGAAAGGAAAAGACACCAGAGATACCGAAGTATATAATAGGTGACTAACCAAAAAGAGAGACAATCGATACCAAGCATCCGGGTAAACGAAAGACAACTCAAAGGATAAATTGCAAGCATCCGGCAATTATCCAACAACAAAGAATATTCGATTCCACAAAGGGAAAAAACAAATCTTACTCGATCAGGGAAACACGAAAGGCTTCGACTGAAGAGTGCATGAGATATATTATTCATTACCGGCAGACCGTGAATAACATACTCGCATGGAAAATTATCCACAACCGGTTACTGGGTTAATAAGGGATAAATCAACCGAAAAGAAAGGCATCGGGGTACCAAACTAGGTATATAATGGTGACCAATCAAAGGGAGCAACAGACATTACCAACAAGAGGGTAAATGAAAGGAGACCCGCTGGGGATAAATTGCAAGCATCCGGCAATTATCCAATTGTACCACAAGGCACAAACTCCGCTGGGGAGAAACATCACCACTTGGGGATTTACAACTACCGAAAACGGGGTAGAAGACCACAAACTCAACTGGGGATAGAAATCACCACAGGGAGGCACCAACTCTGTTAGGGATAAAACCACAACAACAGGAATCCACTTATAACCAGGACGAACCACAAAAGTTACCCTGTTAGGGGAAAAGAGATAGGACTTACAACTACCGAATACGAGGTAATAGCCATACTCTGGTGGGGATAACCATGAATTAGGGTTTACATCTACCGAATAAGGGGTAGAAAACCAAAAATCTTGCCGAGGAATAAAAGGTATATACCCACCAATTCCGCTGAAAGGGCAAAGAAAATAGGACTTACAACTACCGGTATAAGGGTAGAGGCCCAAAAAAAACTCCACTGGGGAACAACCCACTGGGAAGCACAAGACAGTTGACAAATAGCCAATTCGGGATCAATCCGAGAAGACAGACTGAATCAAGACACGTCCTAATGAGGATGTAACTCAAATAGGAAAATCCATCCCAATATATATGTTGGGAGGAAACGGAAGAAACCGTCATCCACGAGGATATATCTCAGTGGGGAACTGCAGAAGGACAGACAAAAGACACTTTCTGCTTATGGGGCTGACTCTATATGGAGAGATTTTACACCCGACATCTGCTAGGGGAGATCTATTAGGGATCTGCACCACCATAGCAAGGAACAATCAACAAAAGATATATGGCGAGAAATGCAACATGGATATCTGAATGTTTATGAATATGCATGAATATGCGTGATTTATGTTTGATGAATGCTGACAAAACAGACATATCTAACACAAACAGGTCCAGGAATCAAACGCCCGGTACTATACTTCCAGGGGAGAACCAACTGGAAAGCCAATCTGCGGAGATCTACATGCTATAGGCAAAGATCTGGGGGTACTGCTGGGGAAGCAGAGGCTTAGAGGCATCAGGAAATACCAAATCTCTGAGTGATGGATCAGCAAACAGCCCAACCAGGGTACAGAAAAGTCACAACGGGCAAAACAGCCACCAAGACGAATCTGTTGGGGAACAAGAGAAAATCTCAAAGATCCGCAGGGGATCTCAGCATCAACTGAGAAACAAAGAGCTTTGCAACTCCCAACAACTCCGGGGAACAACCCATTGAAGGAGAATAACATCATCCAAGTAGAATCCAACTGCATAAGCAACTCTACTGGGGAAAACTGCTGCTGGAGAAAACTGAGTCTTCAACAACACTTTGCTTGCAACTATGCTGGGGAACAACCCCATCACAAGATCTGGAGAAAGAAGATACAACCAAACCAGGAATATGAACCAAATGTCTTACCTGTTAGAGATCATGCCATCCTTGGGAGAGCACTGAGATATTCTTGAGTATCCTTTCAACCTTATGGATATTCACTTTGTTTAAAAACAACAAATTTTGAAAAATTTGATTTGTTTAAAAACAATGATATTTTATCAATTAAAACATGCAAAACATTTGTTGAATTGAAACAAATAAGAGTGCAAATAATTGGATAAAAGCTCAAATTCATTTGATGGAATGGTAGCCTGTAAATGGCAAGACTCCATAGATCTGTACAAATTCGAAATCAGTGATATATATTGGAAGAGGGCTACATTGAACATAATGATCCTTTCTCTACCAATTTGAATCTCAATGTATTCAAAGCTTCAGTTTAACGACGAATCGAGAATCCTCTGACGAAATGACAGTTGTGGAACAGAAAGTCTTGTCAGGATGCAGTTACTTGCCAAATCCCTAATATTTGCCTAGATTGCCCCAGAGTGAGGTACTTAATCTAGCGGGATGCAAATATTCTTTTTTTTCAAGTCTCTAATTTTTGCCTGGATTACCCTTGCGGGTTCTCCACCGAGACGCTTATTTTTGCCTAAGCCGCCCTTTCGGGTTTTCAACTTAGCGAGCTATTCTGTTTTTCATTTGCATATACTTTTTTTTTCTAGGCAAAGTATTTCTTGACTGCATCTGAATTCACAGGACGAGTGAAATCCTTCTCATCCATTGTTGTAAGCATCAAAGCTCCGCCTGAAAAGGCTCTCTTAACAACATATGGACCTTCATAGTTTGGAGTCCACTTGCCCCTGGAATCGGGCGCGAAAGACAAGACTTTCTTGAGCACGAGGTCACCTTCTCGGAACACACGCGGCTTGACCTTCATATCGAATGCTTTCTTAATTCTCTGCTGATATAACTGACCATGACACATGGCAGTTAACCGCTTCTCTTCAATCAAATTCAATTGGTCATAACGACTCTGAATCCATTCAGCATCAGTCAACTTGGCTTCCATCAAGACTCTCATTGATGGGATCTCCACCTCTACTGGGAGAACAGCTTCCATGTCGTAAACAAGAGAGAAAGGGGTTGCCCCTGTTGAAGTGCATATAGACGTACGATATCCATGCAAAGCAAATGGCAGCATCTCATGCCAATTTTTGTACGTGACAGTCATCTTCTGGATAATCTTCTTGATATTCTTATTAGCAGCTTCAACAGCCCCATTCATCTTAGGTCTGTAGGGAGAGGAATTATGGTGTGCAATCTTGAATTCAGCGCACAACTCATCCATCATCTTGTTATTCAGATTAGATCCATTATCAGTAATGATCCTCTCTGGCACACCATAACGGCAAATCAGCTGGTTTTTGATAAACTTCACAACCACCTGCCTGGTTACATTCGCGTACGAAGCGGCTTCAACCCATTTGGTGAAGTAATCAATTGCTACGAGAATAAACCGGTGTCCGTTGGACGCTTTCGGTTCAATCATGCCGATCATGTCGATTCCCCACATAGAGAAAGGCCATGGTGATGAAATCACATTCAGAAGTGTCGGAGGAATATGAATCTTATCCGCGTAAATTTGACACTTATGACATTTCTTCACATACTTGCAACAATCAGACTCCATTGTCAGCCAATAGTAGCCTGCTCTCAACATCTTCTTAGCCATGGCATGTCCATTGGAATGAGTACCAAATGAACCCTCATGGACCTCAGTCATTAATAGGTTTGCTTCGTGTCTATCCACGCATCTGAGCATAACCATATCAAAAATTCTCTTATACAGCACTTCACCACTGAGGTAGAAACTGCCTGACAACCTTCTCAAAGTTTTCCTATCTTTCACAGATGCCCCAGGCGGGTAGACCTGGTTCTGGAGGAAATTCTTGATATCAAAATACCAAGGCTTGTCATCTTTCACTTCTTCGATCGCAAATATGTGAGTTGGCCTGTCCAAACGCATCACAGTAATATTGGGGACATCATTCCACCGTCTGACCACAATCATGGAAGCAAGCGTAGCAAGAGCATCTGCCATCCGATTATCCTCTCGAGGAATGTGATAAAATTCGACTTCTATGAAGAATGTTGAAATCCTTCTTGCATAATCTCTGTATGGTATGAGACTTGGTTGATTCGTCTCCCATTCACCCTTGATCTGATTAACAACCAGGGCCGAATCACCATACACACCAAGATACTTGATTCTCAAATTAATGCATTCTTCAAGTCCCATAATACAGGCTTCATACTCCGCCATGTTATTCGTGCATTTGAAAGTTAGCCTTGCTGTAAACGGAATGTGTGAACCTTGAGGAGTAATGATCACTGCCCCAATTCCGTTTCCATATTTATTAACAGCGCCATCAAACACTATCGTCCATCTGGAACTAGGTTCTGGACCTTCATCAAGTGTAGGCTCATCGCAATCTTTCATCTTCAAATACAGAATCTCCTCATCCGGGAAGTCATACTGAACAGGCTGATGATCTTCGATCGGCTGGTGCGCTAAATGGTCAGCCAAGATACTACCTTTGATAGCTTTTTGAGCTCGATACTCAATATCATACTCAGACAACAACATCTGCCAACGGGAAATCCTCCCAGTTAAAGCAGGCTTCTCGAAGATATACTTAATTGGATCCATTCTGGATATCAACCAAGTTGTATGATTTATCATGTACTGGCGCAAACGCTTAGCAGCCCAAGCTAAAGCACAGCACGTCTTCTCAAGCATAGAGTACCGAGACTCGCAATCAGTAAACTTCTTACTGAGGTAGTATATAGAAAATTCCTTCTTCCCCGATTCATCTTGTTGACCGAGTACACAACCCATCGAGTCTTCAAGAACTGTCAAATACATAATCAGAGGTCTTCCTTCCACAGGCGGAGACAAGATCGGAGGTTCAGACAGATATTCTTTGATACTGTCGAAAGCTTTCTGGCAATCCTCGGTCCAATCATGAGACTGATCTTTCCGGAGGAGCTTGAATATCGGCGCACATGTGGCCGTCATGTGGGATATAAATCTGGAAATGTAATTCAAGCGGCCAAGAAAACCTCGGACTTGCTTCTCAGTTTTGGGTGCAGGCATCTCTTGTATTGCTTTGACCTTTGCAGGATCAACCTCAATACCTCTTTCACTTACCACAAAACCCAACAATTTGCCAGAACGGACTCCAAATGTACACTTGTTCGGATTCAGGCGAAGTCTAAACTTCCTCAAACGCTGAAAAAGCTTCAACAAATGCTCAACATGTTCAACTTCCGTTCGGGACTTAGCAATCATATCATCAACATAGACCTCTATCTCCTTGTGCATCATATCATGAAACAAGGTAGTCATAGCTCGTTGATACGTGGCTCCGGCGTTCTTCAAACCGAAGGGCATCACTCGATAACAGAATGTTCCCCAAGGTGTGATGAATGTTGTCTTCTCCATATCCTCGGGTGCCATCTTGATTTGATTATATCCGGAAAATCCGTCCATAAACGAAAAGACTTTGAATTTAGCTGTATTGTCTACCAACATATCAATGTGTGGTAGAGGAAAATCATCTTTCGGGCTAGCCTTATTCAAATCTCTATAATCAACGCACATACGGACTTTTCCGTCCTTCTTAGGAACAGGCACAATATTAGCCACCCATTGAGGATATGTAGAAGTCACCAGAAACCCCGCATCAATTTGCTTCTGAACTTCCTCTTTGATCTTCACTGCCATATCTGGATGAGTTCTTATGAGCTTCTGCTTCACAGGCACGCACTCAGGCTTCAAAGGTAGGAAATGTTGCACAATATCTGTATCTAAACCCGGCATGTCTTCATATGACCACGCAAAGATATCTGAATATTCTCGTAGCAAACTGATCAAATCTTCCTTGACAGACCCTTCAAGAACTGCCCCAATCTTCACCAGACGAACACAATCCTCAGACCCCAAGTTGGCTGTTTCCAAGTCTTCGAGATGCGGCTGAATGATCTTCTCTTCGTGCTCAAGGAGACGGGTAATCTCATCAGGAATCTCCTCAACGTCATCTTCCTCTGCCTCAAATACAGGGAATTCAAAATTGGGAGATGGCGTTGGATCATTATGTTCAATGGGTTTTAGGATCAACCTGCATAATGATTTTGGTTAATGAAAAACTTTTAGAATTTAAACAAGCAAACCATTATGCAGATGAAAAAGATTGCTTTTATTCTTGTTTTTATGGGTTTTTTGTGATCACTGATTTCATGCAAAAAAGCAAAAAGTGAAAACAAAGGAAAAACAAATGTTTAACAATGCATTAATTGAATGAAAACATCATTGTATATATGCTTTGCCAACAATGTCATCATTTCTCCTTTTGGCATGGGAGAAGGGTTTCAAACAAAGTGAACAATTACTCTGATCTATGGATGACCGTAGGAACATCTACAGTGACCCAATTGTGGCAGACACCACCAGGAATAACGAAGTTATTCACGTCCTCTGCATCCTCTTCCAAGATAGCAGCAGCTTCCTCCTCAGGTTGATCATCATGGATGAATCCTCCACTCTTGAACAAACCTTGCTCATTATATGCCCCAGAACAGTAGCCAATGCCAGCCCGGGATCTATTGTCTTCAAGCTCGATCACCTTCCCCAAACCAGCAACTGCACCACATTCAATGGCCAGCTTCGCATCTTTGTAGGAAGAAAATGAAGGAGACTTCTTCTCGATTGGTTCATCAATAGATAAAGCTTGGAATGGCGTTCCAACTTCATCTTCAGCGTCAATGTATGAGAAAGAAGACAAATGGCTAACCAGGAGAGCCTTTTCTCCCCCTACCACCACCAGTTTCTTATTTTTGACAAATTTCAGCTTCTGGTGTAGGGTGGATGTCACGGCGCCAGCCTCGTGAATCCATGGTCTGCCTAAGAGACAGCTATAAGATGGGTGGATATCCATTACCTGGAAGGTAACTTGGAAATCACTTGGTCCAATTTTGATTGGGAGATCAACCTCCCCAATCACGGTCTTACGCGACCCATCGAATGCTTTCACAACAACCCCACTCTGCCTCATAGGAGGACCTTGATATGACAATCTGGAGAGTGTGGTTTTTGGCAATACATTTAAAGAAGGTCCAGTGTCCACCAGCACATTGGACATTGCATCAGATTTGCAATTCATGGAGATATGTAAAGCCATGTTGTGGTCTCTTCCCTCCTCAGGGAGATCAGCGTCACAAAAGCTCAAAGTGTTGCAAGCGGTAATGTTTGCAACAATACTATCAAATTGCTCAATGGTGACGTCGTGATCAACATACACCAGATCCAAGACTTTCTGCAGAGCCTCCCTATGGGGTTCTGAATTCAGTAGCAGAGAAAGAATGGAAATCTTGGATGGAGTTTGTAGAAGCTGGTCTACAATGTTGTACTCGCTCTTCCTGATGAGCCTCAGCATCTCATCAGATTCTTCATCTACAATGCCACTCGGGCCAACTGAAGAAATGGGAGTTTTTTGTACAGAGGAGGATGGTTTGGCAACATCACGTGCCGGATTCTGAATATTCACAGCTGTCCCTACAGGACGCTCAACAGTATCAGAAGCAACAGCCTTAGGAGGCGCAGAAAACACACGACCACTTCGGGTCAACCCGCTTACATCAGCGACGTTGGTCACAGAAGTTGAAGGTAAAGGCACTTCTACCCCATCTTGCACAGCAACAGGGTTATATCTGAACGGTACGACTCTGCCAGAGGAATAGGGCACAGGGCCTGCAGGCTTAATGACCAACGAAGGAGAAACCTTCGGCTTGCTGCTATCGTAGCGGATAACAACAGGCTCAGGTAATTTGAACACTGGAGATATAACATTAACCTCCGGTTTGTCCTCGTCGACATTGCGATTCTGCAAAATCTCAATGGTACCCTCATCCAACAACTCTTGGAGTTCTCTTCGTACCTGATTGCAACCCAAGCGGTTAACCGAGCAGACGCGACACTTGTCGTGGTTATGCTCTAAGTGGCTGTACTGACACAACAAACGATGTAATTCAACCAACGACTGTCTAATGTGGCTTACATATCTGACCTTGTACTTCCCAAGGCATTCCTGAACCATATTAACCAATTTCCCATGCCCCGGCAATGGGTTCTTGGTGACATTCGGGCATGAATCTTCAAAACTCAAGATTCCACATCTCATAAGGTCTTGAACCTTAGTCTTGAGTGGGTAGTGTAACACCTCAAAATTTGCCCTCCTCTCTTGGGACTAGCTTAACATTATTGCATATCATTTTTTAGGTCATTAGGCATTGCATATTTCATATCATGTGGTTACATTGTGCAAGTCATCCTCCTAAGTCTTGATCAGAAGATAAGAGGTGGAGATGCAAGCCTAGGGTTTTATTGACTGATCATTAGCCATCTGAGGATTGGGCTATGAGTTAGGGTTTTTGATTCTCAAGGAGGTGGAGTTACATCTTGATTGAAATGATTCATCATCATCATCATCATGGTTTGTCATCATCAAGTGTTGGAGCATAGTCCTTGAGATTAGGGTTTTGACCACTGGTCAACCCTAATCAGTTGCATTGGGCCAATCAGGGCATAGCAAGGAGATGGGGTCTATGATGGATATGGGGATCATTTCATGATTATATTGAGCTTATTGAGGCTAGGGTTTCACCCTTGAGCCATTTCATCAGAAGATTGGGGCTCAGATTGATCAGTGCATTGCCAAATTCATCTATCAGTTGAGAAAGTCAACTGTGGTCAACTGTGCTTGATTTTATGGATTTGGAGGTAGGAGAGAGTTGGATATACTTCATTCATGCTGAAACAAGTTTAATTTGACATATCAAAGCTCAAGAATGAAGAAAATAAAGTCAGGAAAAAAATTGCCAAAAATGGAAAGTGACTTGTAAAGGAAGTTTCCAAAAATGGAAAGTTTTTCACCACAAAATTACGTGTCCAAAAATGCTTCAAATGAAAATTTGTTCAACATGAAAGTTGTAGATCTTGCTCTCACCTTTCCAAAAAGTCCAAGAACTTGAAATTCCCATGTATGGTTGGTAAGTTATGGTCCATTCATTTTCCAAAAATACCTATAATCAAAGTGGCATAACTTTCACATGGAGTGTCCAAAATGAGTGATCTTTTTATGAGCAAACTCCATTTCACATGTACTTTCATGGTGCATAATCAAAATTCATCAAAAATGGTCAATGCAAAAGGTCAATTTTCAAGTGTACTAATTAAATCCAAGGGCAAAATGGCCCAACTTGCAAAATAATTGGAATTTTGGAATGGGGGTTTTTGCAAGACATCACAAATGCCAAATAGAAGTGGTTTGAGCTGTCATGAGCTGTCATGGTTCAATATTTGGCAAGGGCATTTTGGAGCTTTCATTGAAATTTGACATTATGCTAATTATTTCATTTTGGCTAATTGGTGATTAAGAGAATGATTAAGCTGAAGTATAAAGTTCTAATTGTAACAGAATTGCAAATCATAATCATAATTCTCAAGAATCTAACAAACTTTCCCTCCATTTTCTCCAAATTCATCAAGAACTTTATCAAACATTTTTCACAAAATCTCCATCAATTCTCAACGAAATTGAAAAGTTTTTTTTGATTCATCTTCCATGAACCATAAGCTCCAACTGTTTGGGTGAATTTGTGCAAGAAACTACAAGATTCGTGACTGTTCATCATGAGCTCAACAATGGCATTTTGAGATTTCTCACTCCTGGAGCAACCTTGGATCGAGCTAGCTGTTCTACTCAATTTCCTACACCTCAATCATCATCTGTTTGAAGCTATAACATCGTGAATCATCGAGAATCATTGCTGCCATCTCCAAGGTACATAAATTCGAATCTCATCATTGCTTAAACTATGCTAGGGTTTAGAAAGATCATTCAATGTAGAACATGATGCAAGTTGTAGTTTATGATTTGGTTCACTGTGGAGGAAGATATCGCGATTTAAATGTTTGTGATCATTTCTATTTTCACTCGATCCCGTCGCTACAGTAGGAATTAGGAGATTTCGTTGGTATATTATTGATGTACTTGGAGAGACGGAGAGAACGGTATAAAGTTCGCTCGATTTGGTTGACAAATGGCCATAACCGAATCTGGTGGTGACGAGCTTGAAGAACGCGAGCGAAGCTTCAGAATTCTGGAAATATTCCCGTGTTCAATCCATTTCCATGCCTGGCCAATTCGAAATGTTGTTTCCCGCGGAAGAAGACCAATCGCACAGTGCCACGCAATTTAAGTTGTACGCCGCGTTTTGGTCTAGTTTTAGGTTATTACAGTTTTGCCATTCAGCCTTAATTCATTTAATAATTCACTTTAAATAATTATTTCATAATTTAACAAACTTACAAAAATCATAAAAAATTCATTTCTAATCCAAATTTAGTGGGAGTTTTTTTGTTAGATTCATAATTTTGTCTAGAATTTTATAGGTATGATAACTCAAGTTGTGCATGGAGATTTTTTGACTTTGCCTATTGATCTTTGACTTGTGTGCATTTTGTGTATGTTTCACCATATCCTTCATGAAATACTCATACATTATCCAAATTGAATGAAATTTCACATGATGATTCTTGACTCCTTTCTGGTTATTTTGATGTATAGTTTGTGAATTTTGGATCTCTGGTTTGGTAGATATGATGTGTGCAAGTTGAGTGTGACAATTTGTGTCACACTAGGTTAGGTCAATTTCATGAATTTATTTGACATGCCTATGCTTTTCCAATTGATCTCAAATTTTGCATGCTGTGTCTTGTATATGTCTAGTTTCACCATGATGTTTTTGTATGAATTGTTGATTCATTTTCCATTTAATTGAGATTTTTGATTGCTGTTTAGCATTTTTAGGGCTTTGTTTGAGTGTTTGTCTTCCAAGTCTTGTGAAATGCTCATACCATATCATATGAATGTGAAATTTGATGGAGTGATTCATAACATGTTTAGATGTAGTTTGGCTTTGGTCCCATTCATTTATTAATTGTTTTCACTGTTTGGCATTTGATTGAAGTTGATGCTCATTTTGCTACCATGTGTTGACTTGTTTGGATTTTTGCTGACTTCATAATTTTATTTGCCTGGCTTAGGAATGTTGAATTGCTCCAATTTTTTGTGTGAATGATCATTGATATGTCAAGATTACATGTGATTGTTTCTGGAATTGTTGATGGCATTTTCTAATTGATTGATAATTTTATTCTCTGTTGGCTCATTTTGTGAATTTGTGTGACACATGTTGGCATTTTGTTTGTGAAATTCTCATAGTGTATTGGATGAAGATGAAATTTGGTGTGAGCATTGTAGACACATTATAGGACATCATGGTTTTGATCCCATTCATTTCTTAGATGTTGTCACTGTTTTATGATTTTTGGAAGTGAATGCTTGGGTTGATGCCTTGAATTGACTTGTATAAATGTGTCTGGACTTCTTGATTTTCATTGACCTATTTTATTTTGTCCAATTGAGCTGAAAATTGACATGCTATACATTGAATATGTACTGTTTAGGTGTGAATTTTTGTGGAATTAATTGAATTGATTTGCTATGCTTTTGAGTGAGATAGTTCTGTTTGGTCTTTTGAAGTTGCAAATTGCATGATTGATGTTAAATTGTGCATGAAATGATAATGGTGATTGATATGAGCATGGGACCAATTGCATTTGCTTTTAATTTGTTTGAATGTGATTTTGGTTGGTTTGCACTTGCTGTTTAGAATTTTTTATCCCTTTTGGACCCTAGGCTTGGCCTAGTGGTCTAGTTTCTCACATTTGGTGTGGATTTTCAGGTTGAAATGCAAAAGGCTTAAGGGAAAAAGTGCAAGTTGATTAAATTGAGTTTTGTTTGATGTTGTGAACTAACATTGGCTTTGTGTTGTAGGTTTGATGCTTGAGCTTGAGCTCATGGCTTGCACTTATGTGCATTAACTTGTGTTGTCTGTATAGATTGACTTTTGCTGTTTATTGTTGGTTTGTCTGAGTACTGATGATACTTGATTGATTTCAGGTACATTTAGTCGCTTACAGTTCTTTAAGAACTTGCTTGCTGTTGCTTGGTTTTTAAACCAGTTGAGGTAGACTCTCTTGTCTTCATGTAGTCTGGAAGACCTGGCTTGTTATTTAGCCAGGCAATTGTCTGAAGTCCTCCTTAAGAGGCGATGTTTGTGATTGTTTACTTTTGTGCCAAGCAGGTAAAGACCTCTATGAGGCAATTGGCGGAATCCAAGGGATATGCAATCTATCCCCCGCTATTCTGTTGAGTCGTCCCTCTGCTCACACCACTGTGTTGATGCATTGGGACACAAACCCAAGATCTTGTACTTTGTACAGTTGTGTCAGAGTCTTGAGCGTAGAAGGGTCCCTCCATTCTGGACCCACGCTCCTTTGTCTGAAGCTCTTCCTGATCAGGGATAATAGCTGTGAAGTCTAATCTTCACTCACCTTTCATCAGCTTCACCTTAGCCTCTCCATGGCAAGGTTAAGAGCTAATACTACCTCTGTACAGATGACTTGCTTAGGCAGTCAAACCCATTGTTTGAGCCTCACTTGACTGGATATAGTGTGTGCTTTGTGAATATTTGCTTGAGATGCTTGTTTTGTTTTGTATGCTTGTATGCTTGCTTCTTTCCTGGATAGGATTAGCTTGCTGTTGCGCAAGTAGGTAGAAACCACAACATAGGGTAATGATGCATGATAACACTAGGCTCGAGTACAGCTCCCTGGTAGTGTGTCTCCCCTTGGTTTCTGGCTAGAATTTCTTTCCCTTTCAGGGGAACTACATCGCCCTGATCCTCGTTCCAGACGAGGTATGTAGGCAGGAGACCGTGCGAGGTCTCTCCGGGCACTTTTCTTTCTTTTTGTGTGTGTGCTTGACAGTTATAGGCTCGAGTTCCCGACTCCCTATTAACTTGTTGGTTGTTGTGTGCTTGGAAGCTGATGTAAGTCCATCAAGTGGCATTCGGGTTCCAGTGTGCGTGTGTTTGGTTCGGATGCCGATGTAAGTCCAGTGATTGGCTTTCGGGCTCCACGTTTGCCTTCTTGTGTGCGTTTTGGTTCGGATGCTGATGTAAGTCCAGTGATTGGCATTCAGGCTCCATGTTTGCCGGTGTGCTTATTTGTTTGTTTGGCGTGCGTGAGCCGAACTACGGCAGCTCTGATTCTCGTTCCAGACGAGATACGTAGGCATAGGATGCGACGTCCTATCGAGCTCTCTTCCTCTTAACCCCACCTGTGTTGTCTTCGGTGTGTGTGTGTGTGTGGTGTTTTAGCAACCTTTTCTTTTCTTAGAACGTGGATCCCGTCGAGTACGACGGACGTGAGGGGTGCTAATACCTTCCCCTTGCGTAACTGACTCCCTTACCCTTTCTCTTTGGTCGCGAGACCATGCTTTTTCCAGGTTTCTCTGAGCGTTTCCTTTCCCTATCTTGGGATAAATAACGCGCAGTGGCGGCTCTGTGTGTTTTTTTTGTTTCAGCCCGCCGGTTGTTTTTCGCGGATGCGACAGCTGGCGACTCTGCTGGGGACTTACAAGATGTTGACCTGTGCTGGTCCATCTTCCCTAAGCGAGTCTCTCCTAGCATTCTAGGATAGTTTAGGTTGTTTGTTTTGTTGTATTTATTGCATTGATTATTCTAACAGTGTATATATTTGCATAAATATTTGCATGCATCATACTATCATGTTGTCGTCCTCTGTGCAGGTGGTTCCTCTGTTTGGGGGTGGGTGTTCTGAGTGGGGCTAAAACCCAGGCCCGAGTATACACCTAGGATTAGTGTGGTCTCATGTTGCCTCCTTCATGTTAGGTCAACATGTGCCTGGCAACGTGATGTACCACAAGCCGGACGAGGTTCATTTGATAGTGCTTGCCTCTGTGGAGTATCCACTTTGGTTGAGTTACTTCATTTGAGCTGTTGACTCTGGTGACCGATCATTTCCCGGATCTTTGGTTTAGACGATCTCAGGAGAGCTACAATGGCACACCCGAAAGGGCAAACCCATTGAGTATCTCTGCCCGATTGTCGAGACTATTATCCGCCTTAGGGTGACCTGATTAGAATTTACCTGTGAGGGGAGGGTGATTCTTTCAGATGCGTGTTTCTGTTGGTGACTCAGATGGTGACTAATGGTTCCGTGGATCAGAGTCCTATTTATAAGTCGGATTTATGGTCATTTATTGCCGAGACGCCGGAGTGCTGTCCAAGTTATTTATCAGTGGGGATCCGTTTATTTCAGGATTCCCCGGGCCGATTCGAAGATTATTGGGTATCTGCTCAGAGATTGTTTGGTGATGATGATGATGATGATGGTGTATCTTTCAGTTCCGTTTATTTCGGAACCCTTGAGATGGATTGATGGTTACTTGTTCCCTCAGATGGTTATGATCGGTTCAGAGATCAGGCTTCAGTGCAACAGATGATCAGAGGACTTGGAGGATGGCCCATTGCATTCATTCATCTACATCATTCTCATTTTGCATTCACCTGCACCAAACCTACGTCTAGCCATATGGGGAGTATTATGGATTGAGAATCTGGTTGAGAGACATCTGGATGTCAAAATGTTATTGGTGAAATATTATCTGTCTCGATGAAACCAGAATCAAAGGACAGAATCTTCCTCATATCGATAGACGTTGCATTCATGCATATTAACATGTTTGCTGTTTTGCAGGAATCATTGCTCGCGCTCGTAGAACTGTACTTTTGCACTCAACCCGTCCTCACAGATACTTTACTCGACGCAATACTCCCAGACTAATGGATCTCCCAAACACAGATATCCTCGAGCTGAAGGACAAGATGACTGAGTTGATCAACATCATGCAGGGTTTTGCAGTTGGTCAGAAAGCTTTGGCTGACAAAGTTGAAAAGCTCGAGCGGGCTTCAGCTGCTAACAGTGGGGTTAACCTGGATGGTGTCTCTAACCAGGGGCTTGGTGGATCCAGAGACGGTGGAAAAAGAGCAACTGTGGGTATGGTAAATGATAATGCTGGTGGACTTGGTGCTGCTACTGGTGGTGGGCCCGGTCTGGGGCATAATCTGAAGGATAGTCTGTTCCCGCCTTTCTTCGGGGTTGAGGACGACAGAGAAGAGGATAGGGAGGCTGATCAGTTTTCAATGCATAATGAGCCATTTGGTCAGTATGGTGTCCAGCCACAAAACAAGGAGATCCAGTTGTTGGCAGAAAAGATCCGAGCTCTTGAAAGCTATGCCGCTCCCGGGGTCGTAAATATGTCAAATATGGGGCTGGTTGAGGGGATTGTGATCCCACAGAAGTTCAAGGCGCCCGCATTTGACAAGTACAATGGGAGTTCTTGCCCTGAAACCCATCTTCAAGCGTTTGTCCGCAAGATTTCTGCGTACACAATAGATCAGAAGCTCTGGATGTACTTCTTCCAGGACAGTCTGTCCGGAGGATCCTTGGAGTGGTACACCAAGCTGAAGTCTTCTGACATCAAGAGTTGGCAAGATCTTGGGGATGCGTTCTTTAAACAGTACCAATTCAATGCTGACATGGCTCCTAGTCGTACCCAGCTGCAAGGTATGTCTCAGAAGTCAAGCGAGGGGTTTAAAGAATATGCTCAAAGGTGGAGGGAGTTGGCTGCCAGAGTGCAACCTCCATTGGTTGACAGAGAGATGTCTGATCTCTTCATGAGTACCCTACAGGGGGCTTATGCCGAGAGAATGGTTGGATGCCCGGTTACCAACTTTGTTGACATTGTGGTGGCAGGGGAGAGAATTGAAAGTTGGCTAAGAATGGGGAAGATCCAGGGTGGTAATGCTTCGTCATCAGGATCAAAGAAGCCATTCGGGAATGGTCAGCGCAAGAATGAGGGTGAATCGAGTGCTGTGTATGCCCAAAGGGGACACGGTGGGGATCGTTACTACCAGCACACTGCTGCGGTAACCACCCCTGCTGGTAATCAGTCAGTACGACAGCAACGTCAGCCACCTCAACAGAGAGCCGGATATCAGGTGAAAGGAAAAGGGATTGATCGTCATTTTGATAAGCCGCCCGTGACATATGCTGTTCTGTTCAAAAAATTGATGGATCTTGGGTTGGTTCAGCCGAGGACGATGGTTCCGATGAGATCAGATCAGAGGCCTCCTAACTATGATGAGAATGCCCAGTGTGAATTCCATTTTGGGACGCCGGGGCATAACATTGAGGGCTGTAGGGCATTCAAGCATGTTGTCCAGGATCTGGTAGACTCCGGGGCTATCAATTTTGCACCATCACCGAATGTTAATGCTAATCCCATGCCGGCACATGGTCAGGCAATGGTGGGTGCAATTGCTGAAGATTCGGATCACACCTGTGCGGTAGGTGAAGAGACTGACAGTAACTGCGAGTTTGATGGTTGGATAAAGCCGTGCGCACCAGGGATGGGAATCCAGAACTGGAAGGCCTAAAAAGATCATCACTGCCACTCATCCGGAAGAGTAATGATTTCTGTTTTGATTTTATCTGCATGAAAGCCATACGTGTTGCCCGACACGTAATGGTTCATTGTAAGGGCCACCTCATGTTTAATTTTGCAACATTTCTGCATCATAAATAAATGGATGTTTTTCAGTCAAAAAGCGGTGTTCCCTGTTTTTCATTTATTTTTGCAGTTTAAAAACAAATAAAAATGGCAATGTTTATTTTCATTTTTCTCTTTTTTTGATTTGTCTCGTTCCGAATTCAAAAATAATTCTCCGGATCTCGTTGATAACAATTTGGTTACACCTCTGTATGACTTCGACAATCCGATCTATCATGCCGAAGAAGAAGGCGAAGAAGATTGTGATCTGCTGGAATTAGCCAGGTTGTCAAAACAAGAGGAGAAGGTGATTCAGCCGCACGAGGAGCGGGTTGAGGTTGTTATTCCAAGCACCGCCGAGGTCAGGAAGGAAAAAATTGGGGCCGCTTCAGAGGCGAGTCGAAAGCAGAATGGTAGCCCTGTGGAAAGAGCATGTGGATACATTGGCCTGATTGTGTCAGGATATGCCAGGGTCGGATACCGATGTCGTTGTGCACAAGCTACCATGGAAAGAAGACTGTCCTCTAGAGAAGCAGAACGCCGGTGCTACTTATCAGAGAGCCATGGTGACTTTGTTTCATGATATGATTCATCATGAAATTGAATGCTATGTTGATGACATGATAGCAAAGTCCCAAACAGAAGAGGGGCATCTGGCAGATCTGGCCAAGCTGAGTAGACAGGTTGAGACAATTCAAATTGAGGTTGAGTTCAAGTGAGTGCACTATCAGAGTGCGATCCGGTAAGCTGTTGGGGTTTATTGTCAGAGAGGAATCCGAGGTTGATCCTGCTTAAAAAAAAAAAAAAAAAAAAAAAAAAACAAGAAGTGCCTGAACCGAGAGAAAAAAGGAGGTTCGTGGTCTATTAGGTAGATTGAACTACATGTCATGGTTCACATCTCACCTAACAGCCATGTGTGAACCTATTCAAGCTGAGAAAAAAAAGATCAAACGGTCAGGTGAAATAATGATTGCCAAGGGGCATTGAAAAATAAAAGAAAAAGTTGCAGGAACCTCCGATTCGGATGCCTCCCTATGGAGAGAGACTGTTAATCTGTACTTGACAGCCTTCGAGGGGTCTGTGAGGTGTATTGGGGCAGCATGACTAGTCTTGTTGAAAAGAGCATGCAATTTACCTAAGCAAAAAGTTTACCGACTGTGAAACAGTACATTCACTGTTCGAGAAAACTTGATGTACTTTGGCATAGGCTGCTCGCCGACTGAGACAGTATGTGCTGGTTCATATCACTTTGTGGATTTCAATATGGATCTGATCAAGTACATATCTGAGAAGCCAGCATTAACCGGACGGGTTGCGAAAGAGCAAAAGAATGTTGACTGATTTGGGATACTCTCAGAAAGCAATCAAGGGGAGTGTATTGTCTGATTACGTCACTCCGCAACCCATTGAGGATTGTCAATCGATGAAGTTTGAGTTCCCTGATGAGGACATCTCGAGGTGCTCTGATCGAAAGATTGAGAGTAGCCGATCCCGGAGGAGGGGCCTGACCCTGAATCCAAACGGATTCTGATGTCTGATGGGGAGGTTAAGGTGAATAAGCTTGTGTTGCCAATATGACATTTGAATGCACCAACGATGGTGACTGAGTACGAAGGTTGTATACCGGGTATCGAACCTCGGTACGCCTACTGGGGCAACTCCTTTCTCGTTGGTATATGGGATGGAGGCCGTGTTACCGGTTGAGGTCCAGATTCCCTCTTTGAGAGTCCTGATGGACGTCAAGTTGCAAGAGGCTGAATGGGTAAGGACCTGGTATGAAGAGTTGAGCCTGATAGAAGAAAAGAGGCTAGCGGCCATCTGTCATGGGCAGTTATACCAGCAAAGGATGAAGCGTGCCTTTGACAAGAAGGTGCGACCTCGGGTATATCACGTAGGTGATATGGTGCTGAAAAGGATCCTTCCTCCTCAAAACGATCGAAGGGGCAAATGAACGCCGAATTATGAAGGTCCATTCGTGGTCAAGAAGGTTTTCTCTGGCGGAGCCTTGTTGCTAACAACCATGGATGGTGAAGATTTTCCATCCCCTGTGAATGCGGATGCAGTTAAAAAATACTTCGTATAAGAGACCCGCTGGACGAAAAGAAGAAAATAGTCCAGGCAAAAATGGGCATCCCGGCGAACCAAAAAACAGAAAGAAAGGTTCGGGCAAAAATTAGGGATAAAAAGAAAAAATGTACACCCGGCAAGTCGAAAACCTGAAAAGGCGACTTGGGCAAAAAGGGGTATTCCGGTGGACTGAAAACCCGAAAGGGCAGTCCAGGCAAAAGAGGGATTGAAACGAATAACTGCGTCTAGCCTGATCGTTTGCGCTTTGGTTAAAGCATCATGGATAATACCCGGTAGGGATCAATCAGAATCGTCTTGTTCAGAAGGCAGAAAGCACGGAGAGTCTGAGGACATATGGGGTGTAACCGAGTTGGAACTCGATGAGATCACGGGTTTCACATTGCCATTAGGATAGATTTTTCCTTTTGTGCGCAATTACCTCTTTTCAGGAATTGCTTCCTTTGTATTGCTCATTTGAGCCACACTTTTTCAATCAATAAAATGCATATTCAGTCAAATAATTTTGTTTTTGTTTTTCATTACCGCTTTGATTGCAAAAACATCCTGATTATTTTGATAAAGAATCTTGCATTTTAAGACATACAGGTCCCTTCCAATGCATGTTTAAAAGATTGAAGCCTGAAATCTTATTCGGAAGGTTGAGTGACCCGAGTGTTGAAGTCTTGACACGCCTGGGGCACGGTTTTATCTAACGATCTGTTTTGCAGGTGCTGTTAGTTATTTTCACTCACTTGCAGGTTGTGATGTGGAAGCTGTTGACCAAACAAATCCCCATGGAGTCCAATCAGGGACGAACGAATGAAAGAATGACGAAGACGTTGAGACGTACGACGATCCTTGATATTAATCAAGAAGACTCTTCAAAATCGGAAGATTGGAAAGTCTGTAGAAATTCCCCGCAGGGCCCAATCAGGGACGAATGAATATGAAGGGATGACGAGAAGACGCCAAGAGACGTCCGACGACCCTTGGAATTAATCAAGAAGACTCTTCAAAGTCGGAAGATTGAAAAGTCTGTATAATCCCAGGAGTACGCTTTCCGTCGAGCACGAAGCGGTTGGGAATACAAGATGATGGAGCAGAAAAGGTCCAGACGAGTCTGGGAGTTCTCAAAAGTGGAAAGTCGGTACGATATTGGGAGGTGGATACCATGGTTCGACGAGTCGACGGGTGTTCTGTACCGACTTTTCTCATTTCCCCAGTGGGGTCCCCAAGCAGAATTAGAGGACCAAATCTCCAGCAGGTCCAAGGTCTATGGTTTCCCTAGCTGAGTCAGGATGGTTATCCCCAGCAGGTGTCAGATCGATGCTTCCCCAGTCGCCAGGCCTGAAGGTGGATGTTTCCCGGCAGAGTATCTGTGAGCATTTTCCCAGTGAAGTCGTCAGGTATCTGTGAGGGTTCTCCAAGCAGAGTCGGGATTGATATCCTCAGCAAGTCAAAGACCGATGTATCCCCACAGGGCGTGGGTGGTTATTATCCCCAGCAGTTTCCCGAGCGGATTGGATGCAAAGGAGGTGCTTCCCCAGCAAGGGATCCTTTTCCCAGCAGCAGTGCTATTACCCAGCAGGGTGGTGATCGGAGTATTGTCGAGTTCCTCAGCAGAGTGTCTCGTGCTCCCCAAAAGAGTCCCTTGAGGGGGATACTTTTTATGCATTCATCATGTAGATAAGCATAGCATATTGCATAAAATATATATATATATATATAATAAATCGCGTAGCATTTCCATGAATGTGGAGCATTACGCAGAAAAAGTCATGCATCATATTGCAAGCATAAGCTAGTTTCGAGTTGTGGTTACCGCTTGGGGTTTGGTTTCGCCAGAAGGTGCAGATGTTACTCTGATGGGTTTAGCATCATGATGTCAGATCAGCAATATTCCCCAGTAGTGCGATGCTGGAGGAAACTTTTCCGTCGGACAGAGATAGAAATGTTACGCGATCAGCGCGACTCGGGCCGTGGTTACCGCTTGACATTTGGTTTTGCCGGACAGTGAAGACGATACTCCGAGGAGTTCAGCATCGGGATTTTGGAGCAACAGTATCTACCGGTCATCAGTAAGTGTCTGGTCGAGTTCTCTTTGGTGTCAGTAAACATCATCATTCGATGTCCAGTAAACGTCGAGTTTTTTCCCAGTCATTGTTTAATGTCTGGTCAATCCTTGTTTGATGCCTGTAAACATCATTGTTTGATACCTGTCAACATCATTGTTTGATGCCTGTAAACATCATTGTTTGATGCCTGTAAACATCATTGTTTGATGTCCTGTCAACATCATTGTTTGATGCCTGTCAACATCATTGTTCGATGGCCTGTAAACATCATTGTTTGATGTCCTGTCAACATCATTGTTCGATGTCCTGTCAACATCATTGTTCGATGTCCTATCAACATCATTGTTCGATGTCCTGTAAACGTCGAGTTTTCTCCCAGTCATCAGTAAGTGTCTAGTCGAGTTTTCTTTGGTGCCAGTAAACATCATCGTTCGATGTCACGTAAACGTCGAGTTTCTTCCCAGTCGTCAGTCAGTGTCTGGTGGAAGGGGTACCCTCTGATATGTCGCCCTCAGAGTGGTGATTGGTGTTATTTCCGACGTTGTCAGCGGAATTATCATAAGGAAACAAGATGTCAAGGTTCAGATGCGGTGATCTGGGATCACTGGCGCGAAGGAAAAATTTCGGGGTTTAAGAAAATAAGAAGAATAAAAGATAATAATCCCCAGCGGATGTGGTATTCAGGCCATGGTTATCCCTGTGTTACCATTTATTTTGGTATCCAGGTCGACGTTGCTGTTTCGGTGATCAGGCCGACTTTCTCCGTGCCAGACGGATTTTTCTTCAAGATTGTTTCTTTGCCCATTCTGACAGGCGCTGTTAATTATTTTCTCATCAGAGTGCAAATTGTTCGTCTGTTCTTGGTATTCAATCACTCTTCATCCTGATCATCTGAAAGCCGGGGCTATTCATATCGACAGGTTCACAGTGGATTGAATAGGGGCAGCTGTAACACCTTAAAATTTGCCCTCCTCTCTTGGGACTAGCTTAACATTATTGCATATCATTTTTTAGGTCATTAGGCATTGCATATTGCATATCATGTGGTTACATTGTGCAAGTCATCCTCCTAAGTCTTGATCAGAAGATAAGAGGTGGAGATGCAAGCCTAGGGTTTTATTGACTGATCATTAGCCATCTGAGGATTGGGCTATGAGTTAGGGTTTTTGATTCTCAAGGAGGTGGAGTTACATCTTGATTGAAATGATTCATCATCATCATCATCATGGTTTGTCATCATCAAGTGTTGGAGCATAGTCCTTGAGATTAGGGTTTTGACCACTGGTCAACCCTAATCAGTTGCATTGGGCCAATCAGAGCATAGCAAGGAGATGGGGTTTATGATGGATATGGGGATCATTTCATGATTATATTGAGCTTATTGAGGCTAGGGTTTCACCCTTGAGCCATTTCATCAGAAGATTGGGGCTCAGATTGATCAGTGCATTGCCAAATTCATCTATCAGTTGAGAAAGTCAACTGTAGTTGATTTTATGGATTTGGAGGTAGGAGAGAGTTGGATATACTTCATTCATGCTGAAACAAGTTTCATTTGACATGTCAAAGCTCAAGAATGAAGAAAATAACGTCAGGAAAAAAATTGCCAAAAATGGAAAGTGACTTGTAAAGGAAGTTTCCAAAAATGGAAAGTTTTTCACCACAAAATTACGTGTACAAAAATGCTTCAAATGAAAATTTGTTCAACATGACAGTTGTAGATCTTGCTCTCACCTTTCCAAAAAGTCCAAGAACTTGAAATTCCCATGTCTGGTTGGCAAGTTATGGTCTATTCATTTTCCAAAAATACCTATAATCAAAGTGGCATAACTTTCACATGGAGTGTCCAAAATGAGTGATCTTTTTATGAGCAAACTCCATTTCACATGTACTTTCATGGTGCATAATCAAAATTCATCAAAAATGGTCAATGCAAAAGGTCAATTTTCAAGTGTACTAATTAAATCCAAGGGCAAAATGGTTCAACTTGCAAAATAATTGGAATTTTGGAATGGGGGTTTTTGCAACACATCACAAATGCCAAATAGAAGTGGTTTGAGCTGTCATGAGCTGTCATGGTTCAATATTTGGCAAGGGCATTTTGGAGCTTTCATTGAAATTTGACATTATGCTAATTATTTCATTTTGGCTAATTGGTGATTAAGAGAATGATTAAGCTGAAGTATAAAGTTCTAATTGTAACAGAATTGCAAATCATAATCACAATTCTCAAGAATCTAACAAACTTTCCCTCCATTTTCTCCAAATTCATCAAGAACTTTATCAAACATTTTTCACAAAATCTCCATCAATTCTCAACGAAATTGAAAAGTTTTTTTTGATTCATCTTCCATGAACCATAAGCTCCAACTGTTTGGGTGAATTTGTGCAAGAAACTACAAGATTCGTGACTGTTCATCATGAGCTCAACAATGGCATTTTGAGATTTCTCACTCCTGGAGCAACCTTGGATCGAGCTAGCTGTTCTACTCAATTTCCTACACCTCAATCATCATCTGTTTGAAGCTATAACATCGTGAATCATCGAGAATCATTGCTGCCATCTCCAAGGTACATAAATTCGAATCTCATCATTGCTTAAACTATGCTAGGGTTTAGAAAGATCATTCAATGTAGAACATGATGCAAGTTGTAGTTTATGATTTGGTTCACTGTGGAGGAAGATATCGCGATTTAAATGTTTGTGATCATTTCTATTTTCACTCGATCCCGTCGCTACAGTAGGAATTAGGAGATTTCGTTGGTATATTATTGATGTACTTGGAGAGACGGAGAGAACGGTATAAAGTTCGCTCGATTTGGTTGACAAATGGCCATAACCGAATCTGGTGGTGACGAGCTTGAAGAACGCGAGCGAAGCTTCAGAATTCTGGAAATATTCCCGTGTTCAATCCATTTCCATGCCTGGCCAATTCGAAATGTTGTTTCCCGCGGAAGAAGACCAATCGCACAGTGCCACGCAATTTAAGTTGTACGCAGCGTTTTGGTCTAGTTTTAGGTTATTACAGTTTTGCCATTCAGCCTTAATTCATTTAATAATTCACTTTAAATAATTATTTCATAATTTAACAAACTTACAAAAATCATAAAAAATTCATTTCTAATCCAAATTTAGTGGGAGTTTTTTTGTTAGATTCATAATTTTGTCTAGAATTTTATAGGTATGATAACTCAAGTTGTGCATGGAGATTTTTTGACTTTGCCTATTGATCTTTGACTTGTGTGCATTTTGTGTATGTTTCACCATATCCTTCATGAAATACTCATACATTATCCAAATTGAATGAAATTTCACATGATGATTCTTGACTCCTTGCTGGTTATTTTGATGTATAGTTTGTGAATTTTGGATCTCTGGTTTGGTAGATATGATGTGTGCAAGTTGAGTGTGACAATTTGTGTCACACTAGGTTAGGTCAATTTCATGAATTTATTTGACATGCCTATGCTTTTCCAATTGATCTCAAATTTTGCATGCTGTGTCTTGTATATGTCTAGTTTCACCATGATTTTTTTGTATGAATTGTTGATTCATTTTCCATTTAATTGAGATTTTTGATTGCTGTTTAGCATTTTTAGGGCTTTGTTTGAGTGTTTGTCTTCCAAGTCTTGTGAAATGCTCATACCATATCATATGAATGTGAAATTTGATGGAGTGATTCATAACATGTTTAGATGTAGTTTGGCTTTGGTCCCATTCATTTATTAATTGTTTTCACTGTTTGGCATTTGATTGAAGTTGATGCTCATTTTGCTACCATGTGTTGACTTGTTTGGATTTCTGCTGACTTCATAATTTTATTTGCCTGGCTTAGGAATGTTGAATTGCTCCAATTTTTTGTGTGAATGATCATTGATATGTCAAGATTACATGTGATTGTTTCTGGAATTGTTGATGGCATTTTCTAATTGATTGATAATTTTATTCTCTGTTGGCTCATTTTGTGAATTTGTGTGACACATGTTGGCATTTTGTTTGTGAAATTCTCATAGTGTATTGGATGAAGATGAAATTTGGTGTGAGAATTGTAGACACATTATAGGACATCATGGTTTTGATCCCATTCATTTCTTAGATGTTGTCACTGTTTTATGATTTTTGGAAGTGAATGCTTGGGTTGATGCCTTGAATTGGCTTGTATAAATGTGTCTGGACTTCTTGATTTTCATTGACCTATTTTATTTTGTCCAATTGAGCTGAAAATTGACATGCTATACATTGAATGTGTACTGTTTAGGTGTGAATTTTTGTGGAATTAATTGAATTGATTTGGTATGCTTTTGAGTGAGATAGTTCTGTTTGGTCTTTTGAAGTTGCAAATTGCATGATTGATGTTAAATTGTGCATGAAATGATAATGGTGATTGATATGAGCATGGGACCAATTGCATTTGCTTTTAATTTGTTTGAATGTGATTTTGGTTGGTTTGCACTTGCTGTTTAGAATTTTTTATCCCTTTTGGACCCTAGGCTTGGCCTAGTGGTCTAGTTTCTCACATTTGGTGTGGATTTTCAGGTTGAAATGCAAAAGGCTTAAGGGAAAAAGTGCAAGTTGATTAATCTGAGTTTTGTTTGATGTTGTGAACTAACATTGGCTTTGTGTTGTAGGTTTGATGCTTGAGCTTGAGCTCATGGCTTGCACTTATGTGCATTAACTTGTGTTGTCTGTATAGATTGACTTTTGCTGTTTATTGTTGGTTTGTCTGAGTACTGATGATACTTGATTGATTTCAGGTACATTTAGTCGCTTACAGTTCTTTAAGAACTTGCTTGCTGTTGCTTGGTTTTTAAACCAGTTGAGGTAGACTCTCTTGTCTTCATGTAGTCTGGAAGACCTGGCTTGTTATTTAGCCAGGCAATTGTCTGAAGTCCTCCTTAAGAGGCGATGTTTGTGATTGTTTACTTTTGTGCCAAGAAGGTAAAGACCTCTATGAGGCAATTGGCGGAATCCAAGGGATATGCAATCTATCCCCCGCTATTCTGTTGAGTCGTCCCTCTGCTCACACCACTGTGTTGATGCATTGGGACACAAACCCAAGATCTTGTACTTTGTACAGTTGTGTCAGAGTCTTGAGCGTAGAAGGGTCCCTCCATTCTGGACCCACGCTCCTTTGTCTGAAGCTCTCCCTGATCAGGGATAAGAGCTGTGAAGTCTAATCTTCACTCACCTTTCATCAGCTTCACCTTAGCCTCTCCATGGCAAGGTTAAGAGCTAATACTACCTCTGTACAGATGACTTGCTTAGGCAGTCAAACCCATTGTTTGAGCCTCACTTGACTGGATATAGTGTGTGCTTTGTGAATATTTGCTTGCGATGCTTGTTTTGTTTTGTATGCTTGTATGCTTGCTTCTTTCCTGGATAGGATTAGCTTGCTGTTGCGCAAGTAGGTAGAAACCACAACATAGGGTAATGATGCATGATAACACTAGGCTCGAGTACAACTCCCTGGTAGTGTGTCTCCCCTTGGTTTCTGGCTAGAATTTCTTTCCCTTTCAGGGGAACTACATCGCCCTGATCCTCGTTCCAGACGAGGTATGTAGGCAGGAGACCGTGCGAGGTCTCTCCGGGCACTTTTCTTTCTTTTTGTGTGTGTGCTTGACAGTTATAGGCTCGAGTTCCCGACTCCCTATTAACTTGTTGGTTGTTGTGTGCTTGGAAGCTGATGTAAGTCCATCAAGTGGCATTCGGGTTCCAGTGTGCGTGTGTTTGGTTCGGATGCCGATGTAAGTCCAGTGATTAGCTTTCGGGCTCCACGTTTGCCTTCTTGTGTGCGTTTTGGTTCGGATGCTGATGTAAGTCCAGTGATTGGCATTCAGGCTCCATGTTTGCCGGTGTGCTTATTTGTTTGTTTGGCGTGCGTGAGCCGAACTACGGCAGCTCTGATTCTCGTTCCAGACGAGATACGTAGGCATAGGATGCGACGTCCTATCGAGCTCTCTTCCTCTTAACCCCACCTGTGTTGTCTTCGGTGCATGTGTGTGTGTGGTGTTTTAGCAACCTTTTCTTTTCTTAGAACGTGGATCCCATCGAGTACGACGGACGTGAGGGGTGCTAATACCTTCCCCTTGCGTAACCGACTCCCTTACCCTTTCTCTTTGGTCGCGAGACCATGCTTTTTCCAGGTTTCTCTGAGCGTTTCCTTTCCCTATCTTGGGATAAATAACGCGCAGTGGCGGCTCTGTGTGTTTTTTTTGTTTCAGCCCGCCGGTTGTTTTTCGCGGATGCGACAGGTAGCAATTCTCGATGTTATGGCCTGGAGCACCGGAATGGTAAACACAATGCTGATCTGGTTTATACCACCACTGTGGATTTGCAGGAATGGCAGGAGGATCCCTAGGAGAAACCAATTTCCTTTCCAACAAGGAAGGATAAAGCTCTGCATATGACATAGGAATTGGATCGAAGCTGATCTTCTTCCTATCATAACTCAAGTTAGCTTGATTGGTTGTACTTCCACGAGGCTGGTAAGCCTGTTGTTGTGGATGATGTTGTTGCTGATACTGAGGCTGTTGATATTGTTGCTGATGCTGATATTGCTGATGTTGCTGAGCATTGTCCTTGAAGACAGGTGCTATATGAGCCACCTGGTGCTGATGACCGGCACGACGTGCAGGCTTCCTCTGAACAGAGGGTCTTCTGTGCTTGGGATGGGATTGCACAACATGTGCTTCCCCATCCTTCCTCTTAAACGCCCCATATCGTTTAGAAGAAGAGCTCTCATCTTTCGCCAATCGTCCTTCACGGACACCTTCCTCAAGGCGCATCCCCATGTTCACCATCTCGGTGAAATCAGAGGGAGCGCTTGCTACCATCCGCTCATAATAGAATGAGCCAAGAGTCTTCAAAAAGATCTTGGTCATTTCTTTCTCCTCTAGCGGTGGAGTAATCTGAGCTGCCAGCTCTCGCCACCTCTGGGCGTACTCCTTGAATGTCTCCTTATCCTTCTGAGACATGGCCCTGAGTTGATCACGGTCAGGCGCCATATCAACATTGTATTTATACTGCTTGACGAAAGCTTCGCCAAGATCGTTGAAGGATCGAATACTAACACTGTCCAGATTCATGTGCCATCTAAGTGCAGCACCGGACAGGCTGTCTTGAAAATAATGAATCAACAGCTGATCATTATCAGTTTGGGTAGACATCTTCCTGGCGTACATGACCAGGTGAGCGAGTGGACAGGTGTTCCCTTTATACTTTTCAAAGTCAGGTACTTTGAATTTAATCGGTATCTTCACACCGGGAACAAGGCACAACTCGGCAGCAGACTTGCCGAACAAATCTTTACCTCGACGAGTCCTTAATTCCTTTCTCAGCTCAAGGAATTGGTCGTTCATGGCGTTCATCTTTTCATTAACGTCCGGGCCCTCAGATGGCTCGGAGTGATAGATGGTGTCGTCTACCTTTGGCATGGTATGCACGATAGGAGGAGCGGCAACAGGGACCGGGCTAGATGCCGGCATGTGAGCAAAAGTTGGAGCAGGCCGATCAGGCATAAAACCTGGAGGCATTCCCCAAGGGAACCCAGCTGGCATAGCATCGGGCACATGATGAGCATTGACTGGCATAGTCGAAGTGACGACCTCTGAGATGACCGTCCTCTGGGCAGGAGTTGCAGGCGATTGAGCAGGTTGATTTTGAGCAGCGAGGAGTTTCTCCATCAAAGCGCCAAGTATGGCGACCTCTTCTTTCAGTTCTCTGTTCTCTTGTTCTAGCTGCTCCATAACTCTTGCAGAATTGACTCGAGTATAATACCGGTGAGTCAGCTTGTCTCAAAATAAATGAAGAACACAGAGTTAGGACAAGAAGACCAGAAACAAAGGGTACCTGCTTATGCAAAATGATGCGTGAAATGCTTGTGCAGATGCTTTATTTATTTTCAAGGAACCCTTAGGGTATTGTTTGCAATATTTTGAATAGTTAAAGCATTTTAATTTCTTATGGAAAACATCTCATTCAATATATCGAGACAAAGAAGTACAACATTTTTGATCATTACAAAGAGAAAAGGGAAATAAACATCCTATGGATCCCTAGAAGCTCGGGATGCTGGAAGACGAGAAGTACACAGCTTCTTGATCTCTCTCTCATAGGCCGCTTCCATGTCTGCTTTCTCCTTTGCAAGTCGATCATACCTCCTCTTCCAGAATTTGGAAGACTGAGGAAGCAGAGAGGTCCAAGTGTCGTTCGGATCGTCGATCACTCGATGCTCGAGGAACTCAATCATAGCGTCCTTCTCCTTAAGCTGCTGAAGCAATTCTTCTCTTTCACGGATCCAAGCACGTGAAAGGTCTTCTTCTCTCGACTCCTCTACACGTTGGGTAGGGAGGGTTGAAGGCCCAGCCACATCCAACGGTGTAGGTCTCGGATGATCGTACGACATCAAGTACACGGCAGCTCTCTGTCTGACCCAAGAGGTATATGGCTCCAAAGCAATGCAGTTCTTTGGACCCAACTCGTTTCTACTCTTCTTGTGAATACTGCGCCAAGCACGTACAAATATGGCTTTCAGGCCTTGGGGATCTTTACCCTCCTGGAAGAACACACCTTCTAACAGAATGTTATGAGGTTTATCCTTTAGGGGGAACCCAAGCTGACGTCGTGCGAGAATGGGATTGTAGCTGATCCCACCACATGTGCCAAGAAGAGGCACATTAGGGAATTCACCACAATAGTCAATGATCTGGACGGTATCATACACGCGATCATACCAAGTGATATCATCATTAGTGAGAGACATAAGTCTCTGAGACCACCGTAGACATCCCTTGTTCTCCTTGAAAGCAACTGTCTGCGGCAAGTGCGAAATAAACCACTTGTACAGCAGGGGTAGACAGCAGACAATAACTCCTCCACCCTTTGCATTCCTCAGATGCAAAGAGACATAGGCATCACCCAACAAAGTCGGAACGGGATTAAGAACTGAGAAGATCCTAATGGCGTTCATGTCCACGAACTTGTCGAAGTTGGGAAACAACACCAATCCATAGATGAGCAGCACAAACAAAGCCTCAAAGGCATCCTCACTCATGGCCTTCCCATAAAAGGCAGCTTGAGCAATGAGGAACTCGGAAGGAAAACCCTGAATTCCGCCTTTGGTAGTCAGATTAGCCCTAATCAGATCTTCATCTATGTGGAATAAATTGGCAATCTCTCGAGCAGTCGGAATACTCTCTAGGCCACTGAACGACACTTGATCCAGAATCGAGATCCCAATAAGGTGAGAATACTCCTCCAAAGTTGGCAACAGCTGGAAGTCCGGAAATGAGAAGCAATGATACAGAGGATCATAAAACTGGGCTAGAGTACTCATCAACCCTTCATCAACCTGAGTAGTCAACAGAGGTAGAAGCTTCCCATAGCGAGCTTTGAAACCCAAGGGATCTAATACATAAGATGTCAGATTCCTTAACTCTTTTACATCGGGCTGTCTAAAGCTGTACTTCTTTGTATGCCTTTTTGGTCTTTCCATGTCTGAAAATTTTGCAAATAAACCCTTTTAAGTTCCTTGAAAATTTTCTTTTTCTGATGACATGAAGTGCAGATGAATGCATGAATGCAACAATCACACTCAAGGATCAAACAAGTCACACCAAACAAAGGTCATGGGAAAGCTCATTGTATCCCTAATATCAATCATCCATTTTGGTGGATTTAGGTTTTCACCTTATCGACACCCAAGTTCCATTGATATTAACGGTACATGAACCGGCTCGAACATCCTTAATATCAACCATCCATTTTGGGGGATTTAGGTTTTACCCCTGATCAACACCCAGGTTCCATTGATATTAAGGTTGTTTGAACGACTCAACCACGAATCACGGGTTTGCTGAGAGTCACGAGCATGGAGTCTCGGTTAAGAACCACCCAAAGGGAGTGTACTAGGGTTTAAACCTGCCAGACATGTTCTACCAGAGGTTCCCATAATCATCGTTCCATCTTTCGAATATTATCGGAGGAACAAATACTCGTATTCCAAAAATATTCTCAAGAGAAACTCTTATGAGTGTAGTATCGCGTAACAATCGCATCAGAACTTACATCTGAACGACCTCCGCACTACGTCCTAAAAATAGGCCAAGATGGGCTTGGTAAACTAAGGTCCTTGGCTTCTGCGGCACATGATTGAAAGAATAATGCCTAACCACAAATAACTTGTGTGACATTATTAATCCAACATGACCTCCACCAAGTGAATGGACTCGCAAGTCAACTGGCTAAGGAATACTCCACACCAGTCAACAAGACTATGCCATTCTCCTATCCTAGAATGCACTCGTGTTCGGGTATAGAACTCATCTCACAGATCACCAAAGCAAACAACAATTGTATATCAAGCAATTCAAACATTACAATCAATACAGTTATCCCAAATTGTACAAAAATACATCAAATAACAAATAACAATATAGCACACAACAAGGGTGAAAAGTAGGCAATACTACCAAGGATAGTGTCCCCAGCAGAGTCGCCACTTTTCTGTAGCGGTGTATTCGTCACTTCATGATTTATTGATTAAATCAAAAGCAAAGCATACAATGAATCGAGTCGCCACCGCACTTTTATTTATCCAAAGGACTGGCTAAAAAGCGAACAAAAGCCTAAGAAGTTTTACACATAGAAAACTAATGAAAAGATCAGAGAGTCTGGGTAAGGGGTAAATTACGCAATGGGAAGGTGTTAGGCACCCAAAACGTCCTAGGTACTCCTAGGGAGCCCTTTTCACACTTGTTGTACTAAAATGTTATTTGTTTTGAAATATTTATTGTGCAAACATGATTGGGATGATGAGAAAAGAATATACAATTTTTATTGTTTTTGTGTTTGAACGGATGAACCCGTTGCCTACGTACCTTTCATCAAAGGTAAGGATCAAAACGCCGTAGTTCGGCTAAAAGATTTCCAAAACTTAGTGGATTCAATTATAAACACAAGCCTTAAGGTCTTACGTTATCCACGGGAGAAAACTCAACCTTATACAAACAACGAGTCCACCATGTGAGAAAAGCTTCAACTTGCTAGTGAGGGGTTAACCCTATAATAAGCAAGGAAGACTTACAATTCAATCAACTAAGGACGAATAGGTGAGATTAACATCAACCAACTAGGATAAATCAAACCTATGGCTAATGTATGAAAACTTAACAAGAATGGACAAAGCCACAAAACAATTGAATGGGTGAAGTTAATTGATTATGATTATTCACAAAAGGAGGGTCAAAGTATGATTAAGATTGATTCAAAAGAAGTATTATGAAATGGAGTTTGAAAAGTCAAGGACTTGGGGTCCAGGTTTCTAATTTGAAAGCATGAAGATGTTTGCACAATATTTATCTCAAGTTTTGAAAGTAATGTGTGAAAAGGTTTAGGACAAAGAGGGATGAATGGATGAAGATGTAGTGTAAAACTTCCTAGAAGGTTCACCTCTTGAAATCATATAGAAGATGACTCAAGTGTGTCCTTTGGAATAGGCAATGAGCAATAATAAACAAGAAAAGCAAAGGAAGAAAGTCAATAAAAGCGGATACCGGATGCCAATCACTGGACTTATACCAATCTCCTAAAACAGAACTGGATATCAGAGGCCACTCTATGGACTTATACCAATCTCCTCAACAAAGAAATAAAAAGTGGATACCGGATGCCAATCTATCTGGACTTATACCAATCTCCAATAACAAAGCAAACACTTGGATGTCAGATGCCAATCTATCTGGGCTTACTCTAACCTCCAACATATGATCATGGGAAAACAAATTCCAAATTACATGGACTTACAATTGCACCCTCACATACAACAAACAAATGCATCAAGCAGAGAGAAGATGAGTGGCCAATGAAATGGTCTTATACTCACTTCCATATCATAGGAACAATGGCCAATTAATGGTCTTACAATTGTCCTCAATGGGCAAACAACAAAGATATGTCACAAAGACAAATGAAATGATGAGCAATTAATGATGATAAATGCACAAAGCATGCAAGCAGACATATACAAATGAACTAAGTAATCAATCAACCAAAGTCATTCAGCACACTCTATAACCAAACAATTAGGCTCATACAAAGGGTAGGCATTGAAGCCAACTGGAATAGGGTTAATGGTGCTCTTAACCTTGACATTGAGAGCCAAGGTGAAGCAGATGAAAGGATATGAGGGATGTGCCTCATGCTCTTATCCCTGGTCAGGGAGAGCTTCAAATGATAGAAGGTGTGGGAGTTCAGAAAGTAGGAACTCTCTCCACAGATTATTGACTCGATTGATCTTGGGCTTTTACTCACTATGCATCAACACATGTGGTGTGAGCAAGGTGAGTGACACACAGAATAGTAGGAGATAGGTTACATATCTCTTGTGTTCTACCAATTGCCTTATTCAAAGGACTTTTCCTGCTTGGGACAAAAGTAAACAATCACAAACATCGCCTCTTAAGGAGGACTTCAGACAGTTGCCTGGCTAAGTAACAAGCCAGGTCTTCCAGACTACATGAAGAAGAAAGTGCTATACCTCAATGCAAATGCTATCAAGCAAAGCAATGCAAGTTCTCAAAGAACTATTAGCAACTAATGGTACCTGAAACCAATCAAACATAATCAGTATACAACTCAAAGTCAAAACCAATATAAGATAAGGATCAACAGTCAACACAATCCATCTCATGTGCAAAGCACAAAGCTCAAAGCATATGAGCTAAGCATCCTACAAAACAAACAAGTTAGTTCATGACAATCAATCAAACTCAATCAACTTGCATTAATCTCTTTAAAGCATTTGCTTCTTAACCTGAAAAACCAAACTCAAACATGAGCAACAAGACCACTAGGACAAGCCTAGGGTCAAAAGGAGATAAAAAATCCAAAACAGCAAGTGAAAGATATCCGAAATCAAGTTCAAACAATTAAGAAACAAACCCAAGTGGTTTCACATTCATATCATTCATCATTATCATTTCACAAACAAATTAGGTCAAAGCATGTCAAATAGAACCTCAAAGAAGTCAACAAAAAGACTCCACTCAAATCCAATCACAAACATTTCAATAAATCCTCAAATAATTCATGATCAAACATCATCCATAACATGATAAGCATACCAAATTTCAGCTCGTTTGGATCAAGGGAAGTAGGTCAATGAAAATCAGAAAGTCAAAGCAAGTTCAAGCAAACTCATACAAAGCATCAAAACATGCACCAACTTCAATTAATCATAAAACAGAAACAAAACATGATAAATGAATGGTACCAAAGCCATGATAAACTTCAAGATGTCTAAATTACTCATGCCAAATTTCACATCCATCCAATTAATAACCATAATTTCATAAACCAAATACAAACATGTATCACAAAAAATCAACAAATGACCAAACAGGGGAGAAAATTCCAATCAAATAGGAAATGCCAACAATAATTCCAGAAAAATTCACATGTATTCTCAACATCCATAAGTATATTCATGCAAAAATCCAGACCATTTTGAGTTCAATAAGCATGGTAATTAAAATCATGAAGTTGGACATGAATGGTGTGACACAAATTGTCACACCTCTATTCAAAAAATCATATCTCATCAACCAGCAATGATAAAATCACAAACTCTACACCAAAATGACCATGAATATGTCTAGTTTAAGCACAAACAATTTGAGAGGCATTGGATTAAGTATCATCATTTCACAAGCAAAATGGCAAGGCATACACAAATTGGACACATATGAACAAACCCTAGCCCATTTAAAAATCCACACGTGCAAAAAATCTGGAAAAATCACCATAATAAACTAGAGATCATGAGGAGAATTTCACAAAAAATCCCACATTATTTGGACAAGTATTGGCCGAGTTATGGATTTTCTAAGATTGGCATACCAATTGAAATAAAAATTGAAAAAAAGAAATGATTTAAATGAAATATAACACGGACAGTGGCATTTTTGTAATTACGAGGCTCACTAAGTGAAACGCCGCGTTTCACTTAGTGGCGTGGCAGCCAGTGATTGGCTTCATGGGCCAAAAACCACGGAACGCATGCAGGACACGGGATTTGAAGATCAAACACGGGTTTCTGGGTTGGAAATTAGGGTTTTGAACGCGTTCTTCATCATTTTTTTCCAGATTTTCCAGCAAGAACATTTTGTAACCAAAATCAACAAACAATATACCATTGTGTTCATCTCCTAATGCTCATCAATAATCCAACATTCATTAACCCTAATTCGAGCTAACATGGAAGAAACAAGCAACACAACATTTGATAACCAAACTTTAAATCAGTGTATCTCCCTTAATACTCAACAATATTCCACGATTCAAAGCTCATTACAACCAGCATGGAAAGATCTATAATAAGCATATCATGATTTCATCATTGGCAAGGTTCGAAAATTTACCTGATTTGAAGAACAGTGTTGATTCGTGGTTATTTGGCCTTGGAAAGTAGAAACAGCAGCTCAATGATGCTCCAGGAGGTGAATGAGTGAAGATCCTAGCTCAGCAACGCTTGGTAGTGCTCAAAAATCCGACTGCCATGTGAGGATGCTCAATGTAACAGTGCTGGTTTTTGCTCTACAGTTGTGGATTCATGCTTGCAAAGGCTTCCAAAATGACAGTAGATGATGGACCAATGCACAAGAGCACGAGTTCTTTGACAATTTTTTCAGAAAAAACCAAGTGAAGAATTGAGAGTTTTTTGAGAGAAAAAAGTTCAGATCCCAGTTTGTAAATTGTGGCTAGGGTTTTCAGTCTGAAATATGCAATATATACTCCTGATTAACAATGCCTAAACTTGGTTAATAAGATGGTAAATGAAATTAGCTCAATGGAGGTGTTTTGGCCAATTAGTGAAATCACTCATGTTGCATGTGCATGGCATGCTACAGTGCGAAAATGGGCCTAAACATATTCCAAATATGGTTTTTGATCATTTGCAATTGGTAGCAAGTGTAGGCAAGGCTTAATTTGAAAGTCAATTTTTCACCTCTCCCTTTTTTAATTCAATGCACTTGAAAAAGGCCATTTTGATTGGATGATTTTTGGTGAAATGTGATGAAGGATTTGGATAGAGCATGTCAAATGTGACTTGTTAGCAAAAAACCTCACTCAATTTGGCCAAATGGTTTGGAAGTTATCTCACTTTGAACTTCAAAAATTCTTGACAATGATTTGATCATAACTTGCCAACCACACATGGGAAATGAGTGTTCTTGGACTTTTTGAAAATGGGAGAACAAGATCTTCAACTTTCATGTTGGACAAAAATTCATTTGAAGCTTGTATGATGATGTAAATTTGAGGAGAAGAACTTTCCATTTTTGGCAATTTCCAATTACATATCAACTTACTATTTTTGGAAACTTTTCACCTGACCTCAAATTCTTCAATGATGATGTTTGACATGTTATATGAGGCTTATATGGACATGAATGAGACCTCTCAAACCAATTCCCACCATCAAATCACCGATTAAATGCACAGTTGACCACAGTTGACTTTGCTAGGGTTTTGGTTGACTGAACCATGTTCTGATGAATTCCAAGCCCCTACCACTTGAGATCTTGATTCAAAATGATGTCACAACTCATATGAACTCTTGTGAATGATCATGGGGCCCAAATTCTTCAAGAATGGCCACCATCCACTGCTCAATGAATAAATTGACTGTTTTGACCTAGCTTGCTTCATCTGCAAGTAACATGGTTAGATGACAATATTTTTGTACTTTTGGTTAGTAAACAAATGAAAAGCAATGATATACAAATGCAATACATGCTTGGTGATCAGGAACCACACTCACAAGATAACCCACCCACTAGGAGGGAAGCAAAGGTGCACAAAGATCCTTGAGGCAATGATATGGTATGATATGATGCCATGAGGTATCTTAGGGACAAAATTGGGGTCTTACAGATGCTAAGGCCATTAATTTTGCACAATCTCTAAATGTTAATGCTAATCACATGCCCGCGCATGGTCAGATGGGGATGAGTGCAATTGCTGAGGATAGGAGGACGGTTGGGCTGATGAATGGGGATCAGTTAAAAGCTCCAATGTCTGTGGTTCAGAGACCTCTGATGAAGAATGGAGATTTCCCTCGTGTTGATAATTGTTGTGCGGCCGTCGCCACAAAGGGGTGTGTAGTGATGGGGGAAACGATTCAGAGAATGATGGAGGTGGAAATGGATGGTGAAAAATTTGAAACACCATGTCAGGCAGTTGAAACCGTCAAGATAGAGAATGCCATTATTGCTGAGAAAGAGAGAAAATCGTCCATTTCTTCTTACAAACAGGCCGTGGAAGTGGTGAGAAATGGAGGAATCCCAGGCTGGGGAAAGATCATAGACATTGTGGTGAAGGCGGATATGTTCGGGGTTGGCTATCAGCCGGATCAAGGGTCGTCTAGACAAAACATAGGACGTCGTCCACCGTTCACATCTGTCAGTGCCGGAGTGCTGGATCCAGGTCACGCCTATACAGTGGGTGAAGAGATTGACAGTGACCGCGAGCTGGAGTCGTGGATAAAATCGTGCGTACCAGGGAGCTGGAAGGCCTCAAAGATCATCACTGTCACTCATCCGGAAGAGTAATATTTTCTGTTTTCAGTTTTATTTGCATGAAAGCCATACATTTTGCCCAAAACGTAATGGTCCATTGTAAGGGCCATCTCATGTGTTTCATTGTGCAACATTTTGCATCATTAATAAATGGATGTTTTTCACATTAAAAGCGGTGTTCCCTGTTTTTCATTTATTTTTGCAGTTTAAAAAACAAATAAAAATGGCAATGTTTGTTTTCATTTTTCCCCTTTTGATTTGTCTCGTTCCGACTCCGAAAAATAATTCTCCGGATCTCATTGATAACAATTTGGTTACACCTCTGTATGACTTCGACAATCCGATCTATCATGCCGAAGAAGAAGGCGAAGAAGATTGTGATATGCTGGAAGATTAGCCAGGTTGTCGAAACAAGAGGAGAAGGTGATTCAGCCGCATGAAGAGCGAGTTGAGATTGTTAACCTGTATACCGCCGAGGTCAGAAAGGAAATGAAAGTTGGGGCCGCTTCAGAGGCGAGTCGAGAGCAGAATGGTAGCCCTGGGGAAAGAGCATGTGGATACCTTCGCCTAGTCATGTCAGGATACGCCAGGGTCGGATACCGGTGTCGTTGTGCGCAAGCTACCATGGGGACAAGACTGTTCTCTAGAGAAGCAGAACGCCGATGCTACTTATCAGAGAGCCATGGTGACTTTGTTTCATGATATGATTCATCATGAAATTGAATGCTATGTTGATGACATGATAGCAAAGTCCCAAACAGAAGAGGGGCATCTGGTGGATCTGGCCAAGTTGGTCGACCAGTTGAGACAATTCAAACTGAGGTTGGATTCAAATGAATGCACTTTCAGAGTGCGGTCCGGTAGGATGTTGGGGTTCATTGTAAGAGAGGAATCGAGGTTAATCCTGCTTAAAAAAAAAAAAAAAAAACAAGAAATGCCTGAACCGAGAATGGAAAGAGAGGTTCGTGGTCTCCTGGGTAGATTGAACTACATGTCACGGTTCGTATCTCACCTAACAACCACGTGGGAACCCATTCAAGAAAAGATCAAACGGTCAGGTGAAATAAGGATTGCCAAGGGGCATTGAGAAATAAAAGAATGAGTTGCAGGAGCCTCTGATTCTGACGTCTCCCTGTGGAGGGACGACCATCAATTCTGTACTTGACGACCTTCGAGGGGTCTATGAGGTGTGTACTGGGGCAGCATGACAAGTCTGGTCGAAAAGAGCATGCAATTTACCTTAGCAAAAAGTTTATCGACTGTGAAACAATACATTCACTACTCGAGAAAACTTGATGTACTTTGGCATAGGCTGCTCGCCGACTGAGACAGTATATGCTGGTTCATACCACTTTGTGGATTTCCAAGATGGATCCGATCAAGTAGATTTTTGAGAAGCCAGCATTGACCAGACGGGTGTGAGAGTGCAAAAGAATATTGATTGATTTGTGATGCTCTCAGAAAGTGATCAAGGGGAGTGTATTGTCTGATTACCTCGCCCAACAACCCGTGGAGGATTATCAACCGAGGAGGTTTAAGTTCCCTGATGAGGACATCTTGAGGTGCTCAAATCGAAAGATTGTGAGGAACCGATCCCGGAGGAGGGGCTTGACCCTGAATCCGAACGGATTCTGATGTCTGATGGGGAATGTGGATGAGTTAGTACCGTGTTGGTTACGCCAAAAAGATCCCACATTCCTTTTGTTGCCCGGATAACATTTGAATGCACCAACAATGGTGGCTGAGTACGAAGCTTGTATCCTGGGTACCGAACTTCGGTGCGTACATCTACTGGGGCAACACCTTTCTCGTTGGTATATGGAATGGAAGCCGTGTTACCGGTTGAGGTTCAAATTCCCTCTTTGAGAGTCCTGATGGATGTGAAATTGCAAGAGGTAGAATGAGTAAGGACCCGGTACGAGGAGTTGAGCCTGATTGAGGAAAAGAGGCTGGCGGCTGTAGCGGTGTATTCGTCGCTATATGATCTATCGATTAAACCATAAGCAAGAGATACAATGAAATTTTCGAGTCGCCACCGCACTTTTATTTATCCAAAGGATTGGCTAAAAAGCGAACAAAAGCCTAAGAAGTTTTACACGTAGAAAACTAATAAAAAGATCAGAGAGTCTGGGTAAGGGATAAATTACGCAATGGGAAGGTGTTAGGCACCCACTACGTCCTAGGTACTCCTAGGGAGCCCTTTTCACACTTGTTGTATAAAATTGTTATTTGTTATGACAAAAATATTGTGCAAACATGATTGGGATGATAAGAAAAGAATATACATTTTTCATTGGGTTAGTTATTTTTGTGTTCGAACGGATAAACCCGCTGCCTACGTACCTTCCATCAAAGGTAAGGATCAAAACGCCGTAGTTCGGCTAAAAGATTTCCAAAAGTGGGTTAGGTTCAATTTTAAACACAAACCCTAGGTCTTACGTTATCCACGGGAGAAAACTCAACCTTATACAAACAACAACGTCCACCATGTGAGAACAGCTTCAACTTGCCAGGGAGGGGTTAACCCTATAATAGGCAAGGAAGACTTACAATTCAATCACTAAAGACAGAAGGTGAGATTAACATCAACCACTAAGATAAATCAAACCTATAGCTCATGTATGAAAAGATTAATGGACAAAGCCAAAACAAGTGAATGAGTGAAGTTACTGATTATGATTATGAAAATGGAGTCAAAATATGATTAAAGTTAATTCAAAAGAAGTATTATAAAATGGAGTTTTTTTTAAAAAAGTCAAGGACTCGAGTCCAGGTTTTTAGTTAGAAAACATGAAAATGTTTGCACAACACTTATGTCAAATTTGAAAGTCAAGAGTGTGAAAAGTCTAGGACATAATGAATGATGGATGGATGGAAATGGAAAGTAAAACTTCTTAGAAGGTTCACTTCTTGAAATCATATAGCAGATGATTCAAGTGTATCCTTTGGAATGGCAATTAATAATAACAAACAAACAAAGCAAAAGAAAAGCGGATACCGGATGCCAATCACTGGTCTTATACCAATCTCCTAAAACAAAACGGGATATCAGAGGCCACTCAATGGTCTTACACTAATCTCCACAGGCAAAGAAATAAAAAGCAGATACCGGATACCAATAGATGGATTTACACCAGTCTCCTAAAACAGAACAGGATATCAGAAGCCACTCAATGGACTTACACCAATCTCCTCAAAAGAAAAACAAAGATGAAACATGGAAATCAACTGCCAATCTATCTGGACTTAGGTTAACTCCACAGATGCTCACAGGAAATCCAATGCCACATTACAGGGACTTACAATGGATCCTCACATACAAAAACAAAAGCAACAATATGATCACAGGAATGCAAATGCCAACTTACAGGGACTTATAATTGCAACCTCTCACACAAACAGATAAAACAAACTATGATCATAGGAAAGCAGATGCCAACTTACAGGGACTTATAACTGTATCCTCACATACAAGAACAAAAGCATCAATATGATCATAGGAATGCAAATGCCAACTTACAGGGACTTATAATTGCAACCTCTCATACAAACAGATAAAACAAACTATGATCACAGGAAAGCAGATGCCAACTTACAGGGACTTATAACTGTATCCTCACATACAAACAGATAAAACAGAAGATATGAGTGACCAATGAGGTCTTACACTCTATCCTTCCATATCATAGGAGCAAATGCCAAAGCAATGGACTTACAATTGTCCTCAATGGGCAAACAACAATAATAAAAGTCTCACAGACAAATGATATGATCATGCACTAATGGCAATTGATGATGATAAATGCATAACATACAAGCAAACATGTGCATATGAAGCAATCAATCAATCAATGAATATCAAACAGCACACTCTATAGCCAAAACAAGGGGGCTCATACAAGAGGGTTTGACTATGAAAGTCCACTGTAATAGGTAAAGGTCGCTCTTAACCTTGCCATTGAGAGGCTAAGGTGAAGCAGATGAATAGGAGATGAGGGGTGTGCCTCATTGCTTCTATCCCTAATCAGGGAGAGCATATAAGAAAGTGTGGGAGCTCAGAAAGTAGGAACTCTCTCCACATTATTGACTCTATAGATCTTGGGTATTTATCTCAATGCTTCAACCATGTAATGGGAGCAAAGAGAGGACACACTGAATAGTGGGGGATAGATTACTTATCCCTACCTTCCACCAATTGCCTTACTTGAAGGACTTTTCCTGCTTGGGACAATTTTAAACACACACAGGCATTGCCTCTTAAGGAGGACTTCAGACAATTTGCCCGGTCAAATAACAGACCGGGTCTCCAGACTACATGAAGAAGAAGTAATTATACCTCAAAGCAAATGCTAAATAGCAAAGCAAGCAAGTTCAAAGAACTTTAGGCAACTAAAGTACCTGAAAAAGTCAAACTAATTAGTAAACAAGTCAACAGTTCAAACCAAAAGAAATGGATAAACAACAGTCAACCATAAACAGAGGTGCCAAGGCACAAAGCCAAACTCATATGAGTCACACCTACAAAACAAGGGTTAGCACAATATATATACAATCTAACTCAATCAAATTTGAAAGGTCTTTGGGGCATTGATGCTTAACCTGAAACAATAGCTCAATTGTAAGCTCAAAAGACCACTAGGGCTAGCCTAGGGTCAAAGATGAAAGAAAAAAGTCAAACAGCAAAGGAAGGTCAACCCAATTCATGTTCAAACATTTAAGAAGTAATCTCAATTGGATTCACAATCAAATCATGCATCATTGTCATTTCATACACAAAAGAATGCAAAGCATGGCAATAAGAAGCACAAATAGGTCAACAGCAAGACTTCATTCAAAAGTCAACCCAAACAATCTCAAAAATAATCAAATAAATCACATTCAATCCTAACATCTAGCATGGCAAGCATGTCAAATTTCAATGCATTTGGATGAGAGGAAGGCAGTCAATTAAAATCAAGAAGTCAAACCAAATTCAAGCATGCACAATGAAGGTCAACAAACATGGGTCAACTTCAAAAAATCATATCAAATTGAAAACAGATGGTAAATGAATGAAATTAACACCAATGCAAAACTCAAGAAGTCTAGTTATCACATATGAAATTTCATGATCATACAATAAGATTTGAGAATTTCACAAAAGATTTGGCAACATGTATCACATGAAGTCAACCATTGACTAGGCATGGAAGAAAATTCACAATCAAATGGAAAACAGCATGATTAATTCCAAGAAAATTCATACACAAACTAGACATGTGATAGATGATTCATGCAAAATTTCAAGTTGTTTGGAAGCCAGGAGACATGTGAACAAAAATCAAGAAAATGCACATCATTGGTGTGACACAAATTGTCACACCCTAGTTCAAAAAATCATAACTAGCAAACCACAAATGATAAATGCACAATCTCTACATGGAAACAAAGGTAAATGAGTCTAGTTTCACCACAAAAAATTTCAGGGCCAAAGGATGCATCATCATTATTTCACAAAAGAAATGGCAAAGGGTGTCACCTTGGCATACATGTTAAGAAAACAATTATCAATTAAAATCCAGCCAATGAAAAATTAATTAAAAATCACAATTAAATACTAGACACATTTATGAACATCATGGAAAAAAATCTCAGGATTTTTGGAATTAAATTGAAAGAGAAATTAATTTTGCAAGTTGGATGAATAAATTGGATGAACATGAGTGCATAGCATGGAATATGAGTCAAACATGGGGTCAACGGTGGCATTTGTGTAAATATGTATTTCATTAAACAAAACACTGCGTTTTGGGGAGAGAAATGGAATGTTCTGATTGGTCCTTACCAATAGAACAGTAACACGGCCAATGGCATTCAAAGTTTCTGGATTTTTAAAAACCCTAGGGTTTAAGCAGCATGATTTTGGTTCATCTTCAATGTTCATCCTCAACCAAAATTCGAAAGGCATGGCAATCAACAAGGCAATAACAATGTTCATGTAATATCCAAAGCAGCCATAAACCAAACATCAATAACACAACTCACGTGGATTTCTGGGCATATTCAAAACAGCAGCAGGGCATGTTCATCATCATCATGTAATCATCATAAACAAACATCAAGCAAACAGCATGGTAATGATAGAGGAAGATTCATACAACCATGAGTAATAATAGCAGACACGATTCTGGAACAAAAACTGGAAACAGGCTAGGGTTTGTACACAACAGGGCATACAGCTTCATCACCTTCATGTAATCATTATAAACAACATCAAGCAAAACAGCATGGCATTGGCAAACAGCATCATGCAACTTTAAGCAACAAAACCAAACACGATGGAAAAAATCTGGAAGGCAGCTAGGGTTTCAACAGGATATTCATCATCTTCATCAAAATCATTAAGAACAATCATGCCCAGGAAATGAAAACAAGCATATCAAATGATTCAGCAAACCACATACATTAATAATCTCAGCATCATTTTCCTTAAAACACACTAACCATCATGCATCGAAGACAAATACACCCACGCATCAGATTTCAAATCCAAACATCTTACATCATACTCAACCATTTCAAACCATTTAAAGTTCATTAAAATCAGCACAACACAAGCTACCTAAAACATGGCATTGCATAGAGAATGAAGAGATCGAGATTTTTACTTGGTTATGAAGAAATGGAGGAAGCAGTGGTGTTTTGAGGTTGTTGTGCTCGAACAGATGCAGGTCCAAGTTTGTAATGGTGAGTGTTTGAAGCAGCTTGGCTCGAACAGCTCAAATCCAACTCGAATTCACAACTGCCATGGCTTATGCTTGAAGAAAACAGAGTTTGAAGATGAAGTCCCAACTGGTAAATGATGTTGCAAAAAGCTTCTAAATGTTGTGCAAATGAAGAAAACAATGAAGAGGATTCGTGTGTTTTGAAGCTTTTGGCAGAAAAAATGCAAAGTGAAAAAATGCAAGAATGAGAGAATGTGAGTTTCTGTCGTGTGGCTGCTATTCTCTAGGGTTGTGAATGCAGAAAAATGACTTTATATGGTCTGTTTTAAGTCCCTTAATCATGTGCTAACTTGGTTTAGTTAAATGAAATCAAAATGCAATTTGCTAAGTGTGAACCAATGGTTTAAGGAGGGTGTAAGCTTGCACGATTTTGGGCCTTAAAACAGGCTGCTAGCAGACCAAAATTCTGCTGTTTGAACTCTGCTCATGAATGGTTAACTTGTTTTGTTCAAAATGAAGTAATTGCATTTTTGCTAATTTGAAAAATATGGAAAATGGAGGTGTATGCTTGGTCGAAATGGGCTTGATACAGGCTGCCAATGACATTTGCAAATGTTGTTTGTGGTCTGCTTATGAATTGGTTAACATGATTTGCTTATGTGAAGCCATTTGCAAGATTTTCAAGTTTGCACCTTTTGGTCCAAAGTGATGGCATAATGGTGGTATGAACATGATTTAGGGCTTGGAGCAAGTTTCAAATATGATTCTAAACATTTCCCAATTGGCCAAAGTGAGAAAAAGTCAAAGAATCAAAAAGTCAACTATGAGTCAAACTTGAATTTTAAATGAAATAGGTCCAAAAATGCCATTTTGATTGGCAAGATTTTGATGAATGAAATTTATATTTTTGGAAAGAGGAGGAAAAATGTGGTTTGTAGGAAAAAACCCCACCAAATTTGGCCTTATGGTTTGAGAGTTATGGCTCTTTGAAGTTCACAAATTTCTGAAATTGAATTGATCATATCTTGACAACCACACATGGGATTTGAGAGTTCTTGGACTTTTTGAAAATGGGAGAACAAAATCTTCAACTTTCATGTTGGGCAAAAATTCATTTGGAGCTTGTATCATGATGCAAGTTGAGGATCAAGAAGTTTCCATTTTTGGCAGTTAAAATTACAGGTCCACTTTCTATTTTGGGAAATTTCTGATTTTACTTCAAATTCTCCCATGATGAGGTTTTACATGATAGATGAGGCTTGTACAAGTATGAATGAGCTCCTTCAAATCAATTCTATCCATCAAAACACTGATTGAATCTACAGTTGACCAATTTTGACTTTTCTAGGGTTTTGGATGATTGAACCTCTTCTGATGAATTCCAAACCCTGATTCCTTGAGAACTTGACTTCAAATGATGTCCCAAGTTGTATGAACTCTTGATTATTGATCATGGTGCCCAAATTCTGCAAGAATGGCCACCATCCACTGCTTGGACTGACTGTTGACTGACTTTGACCTAATTGCTTCATCTGCCATCAACAAGGTTAAACTGACAATATTTTTGTACTTTTTGAATGATAAACATATGAAAGCAAAGATATACAAATGCAAAGTATGCTTGGTGATCAAGAAACAACTCACAAGGCAACCCACCCACTAGGAGGACAGCTAGGGTATGCAATGATCCTTGAGGCCATGATATGATATGATATGGGCCATGAGGGATCTTAGGGCCCAAAATTGGGGTCTTACAGATGCCCCTATTTAAGGTCATTCTAGCCGGAGAAGTGAAGTTTAGAAATCTTCATCTCGACGCGGTAGAATGGACTTAAATAACAGTAATGAGACAAATTTTGGTCCCTAAGAGACCTCATGATGCAAATGTATGCATGCAAAGGACAAAATTCTGTGGGGAATATGATTCACACAGAAGAAAAGACGATCCATCGGAGTAGTACACTCACCAGGAACAGAGACTCTAACAAGACTCTATGGGGATAATAAAAGAAAAAGAAATGTATGAACAATACACGACTCCAAACTGGGGAAGATAAAACTGACACAGCGTGAACAAGACACGACTCTGATTAGAAAAAACAGAAAACAGACTGGAGAACTCACTGGGGAGTGAAGGACTCACACTGGGGAAAAGAATTCCAAAGGAAAATAAATCCATTGGAGAGACACAAGCTGACTCCTGGGGGAGAAGCAACAAAAAGTTCCACTGAGGGAAGCAACAAAGAAATGAGATGTTACCAGGCATACGGGTAACAAAACAGGAAAATCTGACTCCACAGGGGGACCGAGGTCATAATAGGGAGCAGAAAGGAAGGAACACCAAGGATACCGGTTACTGGGTATATAATAGGTGACCGACCAAAGCGTGAATTGGATTTCACTTCCAAAACACTCATCATCCTGAAGAGAGCTAGAAAAGCAAACTTGTTTATAGGATGGACATTCAATTCCACAAGGAAAATGAATCTTACTCTGAGGGGAAAACAATCAAAAGATTGACTCAAGAGCGCACGAGATATAATATCCATTACCGTCAGAACGTGGATAGAATACTCAGATGAGACATATTATTCATTACCGGCAGACCGTGAATAATATACTCGAAAGGAAAATTATCCTGAACCGGTTACTGGGTTGTTTATAGGATAAAAATCCGAAGACGTGAATTGGTTTTCACTTCCAAAACACTCATCATCCGAAAGGAGGGCTTGAAAAAGCAAATCGACTTACAGGATGGACATTCGAATCCACAACGGGAAAACGAATCTTACTCAACTGGGGACACAAACCCAAAGAGTGCATGAGATATAATATCCATTACCGGCAGACCGTGGATAAGAATACTCGCATGAGATATATTATCTATTACCGTCAGAACGTAGATAATAAACTCGCATGGTAAGAAACACCAGAGATACCGGTTACTGGGTATATAATAGGTGATCTACCGAAAACGTGAATTGGATTTCACTTCCAAAACACTCATCATCCGAAACACGAATTGGTTAAAGGATGGCTATTCGATTCCACAAAGAATACGAATCTTGCTCAGTTGGGGAAAATCAACAAAGGATTCCAACTAAAGAGCGCATGAGATATATTATTCATTACCGGCAGACCGTGAATAATACACTCGCATGAGATATATTATCTATTACCGTCAGAACGTAGATAATATACTCGAAAGGAAAAGACACCAGAGATACCGGTTACTGGGTATATAATAGGTGACTAACCAAAAAGAGAGACAATCGATACCAAGCATCCGGGTAAACGAAAGACAACTCAAAGGATAAATTGCAAGCATCCGGCAATTATCCGACGACAAAGAAATATTCGACTCCGCAAAGGGAAATAACGAATCTTACTCGACTGGGGAAACACAAAAGGCTTCGACTGAAGAGTGCATGAGATATATTATTCATTACCGGCAGACCGTGAATAATATACTCGCATGGAAGATTATCCGCAACCTGTTACTGGGTTAACAAAGGATGAATCAACCGAAAAGAAAGGCATCGGGATACCAAACTAGGTATATAATGATAACCAATCAAAAGGAGCAACAGACATTACCAACAAAAGGGTAAATGAAAGGCGATCTGCTGAGGATAAATTGCAAGCATCCGGAAATTATCGACAGGGACTAGCTGGGGATGCATTGGTATACAACCAATGATCCGGGGAACAAATCACTAGCATACGGTGAAAAGACCCACTGGGGATAAAATTGCTAGCATACGGCAATTATCCACAAAAGACTTGCTGAGGATATAAGTGCTGATCTAAGCAACTTATACAAGCAAAGGAAAATCAACATCAAAAACTAGATGAAGATAACCACAAAATTAGGGTTTACATCTACCGAATACGGGGTAGAAGACCAACAACTCCGCGTGGGGATAGAACAAATCACAAATCCGCACGGGAAACCAAAATAGGGTTTATAACAAACCACAAACTGCTGAAGAGCAGGAAAAAATAGGATTTACAACTACCGGGTAGTAGGTAGAAAACCAAAACTCTGGCTGGAGAATAAAAGGTGTATAACCACAAATTCTACCAAGAAAGCCAGGAAAGGTAGGACTTATAACTACCGGTTATGAGGGTAGAGGCCCAAAAACATTCCGCTGGGGAACAACCCACTGGGAAGTACAAGATATTTGACAAATAGCCAATTCGGGAATAATCCGAAAAGACAGACTGAATCAAGACACGTCCTAATGAGGATATAACTCAAATAGGAAAGTCCATCCCAATATATGTGTTGGGAGGAAACGGAAGAAACCGTCATCCACGAGGATATATCTCAGTGGGGAACTGCAGAAGGAAAGACAATATTTTCTGCTTATGGGGTTGACTCTATATGGAGAGATTTTAAACACCCGACATCTGCTTGGGGAGATCTGTAAAGAGATCTATATCACCATAGCAGGAGACACGATAAACAAAAGATACATGGCGAGAAATGCAACATGAATATCTGAATGTTTATGAATATGCATGAATATGCGTGATTTATGTTTGATGAATGCTGACAAAACAGACAATTCTAACGCAAACCGGTTCAGGAACCAAACGCCCGGTATTATACTCCCAGGGGAAAAACCAGCTGGAGAGCCAATCTGCGGAGATCCACATGCTGTAAAGCAAAGATCTGCAAGTACTGCTGAAGAAGCAGAGGATCAGAGATATCAGGACACAACCCAATCAGGGTACAGAGCGTCACAACGGGCAAAACAGCCACCAAGACAAATCTGTAGGGGAACGAGAGAAGTCCCAAAGTATCTGCAGGGGATCCCAGTGTTAACTGAGAAGCAAAGGGTGCATAAGCACGAACCGCTGTAGAAGCAAAACCACAAAACTCCACTGGGGGACAACCCACTGAGGGAGAATGATATCATCCAAATAGAATCTGACTGCATAAGCAACTCTACTGGGGAAAACTGTCGGCTACTCTCTTGGGGAAAACTGTCGGCTACTCTCTTGGGGAACAACCCACTGAGGGAGGACAGATCAAACAAATATATTCTGCAACGGACCACTCCACTTGGGGAGAATATACATAGCAAACTGATCACAATAAGTAGATTCTGCAATGTAAGCCACTCTACTTGGGATCACAAACAGTCAGGAAATCAATCCGTTCACTGGAGGCTAGCGCCATCATCCGACCATACTGGGGATTGGAAGAGTATTCAACAGGCAAAGCTGCCACAACAAACAATCTGCAGACTATGCTGAGGAAAAGATGGATGCAATCCTGGGATATCAACCCAAATCAAACAACGAATAGGAAAATAAATCCTGCTCGGCTGGAGAGGGAAACTCTGATGGAGAGATAGCAGCAATTCCGCAGACGACTTCGCCCGGGAAAAGGTAAAGTACCGGGTATCAAACCACTGACTTACCGAGTCTTCAAAGAGAAAGCGGTCGTGCTGAGGAAACAGACCAATCCTGCTGGCACACTGCATGGGGGGAAGCGGTAACAACTCCACTTGCAACTCTGGTGGGGATGTTAATAACAGTTCTACTCGCGACTCCGAGGGGAGTATCAATCAATCAGTTATACTCATGACTGTGCTGAGGAGACAAATAAAGTCTGGGGCATACGACCCACTAGAGAAAGTGACGGGGCACCAAGATGACAAACCATCAACCGCCGAAACTTCTCAAGAAAACACCCATGCTGGGGGAAAACTGCTGCTGGAGAAAACAAAGTCTTCAACAACACTCTGCTTGCGACTGTACTGGGGAGCAGCCCCAACAACAACTCTGTTTGAGGAACAACCTCAACAAAGATCTGAAGAAAGAAGATACCACCAAACCAGGAAAATGAACCAATGTCTTACCTGTTGGGAATCATGCCACCCTCGGGAGAGCACTGAGATATTCTTGAGTATCCTTTCAATCTTTGAATGTTCACTTTGTTTAAAACAAAAATTTTGAAAAAATTGATTTGTTTAAAACAATGACATTTTATCAATTTAAAACATGCAAAACATTTGTTGAATTGAAACAAATAAGAGTGCAAATAAATTGGATAAAAAGCTCAAGTTGATTTGATAGAATGGTAGTCTGCAAATGGCAAGACTCCATAGATCTGTACAAATTTGAAATCAGTGATATATATTGGAAGAGGGCTACATTGAACATAATGATCCTTTCTCTACCAATTTGAATCTCGATGTATCCGAAGCTTCAGTTGACGACGAATCGAGAATCCTCTGACGAAATGACGACTGATGAACCAGAAAGTCTTGTCAGGATGCAGTTACTTGCCAAATCCCTAATTTTTGCCTAGATTGCCCCAGGGTGAGGTACTCAATCTAGCGGGATGCAAATATTCTCTTTTTTCAAGTCTCTAATTTTTGCCTGGATTACCCTTGCGGGTTCTCCACCGAGACGCTCATTTTTGCCTAAGCCGCCCTTTCGGGTTTTCAACTTAGCGAGCTATTCTGTTTTTTCAATCATTTTTTTTTATTTGCATATACTTTTTTTTTAGGCAAAGTATCTCTTGACTGCATCTGAATTCACAGGACGAGTGAAATCCTCCCCATCCATTGTTGTAAGCATCAAAGCTCCGCCTGAAAAGGCTCTCTTAACAACATATGGACCCTCGTAGTTTGGAGTCCACTTGCCCCTGGAATCGGGCGCGAAAGACAAAACTTTCTTGAGCACGAGGTCACCTTCTTGGAACACACGAGGCTTGACCTTCTTGTCGAATGCTTTCTTCATTCTCTGCTGATATAACTGACCATGACACATGGCAGTTAATCGCTTCTCTTCAATCAAGTTCAATTGGTCATAACGACTCTGAATCCATTCAGCATCAGTCAACTTGGCTTCCATCAAGACTCGCATTGATGGGATCTCCACCTCTACTGGGAGAACGACTTCCATGCCATAAACAGGAGAGAAAGGGGTTGCCCCTGTTGAAGTGCGTACAGACGTACGATATCCATGCAAAGCAAATGGCAGCATCTCATGCCAATCTTTGTACGTGACAGTCATCTTCTGGATAATTCTCTTGATATTTCTTGTTAGCAGCTTCAACAGCCCCATTCATCTTAGGTCTGTAAGGAGAGGAATTATGGTGTGCAATCTTAAATTCAGCGCACAACTCATCCATCATCTTGTTATTCAGATTGGATCCATTATCAGTAATGATCCTCTCTGGCACACCATAACGGCAAATCAGCTGATTCTTGATAAACTTCACAACCACCTGTCTGGTCACATTCGCGTACGACGCGGCTTCAACCCATTTGGTGAAGTAATCAATTGCTACGAGAATAAACCGATGTCCGTTGGACGCTTTCGGCTCAATCATGCCAATCATGTCAATTCCCCACATGGAGAAAGGCCATGGTGATGAAATCACATTCAGGAGTGTCGGAGGAATATGAATCTTATCCACATAAAATTTGACACTTGTGACATTTCTTCACATACTTGCAACAGTCAGACTCCATTGTCAGCCAATAGTAGCCTGCTCTCAACATCTTCTTAGCCATGGCATGTCCATTGGAATGAGTACCAAATGAACCCTCATGGACCTCAGTCATCAACAGGTTTGCTTCGTGTCTATCCACGCATCTGAGCAAAACCATATCAAAATTTCTCTTGTACAGCACTTCACCACTGAGGTAGAAACTGCCTGACAACCTTCTCAAAGTTTTCCTATCTTTCACAGATGCCCCAGGTGGGTAGACCTGGTTCTGGAGGAAATTCTTGATATCAAAATACCAAGGCTTGTCATCTTTCACTTCTTCGATTGCAAATATGTGAGCGGGTCTGTCCAAGCGCATCACAGTAATGTTGGGAACATCATTCCACCATCTGACAACTATCATGGAAGCAAGTGTAGCAAGGACATCTGCCATCCGATTATCCTCTCGAGGAATATGATAAAATTCAACTTCTGTGAAGAAAGTTGAAATTCTCCTTGCATAATCTCTGTATGGGATGAGACCTGGTTGATTTGTCTCCCATTCACCTTTGATCTGATTGACAACCAAGCTGAATCACCATAGACATCAAGATATTTGATCCTAAGTCAATGCATTCTTCAAGTCCCATAATACAGGCTTCATACTCCGCCATATTATTCGTGCATTTGAAAGTTAGCCTTGCTGTAAATGGAATGTGCGATCCCTGGGGATAACAATTACTGCCCCAATTCCATTTCCATATTGATTAACAGCGCCATCAAACACCATCGTCCATCTGGAACCAGGTTCTGGACCTTCATCAAGTGTAGGCTCATCGCAATCTTTCATCTTCAAATACAGAATTTCCTCGTCAGGGAAGTCATACTGAACAGACTGATGATCTTCAATCGGCTGGTGCGCTAGATGGTCAGCCAAGATACTACCTTTGATAGCCTTCTGAGCTCGATACTCAATATCATACTCAGACAACAGCATCTGCCAACGGGCAATCCTCCCAGTTAAAGCAGGCTTCTCGAAGATATACTTAATTGGATCCATTCTGGATATCAACCAAGTTGTATGATTAATCATGTACTGGCGCAAACGCTTAGCTGCCCAAGCTAAAGCACAGCACGTCTTCTCAAGCATAGAGTACCGAGACTCACAATCAGTAAACTTCTTACTGAGGTAGTAGATAGCAAACTCCTTCTTCCCTGATTCATCTTGTTGACCGAGTACACAACCCATCGAGTCTTCAAGAACTGTTAAGTACATAATCAGAGGTCTTCCTTCACGGGCGGAGACAAAATCGGAGGTTCGGACAGATAATCCTTGATACTGTCGAAAGCTTTCTGGCAATCCTCGGTCCAATCATGAGACTGATCTTTCCGAAGGAGCTTGAATATCGGCGCACATGTGGCAGTCATGTGGGATAAATCTGGAAATGTAGTTCAAGCGGCCAAGAAAACCTCGGACTTGCTTCTCAGTTTTGGGTGCGGGCATCTCTTGTATTGCTTTGACCTTTGCAGGATCAACCTCAATACCTCTTTCACTTACCACAAAACCCAACAATTTGCCAGAACGGACTCCAAATGTACACTTGTTCGGATTCAGGCGAAGTCTAAACTTCCTCAAACGCTGAAAAAGCTTCAACAAATGCTCAACATGTTCAACTTCCGTTCGGGACTTAGCAATCATATCATCAACATAGACCTCTATCTCCTTGTGCATCATATCATGAAACAAGGTAGTCATAGCTCGTTGATACGTGGCTCCGGCGTTCTTCAAACCGAAGGGCATCACTCGATAACAGAATGTTCCCCAAGGTGTGATGAATGTTGTCTTCTCCATATCCTCTGGTGCCATCTTGATTTGATTATATCCGGAAAATCCGTCCATAAAGGAAAAGACTTTGAATTTAGCTGTATTGTCTACCAACATGTCAATGTGTGGTAGAGGAAAATCATCTTTTGGGCTAGCTTTATTCAAATCTCTGTAATCAACGCACATACGGACTTTTCCGTCCTTCTTAGGAACAGGCACAATATTGGCCACCCATTGAGGATATGTCGAAGTCACCAGAAGAAACCCCGCATCAATTTGCTTCTGAACTTCCTCTTTGATCTTCACTGCCATATCTGGATGAGTTCTTCTGAGCTTCTGCTTCACAGGCACGCACTCAGGCTTCAAAGGCAGGAAATGTTGCACAATATCTGTATCTAACCCGGCATGTCTTCATAGGACCAAGCAAAGATATCTGAATATTCTCGTAGCAAGCTGATCAAATCTTCCTTAACAGACTCTTCAAGAAGTGCCCCAATCTTCACCAGGCGCTCACAATCTTCAGATCCCAAGTTGACTGTTTCCAAGTCTTCGAGATGCGGCTGAATGATCTTCTCTTCGTGCTCAAGGAGAAGGGTGATCTCATCAGGAATCTCTTCAACGTCATCTTCCTCTGCCTCAAATACAGGGAATTCAAAATTGGGAGATGGCGTTGGATCATTATGTTCATGGGTTTAGGATCAACCTGCATAATGATTTTGGTTAAGAAAAAATTCAGAATTTAAACAAGCAAATCATTATGCAGATGAAAAAATGTTGCTTTTAACTTTTGTTTTTGTTTTTATGGTTTTTTGTGATCACTGATTTCATAAAAAAAGCAAAAAGTGAAAACAAAGGAAAAACAAATGTTTGACAATGCAAAAATGAATGAAAATATCATTGTATATATGCTTTGCCAACAATGTCATCACTTCTCCTTTGGCATGGGAGAAGGGTTTTTAAACAAAATGAACAATTACTCTGATCTATGGAAACTGTAGGAACATCCACAGCGACCCAATTGTGGCAGACACCACCAGGAATAACAAAATTGTTCAAGTCTTCTGCATCTTCTTCTTCAAATACAGCAGCTTCCTCTTCTGCAGGTTGATCAGCATGGATGAATCCTCCACTTGTGAACAGACCTGCTCATTGCATGCCCCAGAACCATAGCCAATGCCAGCCCGGGATCGATTATCTTCAAGTTCAAGCACTTTCCTAATCCAGCGACTGCACCACATTCAATGGCCAGCTTGCATCTCGGTAGGAAGTGAATGAAGGAGACTTCTTCTCGATTGGTTTATCAATAGATAAAGCTTGGAACTGAGTTCCAACTTCATCCTCTGCGTCAATGTACGAGAAGGAAGACAGATTACTAACCAGGAGAGCCTTTTCTCCCCTACTACAACCAATTTCTTGTTTTCAAAAACTTCAGCTTTTGGTGTAGGGTGGATGTCACGGCGCCAGCCTCGTGAATCCATGGTCTGCCTAGAGACAGCTGTATGATGGGTGAATATCCATTACTGAAAAGTGATCTGGAAATCACTTGGTCCAATCTTGATCGGGAGATCAACTTCCCCAATCACGGTCTTGCGCGACCCCATCAAAAGCTTTCACAACAACCCACTCTGCCTCATAGGAGGACCTTGATATGACAATCGGGAGAGTGGATTTTGGCAATACATTAAGAGGACGATCCAGTGTCCACCAACACATTGGACATTGCATCAGATTTGCAATTCATGGAGATGTGTAAAGCCATGTTGTGGTCTCTTCCCTCCTCAGGGAGATCAGCGTCACAAAAGCTCAGAGTGTTGCAAGCGGTAATGTTTGCAACAATGCTATCAATTGGTTCCAGGGTGACGTCGTGATCGACATACGCCAGGTCCAAGACTTTCTGCAGAGATTCCCGATGGGGTTCTGAATTCAGCAAATAGAGAAAGAATGGAAATCTTGGAGGGCGTGTGTAGAAGCTGGTCTACAATATTGTACTCACTCTTCTGATGAGCCTCAGCATCTCATCAGATTCTTCATCAACAATGCCACTGGGCCAACTGAAGAAACAGGAGTCTTTGTACAGACGAGGAGGTTTGGCAACATCAAGTTGCCGGATTCTGAACATTCACAGCATTCCCAACGGACGCTCAACAGATTCAGAAGGAGCCTAGCAGGCGCAGAAAATACACGACCGCTTGGGTCAACCCACTAACATCAGCACAGTGGTCACAGAAGTGGAAGGCAAAGGAACT